>NW_026533254.1:17360437-17683245 GCF_026225885.1 Hylaeus anthracinus
TATTTGTCTAATCAATCTGTCAAGCTCGTCAGAAAGTACAAATTACCTCGAAAACATTTTTAAATTCACTAAATTCGTATAAATCACTGCTTAAACCGATTACGTCGAACAGTAATCAGGAAAAATTCATCAGCTTCGTTGCTTCATCGCGAACATTTTCGCTCATCGAACTCGCGCAAGCCAGTCCGTCTAGAATTAATTGGCACGCGCAATCGATCCCTATTACTTTATGAATTTCGACCTGACTGACTTTTCGATTGCTGACACAACCGAACAGCGTTCGATTGTTTAATTTATCGATGATTCGATTAAATATATAATTGATCGATGCACCCGACAGTGTCGCGTCCGACACTAGACGTCTTTCGACATCGCTCGCACTCTCGCACCGTCTACCCCCTCCCACCCGCGACTCACTTTCGCCGTTACTCTACCGTGAAATCGTTGCACTTTTTCGAGTTAATTAATGACCCCGCAGTAATCGATTATTCCGGTGGTACGATGCGCGTCGCGACCATACATCGTCGTTCGATTTATATCGCGGTTATGAGGCCGTGTTTTCCGCCACGTTTCACTCTGACGAAACCCAACGAGGCCGTGAGTAACAATCGACCGAGGATATTCGATCGAATTTTTCGGGGATTCTTTACATTTATTTCTAGGCGAATTGCGACACTTGCAGGTAAGAATCATAGGGATTTACGGCGAGAGGTTGTAGCTTGGAAGTTGGGACTAGCGATTAAATAAATTTTAACGAGCGAGAATGGGAGAGATGAATCATTTCAAAAAGCTTTCGAGGAGTAGAGAATATTCTAGAGTTCGGAGGAGCACTGGTCTTGTGACACTTGAAAATTAAGGGACTCTAAGCAGAGAGTAGATCAAGACTTCGATTCTTGAGAATACTCGAATAAATTTTAACGAGTGATCTAGGATGTTGCACGATGTAATTTTAAACATTTTAGGAATAAAAAGGTACTCACCGATTGTAGAATGTCCTGTCATCCTTCACCAGCGAGCTGCCAACGACTCCAACGTTCCACTGTCATTGATACACTGTTAATGTGCCACTGGTTGTTCGAGAACGGGCCCGCCTGTTGAGTCGTTCGTATGGAAAATTCCGTTGAGCTGTCATGCTCCCTGTGCGAACGAAAATTCAGCAAATTACGATCACTCACGCATTCCAAGAACACTGAACTATACTTTAAATGTAGATGAGTTGACTATGATAGTAATTTAAGAGAACTTACCGAAACATTTTGACACGTTTATCACGTTGACTTGCTAACGCCAAAATGGCGGCCGAGTGGGTAGCGTCGACGCGTCCGAAAAAGGCCCGAGAGTCTATGGTTGACATAGAGAGCGCCACCGGTCAATCGATAAGTCGATCGATCGTGCGACGCTAGTGACATAAAAACGCTTCTTCGTTTAAAGTCCGATTCGGGAACACTGGTTCGATTCACTGTTTCACTAAAACACTGTGTCGCTTGTATAGATTCACCGTTAACTTTAAACGAAGACTTCTAAAGTAATTATTCAAGGAACGTTCTCACAATCCTCTTCGCAGTGATTCTTTTCATAACAGTGCTCTTCCACCACAATTTTCTTTCGTCAAGGAGGCTCCAATGCCAGAGATGATTCAAAATTCTTCCCCCAGTTCTGAGTCCAGGAACGGCAGTATGGATAAACGAGGTAAAATTAGGATTAATCTTAGAAATCCCTCTGACAGAGATTCGTAAGTTAAATGAAACGAGCGGCCACGTTTTTATTAGCCGACGGAGCGGAATTAATTCTCATTCGGTGGACAGGGTACCGGAATTTGCAGCGCGGAACGGCAGTTTTGATAGAGAAGAGAAGGCGAGAGGCCATACACGTTTTGCAATTTCCAGCCTTGAGTACACCGAATACCTCCATACTCGCTCGTTTGCTAGTACTACCCTGTCTTGCCCAACAGTGGCGCGCAACCCCTTCATGCTCACAACCCCTGCCGAGTTTACTAAAATAAAATAATTACTTCGAACGGATAAATCAAGCAATCAATGCAGTACATCATTTGTACGCTATCTACGTATTATCATTTAACTGTGCTTTAATTTTATAAACGACCGTTTATATTTTTAAAATCTCATCAGAAACATATCAAATAACAATATACACGCACGCGATTGAAACCCAATGCACTAACGGTGTTCCTCTATTTACCAGCAAGTATTAAATTCACTTTCAATCAACGTTCGAGCATTCTCCGTGTTTCAATTTGGAATAAAATAATATTTTCTGCGACGAGAAGCCGCTCTGTTGACTTTGCACATATTCCACGTGCTTGTTCGCATTTCAATAAAATTTTAAAGGTGACTTGGCAATCTTTCCCCCTCGAATGATATTTACTAATAACGCACAAAGTAATGCACGTTTTTCGTATGGATTTTTCAATTTTTAATTGAAACCTAACCCATTTAGTTTATTTCGCGAAACGAGCGAACTTGAAAGGGCCACAATGGCCCGTGGGTCGAGCTTTGTGCACCACTGTTGCGCAACGGGTACCTGTATGCGTTGCGACTACTGTCGCGTTCCCACGTACCGGGTGACGCACAAGTAATCCCCTAAAATGGACTTCGCTTAACGCTGCCAGAATGTGTACTCTTTTTTTTTTTTTCATAATTTTCATGATTTTCATTAAGCGCGAGATTCGCTCAATTTTCAGGGATTAAAAGTTCCGGGAGGACCTGGATTCATTCTTTTGGGAGGGAAATCTTTTAGGGCGCGTCAAATTGTTCTCGTGGAAAAATGAGGTTGTATGTATGCAAATTAGGGATAATTTTGCTGGTCCAAACAAGCTGTCACTTATTTACCAAAGTTTGGAGTTTTTGGGTACTAAGAACTGTCTTCAAAGTCTTCGAAGTCTATAATTAAATAATATATATTAAAAAGCTATATCAAAATTAATGGAACGGAGAGATTTCAAGCAAGAAATTATGAGTCGAATCAGAAACGCGGGGTTTAAGCTAAGAAAATGGAAAATGTTCGTGTTTAAAACGTGGTGGAGAGGGTTGATTGAATTTCGATGATTCGATGTGGTGGTTCTCTCGAACTCGAGGCCACTCAGTAGACACCGAGGCGCAGTATACCTAAGGCTCCCCGGATACCGTAGAAATACCTCGGCGAGGACAGTTTCCGTCGCGGGAATGAGGAAATTCCGGATCCTTAGCAAGGAACAAACCGCCCCGACCGACGCAGGACAGAATTCTAAACGAATTACACGACACTGACCTAATCAATTGTTCACGAGTACTTCGAAATGGTCGGACTTGAACAACGACCCATATATAAATCATCGCTACTACCTTTCACGCCATATAAGCAAACAGATATTAAAAGCACAACTCTCTCTCTCTCACTCTCTCTCTCTCTCTACATTCCAATACAAAATGATTATATTCACGAGCACACAAAACAGAACTAAATATTTGTTAAGCAGCTGCAGAAAAAGATGTAAGAAAAAAGTAAATGTAACGTAAGAAGTTAAAGATCGATTGGACAAAGAAACAGGGACGAAATTGACAGAAAAAGCTGAAGTTTGCAAAGGGTGAAACTGTCACGATACCAAAAATAAAAGAGAACGACGGTTAGAAATGGCGATAGGGGACATAAGGTTCACGTGGACCGAAAGGAAATGTCTCCACCGTTGCCTGATCATCGCCATAGCGGCGAACGGTCTAATAGGGCTCACCCTGTTCTGCCTGGGGATGTTTACCTCGTTCTCGATCGCGGGGAAATTAAGACTCGACGAGAGGAACCTGTTCCAGCTGGCGTTCAAGACTCTGACGTTGTACGGTCTCTACGTTTTCGTTCACAATCTGCTGGGCGCGAAGCTGTGCTACAATTACTTCCATTACGCCGAAGGGTAACGCCGAGACGATAGCTACTTGTTTGCGATGAAAATAATAATAGTAACGAGAGCTTTATCATACCTTATTACGTCGTCGAGTGGCGCAAACGCTGGGAGATTGATTAACTGTGCTTTATGCGACGAGAAAAATACAGTAGGCGAAGAGTAATTAAGCGACGGTGGAAAAGTAATGGAAACGTGATCGATAATATTGATGGTATCGCGTAGGGAATTGGGTAGAAGATGAGGAGAGATCAGGAAAAGGGGTTTTCCTCGGAAGAAACGCGCAAAGGGGTTTTGAGAAAGTACATAGATCGGAGAGGTTAGAAAGCCAAGCAAAATCCGGAGAAGAAAATGAAAATGAAACGGGTGTTGGGGAAACGGTGCTCCGGGAGAATCCGAAAAATGTAAATGAAGATAGACTTTAATAATTAGATCCGAGTGTACGCGGTATGGTCTATGAAAATTAGGAAAGTCTGCGAGCGAGACAAAGGGATCGAGAAAAGGAATTTTAATAAGCGGGAGTGTGCGCGGGAAAAGTGTTGAAAAACGATGGGGAAACTGGGGTGGAAAAAGGTACAAAAGCGTCGAGCAAGAAAATCGTGAAGCAGAGGCCAAACGTGAAAGAGAAAATATAGAGGAGTGTATATACTGCGGTATTTTTTACTCTTGATATACACAGTGTCTAAAATTATTGTAGCACGAGGGGGTGACTCCTCGTAATAAAAATGTAAATATTGGTTTTTAAAATACGAACTCCTTAAGAAACTTTCGCAAGAAAAATTGTTAGACATGGCTATGATTTTCATCCAAACGATTAATGATTAATCGTTCGTAGATATTTTAAAGCAAACATATTTTTCACTCTTGGCATCCACCTCTCGATTCAAAAATTCTGAAGAATTATGACAAAATGCATACAGCAAAGGGGTGTCCACCCCCATTTTCGATAGTAAACATCGATAATTGGCACGTTTTCACCTCACAATTCGTAGCGGAACAAACGCCTTCGTGAGTCTATTTTTAACCCGAACGGGACTAATTTAAACCCTTCAGGCCAGACTATTTTCAGCGCCCTTCCAATATCCTTCAGCCCCGTGATATCAGAGCCCCGTAACCGAGAGGGCGCGAAAATCTCCGGCCGCGAGGTAAACCGCAAAGATACGTTAACGAGGAAAGGTAATTAAAACAAATGAACCTTGTACGTGGAAGTATCGACGCGGGCGGAATTACTTGAAAATTCTGACAAATCGATTGGCCTTCGGCAACCGGCCCGTTTCCAATTCGCCCTGCTGAAATTAAGAAAAACACACCGTGGGGTTAATTCCCACCCCTCCGCGCCAGTCGATCGAGGAACCCGGAATCCGAAACCTATTTTCTCTCCACACTTGTCTCTACTCCTCTCACGCGTCATTTGTTCGTATTTTCATCCCCCTTTCCGAGGATCATTTTCATCGTTTATTAAACAATTCTTCGAGTTCTTTGAACTCTTTCGTGTAATCGAGTCCGGAGTGTGATTTTCGATAAAGTTGTTCGAGTAAACAAGATACATTGTTTAATATATTTGATTTTGATCGTTCCAGGCCCTGGATGAATTTGAGATTGTTCGCGTGGACGATGCTGGGCCTGTTCGTGGTGCTCGTGGGATGCTTCATGGCCAGCATTTCCGTTTCGACTGCGGAGCACCTGGCGCTACAAATTCGCGACACTCTCCGGGAAGGTGACGCGAATATTTCCATTAAATCTCTCAGTGAAAACGAACCTCTTTGTTTTGGTCTCTTTCCGATTGAAACAACCGAAAATCCTAAAAATCGTAACAAAAAGAAAGATTTTAAATTCGCCCCTCAAGAAGTTAATGACGCCTCAGAAACCGAAACTAACTTCGTTTTCGTTATCACTTTTAGAATTAATTTTTTTAGATCCTTATAAAATCCTCTCCCAGTAAAAACTGAATATCTCAAGCGGGCCGTGACTCGTCCTCCTAACCCAACTAGCGTAAACTCTCCCTCTGAAACTGGCCAGTGCTCTCCATCGATCGGAATCACGTCCACTAGCGTTATCATCGAGAGATCATCAGGGTACATTTGCGTATCGGAGGACAGGACGCGAAAGCATCGGTCCGGAGTTTATCGTGAGCAAACGTTTCGAATTTCGCCAGAGAATCCAGCCGTGCCGTATCTATTCATTAAGTAGGTAGACACCAAACGAGATTTCCATCAGTAATTTCCACAGAAGTGGGGTGGGAGAAGAAAGGCAAGGGCGTTTCGACCGCCGATTTGCATATTATGCCGGGACACTATTTCCCCGTTTTCACCATCTGTCTGCCATAGAGACCATCCGTGGACTCTCGTGCGTGCGTCATCGCGTTTCGCGCTGGACTTTTTGAATATCCCAGAAAACTGTTTCCAATAGCGCAGGAAAAGATTGAATCGGACTGTCATTTGATATTTTTCTTCGATTTCGATACTTCCGATACCGTGGCTCGTGGCGATACACCGCTGAGTGTCTCGCATTAACGTACGACTTTCCGATATTTTGTGTATCCTTACAGGAATTCATCAGGAGCTTGAAAAATACCACGAGCGAGCCAAAAATTAAAATTTTTGGCCCGAGTCGCCATCGAACTGATTGAAAATGCCCGCGACAGGCCGCTCCGTTTCATTTTTCCTCCCCCTGCGAATTAGAGGAGAATAGTACGTCCTGAATACGAATATTAAGTAAACAAGGAAAAAACTAAATGATTTATTTGATTAATTCTCAGTTTGCCTTACCCCCATCCCCTCGAAACGGAAAATCCCGTAAACGTCGCGATCTGTAAAACCAAGGTCGTTGTTTAATTCCTTCAAAATACGTGCAAGCGAAGATACAAGGGGCCCACCCGTTTGAAAAGTTGTCCCTCCGCGTGAATCTTCAAGAGACTCTGCACTCTGTAATCACTGCTCTCTATTCTCCTCGGAACTCCTCGGCACTTACAATTCCGACGCTCTGAAGAACTTTGACCCTAAAGCCTTCCTTCGATGCCCCGGGACCCTTCCATGCTCCACACACACGTACACGCTAGGACACACACGGACCGACGTGCACACGTGCACGCGTCTCTTCAGCGTATAATTAGTCGCGGGTCACATCGGAAACTAGAACTCGTTTGCTCCCAGAGACACTCGTCGAAGTTCACGCCGTACAAGTAGCCGTCCAAAAGGGGAACATAATTTAGACTTCAGACAGTCTGATAACTCCGGCAAAAGCAACCGTGACGTAGAATTTTACGGTTCTTCGTTTGCTTGATGCGGAACGCTCCCGGAGCCAGCGCGCGCCGCTTTCAAAAGCGCACCACTTTCAAGCGAATTTTCGAACGCTGAAAGAGATACTCCCGACTTAATGGAGAATTACCAACGCGCAATTAAGCTTGACCCAGCTAATCCTGGTGCATGAGGGGCTTCAATAAACGCCACATTGGAGATCACGCTCTTTCCGCGAAATAAGTATCCCGTTGCTTCGGAATTGAATGAGCTTAAGACCTGGTTCCAGGCGTGACGATTGGGGACAATTTTTTAATAGCTCTAGGGTTGAATTATAAAGTGACATACAAATCTGCGGAATATTAGTTACAATCGCTTGGTAGTTATTGTTGGAAATAGGCTGAATCATCGAGGTATCGACCCTTTTCAAATAAAACAAAATTCGTCATCTTTGAATAAAATTGTATTCCTGTGGCGAAAAATTCACGAAAAATTCAATTATTTAGAAGAATCGGTTTCTATTTTCTGTAATGCTCGAACCAGGCTTCGTTTGACGTATCAGGCATGAAAAGGTATTACACGGACGTGACGTGGAAGCGCAGGATAGACGACATGCAGATTCGCATGCGATGCTGCGGGATAGATTCCTTCGACGATTGGCACAAGACGTACTGGCTGCAACGGGACCTCCTCGTGCTGGATTCGCCGGATATCTTGAAGTAATTATCAGTTAATTATTCGGGAACAATCGAGCCTCGATATCGCCGTCCCAATCGACGTTGAGATCGTAAAATTCCAACACCCCTCGCGTTTATCGGCCCATTATCTTTCCACCTGATTTCCATGACAATGCGCAGACCGTGCGAACTTCCCGATGCTCGCACCGTAAACCTTCACTTTCGCCTCCTCGGGTATCAATACTGATGCTTCTTTACTGCTCCACTATTGAATACAAAAAAAAAGTCGAAGTTGGTAGTAAATTTACCTGAGTGTATTTTCAAAAGCAAGGAGGGTGAATCCTTGGAATTCGTGTATGGATACTACAGGGATAATAAATAATATAATTCATCATTCACCGTATTATGTAAATATGTAAAGTAGTCGGGAGTTGGTATAAAAAAAAATGTAGAATTAAATTCAAAGCTGTAAAGTGATCAGAACTCTCCGCAAACAAAACACAGAATTAATTTCTTTCTGAATCGAAGCTCCAATCGCTATACAGAAATTTTGTTAACTACAAGTCGAATGAAAAGTATGAAATTAAAAATGAATTAGACCTGAAAACCAACACACATTGATCTCCAAATATTAATATCCGTATAGGTAGAAATGCACATTACTTTTGGCCGTATTAAAGACTCTCGGCTCGTTGCACGGATCGATGAATCATGATCACGAACTTTCCAGCCACTTTTCAGTTTCCAGCCAACGCGCAATAATAATTGCACGCAATACCTCGCGCAATCCTGTCCGCCGTCAGTCCGGGAACGAATTTTCGCGGAACTTTAATGGAAACGCAGAAAGTATGCCAGGATTTTAATTACAACTATGTGTATCCCCGTCGCGCGACCACGCGAACGAAGCAGAAACGAAATTTTAACGCGCCACGGGCCCGGGCGCGGGCGAGTTATAACATTTTAACCCTTTACACTCTACTGGCGCCGCCACGGCGACATAATATGCGAGCACGGCTCTGTACGAGTTTTATTTGTGGCACGGAAAACTGAATTAACGAAATAAATTAATGGAATTTCAAGTTGCGAGTAGTTATAAATTTATGCGAGGGATAAAAGTAATTTAATTGCAGCTTCGTAGTATAATTATTTTGTGTAGAAATACAGAATTAATTTCTACACTTGAAACAATAGAAATTAATTCTGCATTTCTGCACCTCGTATCAGTAGCTTCGAAAAATACACAAACGGAGTTTATTAGCGTAGTATTAATGAATGTTATTTAATTTTTAATGCGCAAGGGATCGTTGCCAATGTGTAAAATTTAATTCGAATAGCGAACAGCGAGTAAAAACAAACCTAAAGTTTATTCGATCCAACAAGTTCGTTATCATCGATATCATTCTACAACACGGATTTTAATTTTTGTTTTTATTTCCACTCCGTTTCTCTGTTATTCGTTATTTGACATTTTCATCTAGATAAAAGTTTCGCCCATCCCTGGCCCCTACACTCAGAGGCCACTCTACGCGTGCTTTTACCTGAGCCACCCCGTGGAACGCCCACCTGGAAGTGTTTTCCACTTGGCTCGTATTCGCCAGAGAAGACAGTGAAATGTTGCTGGCGATGCTTTTTCGATACCTTTTGCTCGTTTTGTTTGGAAGATTTCCCCTGCAAATAGCCATTGTACAGAGGATCGCGGGGTTTTTTTTAACAAAAATTTTCTTGTCGGGAATTTTTAAAATATTTAGATTCACCCTACGATGTTCACGCCTAAACCAATGTCCTCGTGCTTCGCAAGCGATTGAATTAAATTCGCTTCAACGATTTAAAATTAAATACCAACCGAATTTCCATATACATAGTATTATTACTTGTAACATTTCATAAATTATATTCTGGATACCAAAGGTTAATTTCGGTAACTCTATTGAACAGACTCGATGAAGAATGTTCTTTGTTAAATACAATAGAGATAGGTTAAACGACCGTTTTATCGTTGCATTGAAAAACCGTTATCGAGACCCGGTAAAATATTTATTTGTTTATTTTCCGGGCGAACCCTTTTCTACGTGTACAACACGAAATAGAAGGAGCGAAGCGAGAGATACGATGGCGTAGTAATGAATGATGATGGTGATTTTCGATTAAGATAGAATATTAGATAACACCCGTTTTGGCGCCGTCAACGTCGCCGAAAATAAATCAGTTTTATCGTAGTATAAGTTAGCGTTGTTACAGCTACGATTTATACAACTAAAATTGCCGTGTACGATGCGTATCGATACGGGATAACTGATGGCTCCACAACTTCCTGACAGGTGCTTTATGGAATGAAAAATATCGGGTTGGTGTGAATGAAAGGATTAACTATTTCAAAGGGAAGAGCAACGTTAACATCTGGCTTTTCATCGTGGCATTATTTAACGAACCGAAGGAGATGTTTAATTTAAAATTTAAATATTTTAATTATGCAGTTTTCAAGAGTGGCAAATATTAATGACAAATATTATTTGGCTCATCCATTCAGAAATTTTTGGTTGAAAAGGGGACGATATTGAGCAGCAGCAAGCTTTCGAAGTAATTTATTTTGTTTCGATTAGGTCGCGCTGGCCAGGTGTACTTACACGTTAATTGACTAATAGTTAGGTTTCCCTAGGCTGATATATGCGTGCATTATGTTCCAGCGGTAATACGTTCAATAATAAAGGGTTAATAGCGCGTTCTGAACAGTAGCCTTTGTGTCGCGGCTGATAATCGCAGGTAGAACACTGGGTTATCGATTTCTCGTTATGTTAATTGCAGAATTATACCTCGGAGTGGATCGATCCCGGCCTCCTCCACGTCACAACTATTCACGAACGTCGACCGCCGCGGTCAACCACATAAAATCAACACTAATTATATTATATACGACATTTGTCATTGAAATGGCAACGCACACTGTGAAATCCCATTCGAAAACAAATTTCAATGCCCGCATTAACAAGGAAGCCCGTTGCTAATGAGAAAAATATATCGATTTATGAAACACAATTCACACGATGTACAATGCATCATTTCAAATACAGGCAGTCTCACAATTATTTGTACTCGCCTCGTATCGAAGAAAGTCTAGATCGAATAATAAATTCGATCGTTCCAAATAAATGTTTCGTTATACATAGGTACACGAATAAACTTTACACGGAGAATATAATACTTAGGACTGGCTGTAAATGCAAGAACACCAACCAGTATCAACAAAAACATAACAAAAAGTCTACCATGGATTTCTTCATTCGTTCAGACATAGTCCAAAACAGTCTCCCTCGACATGCTCGAAAAAATGACAACAGACCACTAATACGTTCAAAAACAAAGCGCAGAATGTTCGAAACCACAACGTCACTCCGAGCACAAATAAAGACACCCACGAGCCTTCCTATTAGTTTCTGGTATACGCTGAATTTCGTAGTCCAGCCTCTATTAGTCATAAAATTGAACCATATGAGCCAACCACGTTGCCTCCTCCCCGTCTCCGCCCCTCGTTGGCCGTCTCCAGGGTTAATAATTTCTGCAATAATTCGTACCGCATACCGCAGATCGATCCAGCCGTAGATCGATGCCCGAGCGTTTAATTACCCGGAGCGCGACCACCGTATCGAACACGGGGAACTCCTGCTGGCCAGCGGGTGTCCCCTTTCATTCGAAAACTTCCAACCAGGCTCGAAAGCCACGGCTGAGAAAGCGCCGGCAGCCAGAGGGACACGCGACACGGGCCGCAAGCTCATTCCGTGACTTCGCGGACATGTTCGCGGACAAGTTCGAATTAGCAAGTTCAACAACTTGCGGAATGCCGATTGGTCGGCCGTGGCGGTTCCCGTAGGGGCGACGGAGTTCGGGAACAAGAACCGAAAGGCGCCCTTTGCGTTCGGGGAACTTTGCTCGAGTTTACGCCGGCGAAACCATCGGGGATTATTCCTGGTCACTGATGACGTGTAGAGGGACAACAAAAAATTGGAGAAGGGGAGGCTTTGTCGCGTGCGTGTGAGAGAAATACGGGATGAAAGGATGGACCATCTCTGAAACGGATCTTGAATTTTGAAATTTTCTAAATAATCATTCAGAGGAAACGATAACTGATAAATATTTTCAAGGCTTGAACTACCACAACAACGAAAGAATCTATCTTTTCGCCCAGGAAGCACCCCTTTAAATGCAGAATATACAAGCATCGTTATAACCTCGACGATTTTTCCTGGCAGAGCAAAGATTTCCAGAGACCTGGAAAAATTGAAACTTGGTCGACGAGTTTAATTTTCGTCGAAGCACGGAGTATCCGAGATGGCCGACCGGGATAGTTTCGATGAAACGTTTTCAGCCCCCGTGCGTTATATTCTGTTTTATGGCTGGAGAAAACAGAATGACTGTTTCGGAGTGGGTAGCTTTTACGCTACAACTTTTTGCGGCGCGACGATGGGGCCGATTGGACTGGCGTGTCTCGTCTCGTATGGTTCTACTTGACGAAACTTTTTATATCTGCGAGGAGAATTATGCTGGACGAGGAATTGCCACGACATCGTACCTCTGACAACCTATACATACGAATGAATCGGCAAGATTAAGTTGTCTCGCCAACTTTCCACGAGTTATCGATAACCTCGAGTTTCTTTAATTTTAAAAAATACGCAAACAATTTCAGTTTGTCCACAAGACGACGCATGCGTGTTAATTGCAAACTAAATAAGTCGTCCAAAAAGTTTCTTTCGTTTTATTAGTAAACAAGAGGGTTACCAAAAAGTCATCACCTGAATATAAACAATACATAATCATGAAATGTAAACCTAAATAAACATGAAAATAGTCAAGAACTCTCCGTAACTTCCTCTCCCTAAAATCCCTGAGATCTAACTCCAAAGCCTGACCTTCTCTAAAAAATGAATTCAGTAGAGCCCACTTCAGACAACACTTCAAATAGTCAGAGACTCCACATTGAAACTGATTCCCTCGAGAGACTCCCCTCGTCAAATTAATATCTTTCGTATCAAATTCCATATAATTCCCATCGCAACGTTTACCACGAGAAATCCTCCCCGTTAACTGATATTAGTACTCAGGTCGAGAGAAACGAGACCGAGCGTATTACTTAATCCCCACGAAAGCTGCAAGCTCATTTTTCCTAAGTGACCCTTCCGCGGATAACCATCTAGGAACCAACATCCCGTTCCCCTAAACGTCTCTATAGAAGTGTCTGGGTTGTATTCCCCGCGAATACGCCGAGGAACGAGCGCTGGGCGAAACGTGAGAACGCGAACCGACACGTTTGGAATCCTGTTTCAGGTACGCGGAGCTGGACGGCCGCGTGACGCCGCCGGTGGTGCCTTGGAGTTGCTGTCGAATGGACGCAAAGGGTCCCTGCTATCACGATCCCCTTCAGCTGCCAAATCCCGAGCAGAACTCCACTTACGAGACCCTGAACGCTCGGGGCTGTCTCGTCGTCGTGAAGACCGCGCTAAACGGTACACTCTACTCCGCCGCGGTGCTGATCGTGTTTCTGTTTGTGTTCCAGGTAAATCAATAACAACGCAAGCTCCGCAAACTATCGTCCGCGCGTAGTTAGGAATTGTGACAGTTGATTGGAGAGTATGCTTCGTGGATGCTTCGATTGGGACATTTTTTGGTATTTTGTATCGGGGAGGGTATATTCAGAAAGTTTGAGTTAATTTGGAGAGCTAAAATGTACCTGATTATTCTTTTTTTTTGTAGTAGTATGACCCTGGGTGGTCGCAGGATTTATCGACAGGTCCTGCATTGCCAACAAAGCGACCTTCCTTACCTACAGAGCGTGCTACTCTATCGATAGCTCACCCTACGTTACTCACAGTAAAAGTATATCTTCAATCTCTTCGAAAGAGTGTTTCCACCCTTCGATCCTTCTACCAACAGAAAAAATATTGTGTGCAAGGCTGATCCTCGTTTCTCTCAACAATATACGATCTGTTGCGACCATATTTCGAGTATCTCGTACAGATATAACATAAATAAGTCGTACAACGAGTAAAGCGGTTCGCGGCAGAACTTGAACAGTTCCGGATTATCAGATTCATTTGACGTTATTGATTGCCCCGGGGGCGCGATGATACCAAGCGTCATCGAAACTGCGGCACGCGTAATATTTTAACGCGAATGGTCGCTTTTCATGCCAAATTTCCGGCCGCTCGATTCAATAACTCACATTTAGCCTTCCGATCGAGTGCGACAAAAGCGTCGATTCGTTTAACGGCGGATAAATTGCGCGCGAGGTGAATAACATTCGTCGAGTCGCTCGCTGGGAAAATCTTTTTCCGAGCGGAATCCGAGGCAAGCAAAATATCTCGTTACCTATTAGGAGTGGGATCGTTCGTTTCGCTTCGGTTCTTCACTGGTCAACGTTCTTTCCATCTTTCCTTTGGCACAGAGTGTATGACGTAACAAGAATGTTGATAATAAATAATTATCAACGAAGGAAGTACTGGAAAAATGAAGTTTTATTTAAGCGAGGATATCGATATTCCTTTCTGGTAAGTGTAACTCGAAACTGACCAAAATTTCTGGTCAACTATTAGATTTGTGATAATAGCTATTAATTTTGAAATGAGATTATTTACCTCAATTATATTAATACATCAATAAATCGAACGAAATGTGGCGATAATTTTGTTTTCAAGAGAAATACCTTGCACAATATTCGAAGGCCACCGATTTGGGGTGATTTTAATGATCGGCCTCTACAGCCAAACGCAACCAACTTCTTTTTTTTTTATTTTATTGATTTTCAGGCGCGAAAATTGGTCCACCAATGGTCCTCCAATGGAGGAGCTCGCGTGTCCAAAGCTCGTTTCACCTCTCCGATTTAATTCCGTTCCCACCATTCTTCGACCGTGGCGCCCGAGTTCGGCCTTGATGTCATTAAGCCGGCAAATAGTCGCGGTTAATTAAGCCCGCCGCGTTCCATTCACCCGCGAGTTTTTCCTTTATCAAGCGATAAATTAATCCATTTAATTCGGTCCCTCGCAGCCGCCACACGGCGTTCTCCACGACCGCCGTCAACCTCCCTCTCGACCAGGAACAAAAACTGTTGAGAGAAGGATCAACCCTTGAATCGACGACGCGCATTTCGGATAATCGCGGGCCTGAGTGCTCCGAAAGGGTTACCTGAGCGGTTGAGTGGGACATCGTCGATCGATAAGTCTTAATTAGGGCTGGGGACCATTCGAATAATTTAATGGGGGGACGTAGAATTCAAATTGTGAGCGCAGCCTGGACTTCTGGGTGCCATGGTGCTGAGAATTAGCAACAGGTTGACGGGGGAGGGTTGATGTCGCGTTTGCTTTGCAGGTTACTATACCTCGAAGCCCTAATCTACTCTAAAAAATTATTTTGGTAGAGCCTGATCCGTTTCAAACATCACTCTGTTCAGAAAACCCTTAAAAATCAGTCTATCTTAAACCAACCCCTAATGTCCTCTCCCTAAAATCCACCAAACCCAACTCCAACGCCCTAATCTTCTCTAAAAAATTGTTTCAGTGATCCACTCCAAACAGCATCCTGTGTAGATAGCGCTTAACGATCAATCCGTCTCCAACCAACCCTTAATTTCCCCCTCGGCACATCTCGACAGAAAAGATTACCGTCTCCCCAAAATCTCCCAAACGACTCCCCTCGACCAATCGTAAACCACCCCAGTGACGAACTCTTGCGAAAACGTCGCGAACTTTCATCGAACCTCCCTTAGAGGCGCATAAAAAAAAAAGCCCAGAGCAACTATAGGCCAGAAAGCCTCTCTAAACTGAGAGTAGTCTTTCCAGACGCGGTGGGGCCATGCGATGGCGCGTCGTAAAGACGGAAAACACTGTTTTACGAGTGGAAACATTGTCGGTGGGGGGGATGAAAGGGGGCGTGGAGAAAAAATTGCAACGCAATGAAACGGGCGGGATACGAGCGACGGAGGGTGGCTTTCGAGTCGCTGCTGGCGTTATTCGCGCGATCACGTGTACGTGACGTCACGTATGAGGAAATGTTCCAGGTCGGCGTGACCGTGCTGTCGAGACTCGACTTTACTGCTGCGAGAAACGCTGTCGCGTTGGGAAATCGCTGGAGAGGTGCACCGGGTTGGCTCTATGGTCGTCTCGATTTTGGGAACGCCAGCGGACCTAATCTCTGCCAGATCGATCGGGTGAGTGGACAGTTTTTTTCTTCTTGGGTGGAATGCTTTGGAAAGCATCCTTAACAGGTAGGTTATGGATCGCGTTTGGTATGGCGCAGAGAGGTAGCGAGACCCCTCAGGCGCCGTCACTGTCGCACTGGCGCCCGCTGAGGGCGTCACGCTTTGATCTAGATGAATACATTAACAGTTACAGGTAGTATCTTCGAAAATTGGATCGCTTATAGTAGACAAAATTTTACTCCGATAAAACAGGAATTGTAGCACCTGCAAAGAAATCACAACCGAAACTTTCAAATTTTTAATCACCCATCGGTGATTCTAATTTTGAATTGTACATCTGGTTAATAAGCACCCAAATTTTGCAAATCACTACCAATTTCGTGGTTACTGTGATTGATTCAGGCTACAAGTATGTCTAGATTGGGCACCCCTGGCCCCAGACAGCTTCATCTTCCCTTAGCAGATCCGCAGCGAGCTTTCCGCAGCGCGAGTCGCTAATTCTCAAACCGTACACGTGTATCCCGGCAGCCCCGTTGCAGGTGAAAAGAGTTAAAGGGATGCCGCGGCAACTTCGGCCAACTTCGGCGAGAAATATTTGCGGAATGAAGTTTGCGCCTCCCTCGAAATAACACTTCGCCCGAGCGGCACCGCGGCGGAGTTTTATTTGTTTAACGTTCTAATTTCTTCCAGTCGGAATAAAAGCTAGGGCCGAAGGGAAAGGAAACGCGGACTTTTATTGGGCCGACGCCGCGCGATGAAGAGAAATTTAAAAAACTTCAACGAAGGGTTGCTTCGTGCGTTCTGCCCTCGAGAAAATTTTTTTTTTTTTTATCGTCTGAGGTGGAAAGTTCTTTTTGAAAAAATTATCGAGGACTTACTTTACCTCGAAAGGAAGACAAGTGGACTCGAGGGGGAAAACTAAATTGGGTGGCCGAATATTAAGTGCCTTTTGTGATTTTTCTCTTACGGAGAAAAATTTTCTTAATTTTTATTTAACTTTTGTTTCAATTCATTTCACGCAGAAACCTTTGGGATTATTGTCGTGGCAGTGTTAATATAAACTTGAATCGCTTTTTTAACGAAGTTGTACATATTTCACTGCTATTAAATAAGTCCGCAGCGGTTAAATAAAGAGCAGAGGAACGGTTTGGATGAATTCCTCTTGGACGAATATTTTTCCTTCCTGAAGCACGTATTTTCTTTTCGCAGAAGAACAGTGGACGCGGAGACTCGTTGATCGACCTCAGACCACTTGTTTATTCCAGCGACACGGATTGAAATCACGAAGAGGAATCCCCCGCCGGTTAGGAAGGAGTCAGACGTAACTTGGAACAATCATATTTCCGCGCCTGGTCGTTCGCATAAAAATACTGTACCGGACGGGTCAAGAGAAAACCAACAATCTTGGTATTCTTCGCGAGCTCGGTGTTCCGGACAAACACGTTAACGAATAGTAGAAGAATTTATTAGGAATAAACATTAGTGCATTCAATTCTTCCACGAATTGCTGAATTAACTGAAGAATTTTCGTTGAATCGAGACAATTTTTTTTATACGTTTTGAAACTTCTGTTTCATAGATGTTTAGTCGATACATCAACCATGCACACCATCGACACAAAACATTTTTCTCGTCTTGTTTTCAGTGTATTACAAAAACGATACGAATTTATTTCAGAGCAAAACAAACATCTATCGTTAAAGTAAGCTACGTAAAGCATCATTTCCCAAAGAAAAAAATCTCCTTACTCTGTTCGACGTCTACGATGACCAATCTACAAGATTATCGCCTTAAACGTTCTGTTTCCAGCGAGCCACCCTACAGATCGGTCCCAAAACCGTTCGTATCGATCAAGGTGGTCGATCGTAAAAATCGCCAACTACGAATAACGTCTTGGGGGCGGGGACGTTCCCGAGGCTTTTATCGAAATGAAAAGCCATCCGAGCGGCGCTTCTAACGAAGTAGCGTCCACGGGGATTAATCGATCATCGATTACGATACACTCGAAACGGCCTTCGTGGAACAAACAAGCTTCCAGCGGGTTCCCAAGGAGGGAACGATAAGATAAGACTTCTCCCGAGTTTCTTTCCTCGAGAGTCCGTCGCTGAGATCCGACGATAGCTTTCACTATGATTACTGGAGTCGGTTAATCGAGTCGCGTCGCTAAATCGCTCGTTCTCCAGCGGTATCGAATCGACCGATCGATGTGGAACTGAATTGGAAGACTGAGAGGAGACAGAAGGACGAGGAGCCATCCGGATCTCGATCGGGGAGTCGACTGTAACGAAAAGCAGCGTCAACGGTGCTAAAATTAACTCGTTTCTAGTTTTCCACCTGTGGACCGGTGGTTCCCAAACTTTTCTCAAACGTATCTCCGAAATACAATCCTTCGAAACGACGACTAAATACTAGTTAACGATAAACAGCTAGAACTGCTTCCCGCCCTCCCCTCGAAAAAGATTATCTCGCACAGCTATCGAACCGAATTTGGCACCCCGACGCAACGTCGCCTCGTGATCACAGCGACGACGTTAAATCGCTCCCGAAATGTTTACCGTTCCATTTCCGGAAACGCTATTGTCCCAAAGGGGCGGGATCGGCGGATAGAGAGAGTGGCCAACGGCCAGTTTCCCGATTTTCAGCCGTTTGCTAACGAAAACCGTAACGCACTTGGGAGGAACCAGCGTCCCTGTTCGGTTAACCGTCCAGACGCTACGTGAACCGGTTATTCTGGCGGGCATTGTTTCCGTTCGATTCGATCAGCGGCCGCGGCAACGATCGTGGGAAGCAGTTAGGTCCCATTCGAGCAGCCAGCGAACCGATTCGAGAGGGCAGGCTGCACGAGACAGCGGAACCACTCGAGGAAATCCCTCGCTCGTCCGGCAATCGATTGCCGAAGAAAAGCGTTCCAGGCAACGTTCCCCGTCGACAAACAACCGCGGAACTGCCCGACGAACACGGGACCCCACTCTTTCGCAGTGACCGACCGAATCGAAACTCGATTCTGGATGGAGAGTGGACCTTGTAACGCAGCCATCGAGCTAGGGATCGAGCTAGGGATCGAGCTAGGTCTTCCAAATTTTTTAGCGAATTAACATTGTATAGTGGAGGAGAGGAAAGTAACTTCAACTTAGTTGTTGTTGAAGTCCCCGTAATAATGCGTATTCTACGCCTTCTGTGAAAATCATTACCTCTTCAACTCTTAAACCTTGTGTATACCGATCAGAACACGAAGCTTCAGTCGTATCGTGTACTCTTTCTCCAAGAAAGAAAAAAAAAGAGTAGCCAGGTTTGTCCCCTGCCGCCGCCACTGTTAATCGTTTCGCGGCCATATTGGCACCGTCCAGCTCGCAAAAAGTTTGCGGTAGAGGCCAAACCAGGCGGGGGAAGGGTGGGGGGCGAAAGAACCCTCGGATGGGGTGAAAACCGCACCCTCATCTGTCGTAGAGCGCGAAACCAACAGAACCGCGGATCCCCAGCGGGGATTCCCACGAGATCCCTGTTCGTCTCGTCGCTTCTTGCAGCTCGAATCGGGTCCACGTCATCGGAGCAAACGTTCGGCAAGGTACGATTATGTTTCTTTCCGTGGCGATCGTTTCTTTCGGGTGGTTTAGACGGTTCCAAAACAAAGAATCGTTCGGTGACGAGGGTGAACTTTTTCTTCGCTGTTCGCGCTCAAGAGAGAAGGTCTCAATTTTGTTTGTAATTCACAGCGATGGTTAAATAAAATAAAAATGATTGGAAATTTTTAGAGGTCCTGGTGTTACAATCTCGAGCATGAAACAATCTTAATTGAGGACACAAAATTACCGCACACAAAACCCTATCGTTTAGGGCGAATACTAGAGAAAAAAACACAATTCAATTCTGAAATGGTAAACCTCCCTGAAGAGAAACTCGTGGCTCAAAATAATTCGTCTCGTTCTCGTGTTCGCGCCCGTCCTTCCGTCGCCCACCCCCAAAACGAGAATTACTTTCGCGTCGAGCGTTCGACGGTATTAAAAAAAAATTAAACCGGTCGTTTGTTTTCGAGTCACACGGTTTCCATAAAGCCCCGCGCATTCGGCCCAAAGTAATCGCGAAATTCCGACCTGTACGATAAAGACTTTCGTCCAGGGCTTCATTCAGCGGATCGTTTGTCGACGAGCCAGCGCATGCCGCCTTTGTTGGCCGACCAATATGTCGGACGCCGCGTAAAACCGATCGCTTTACACGCGGAAAAGCCACCTGACGCAGGGCCGCATGCACCACCTGCGACTTCTACTAGGGTAGCTTCAGTGAGAAAAAAAAAATTAAAAAATTTGTGAAGTTAATAAAGAAACCTCGATTATGGATGGCGAAATTGTGGACAAGCTGTCTCGTTTACAGAGCTCGATTAATAGAACTGTTGTACTGAGGTGGTCACTCAAACTGAATCTCAAACTGAAACTGTAACTAAAGACTGTAACTAAAGTTTTTAAATACGGACACCGCGACTCGTCTATTTTTAATTCGTAACACGAGTTGGAAGGACGTCCTGTGACTAAGTGTAAGATAGCGATGCTAGAGATTATAGAGCCAGCCCTGCATGGTCCGCAGGAACTTCGTTATCCCTGTTGCAGGGAATTGCAGCGACCCGTGGAAAAGTCACGCGTAAATTCGCCATTATTAAATTCGACAAGGACGAACGAGGAGTGGAAGTCGCGTCGAAAACGGAGGCAGACTCTCGCGTCAATCGATCACTCGCCACTTCTGGCAAATTTCTTTCTGGACCGTTTTATACGTCGTTGCAACGGGGGTGGTGGACGATTCTACGAATTCTGAACCCTTCCAGGTGATACGAGGCGTGTCCAGGAAAGTGGCGATTCCGATTGTGTAAAACCATTCTGGTCAGACCAGGCCGGGTCGGAACAAACCAGAAGACCGATTTCTATCTAACATCATCGGCTCACACAATTTTAATAACAATGGTCCAAGGTTGCGAATTGCATAAATCGCCCGAATCGCTTTGAATTGTTTCGATCGCGAACCCGTCCCAGATCGTTTCGAATTATTAGAACGAGCGCCATGTAACGGTGAAATTAAAAGATTAACTTCCACGTCCAGAACAATTTCATTTCTTAACGTTGCACACGTGTGCGGCGACGCGTAATCGAATTCTCTACTTCGCGAAATTGATTTTTTTTTTTCTAACAAAAAGGACACGGTATGTTTGCTCGTCTCTCGTTCGGTCGATCCGGTGAGTCGACGTTTTTAATTCCCACGAGGCGTCCGCCTCGCGTGTTGATTAATCAATGCACTTTTCTGTTCCGATCGGATCGGCTCGGGACGTATTAAGTTGTCGCGTATGAAATCTCGCGTTTCTGGATCTTGCGATATTGCTGCGTTGTCACTGAATAACGAAGCAGCTGACGGAGCTTGTTACGGATCAATTTTAAACGCGACTCGCTCTTGGTAGGATACTGTTTCTTTGATTACCTGATTATCAACGACTTGTATATGGTCGTGATTGATCCACCTCGAACGTAAAACAAACTGGGTCGCTGGTGCGATGTTGATATTTCATTCTTAAAAATTGCCAAGCGGGTTCGCTCGAAAACAAGCACGAATTATCCAAACTATTTGTTAAATGTAACTTTTAATTTCGTGATATCGTATCTCATAATATTGGATTTTTGCTGGATACGTTTCGTTTCAAATATTTAGCGAGCAAACAATTTCGTTTTCGATATCGTGCACTCGGTATTACACCCGTTGCTCGATTCGACGCATGATTTATTTTCAACGTCTCTCGTTTATTTCTTTCCCGACGAATTTCGAACCAAGAATACTCGAACAAGGACCAATTTGTTCTGAATCGCGTGGATCAACTTCGTCCTGCGATTGAGCGAAAGGGTTGATGTGTCCCACGCCGCTGGTAATCCGAGAACAGGATTTTGTCGTGCAGCCACTCGACCACCGAGTGGAGAAGGAACATTAAAGCTGTTTTCACATTGTCGTTCGCTGGAGGAACTCTCTTCCGAGTACTTGCCATGGTAATCAACCGGAAGCCACTGCCAGGGTCCATTCCAGATTGCCCCTCGTTCAATTAGCATACATACGATAGCTACCGTTGCTTTTGTTCCCCCCCACTTCGACCCAGTTTCTTCCAAAACAGAAGTATCTCTCCTGCGTTAATTAATTCGACGAACCGCGCTGATCCTGCGACGTAATATTCATGAATCTATACGGTAACCAGCTTGGGGCGTTCGAAAACATCGAAGCGCCAAGGTCAGAGTTCCTTTAATTACAGGACGTCGAAAGAATTCAGATGGCACCGTCCAGACACCGTGAATATATTTATTCTAACGAATTATTCTCGAACCTCAAAGCTTTTTAATTATAGCGTATCAAGAAAATTCAGATAGCCTGTCAAAACTGCGAATATGTTTTTTCTGATTTTAGCCAACTTTGATCTATCGAAAACCTTGAAACCCCATGGTCAGAGTGTCTTCCTAATTAAAGAATATCGAGAAAATTCAAATAGTCCATCGAGACTGAACGAATATGTCCGCAGAAGTTTGCAATCGGTGTTCCGCTTTTAGTTGAGGGAAAAAATAATTTCAAATGGTCCTCCTAACGGGAATCCCTCCGTTAATTGGACTGCCAAAGAGGCTCTTCGAGGGAGATGTACCCTTAATATGCAACAGAAACTCCCGAGCAGGGATCGTTGCGTTAATCCAGACAGCGCAATTTTCTGAGTGTCCGACCGTATCGGCGAAGTTTCGAGCCCAGTCGAGTCTTCTTCGAACTTGCTCGGCTTTTATCAGGCAAATACGCGGGTACCGAGTTTTCATACTTCTCCGGTCCATCGGCGCTATTCTCGGTTGCTTATGTCGCTCCCTCTAACGTCCGGCTCGTTCCTTTGAAATTCCAAAAAAGTTTCTTACCGCGGAGTTTTTCGTCTACCGCGAGAAATAACCGGAGAACCGAGTAAAAGGAGGAAAGAAAAATATCTTTCAGCGGCTTTTAGCGAAACATCGGCGAAGATAGATCCTCTCGAACCCGTTAAATGCGGACCAGGACTGCGTTCGAGCATGCGAAGTTTTTTGGAACGCTGCTCCGATCGGATTCCCAACGAGTCTCAAACTATGGGAACACTGTTGCAAGTTTTACGACTGTGTGGACCTCGACTGGTTAAGGAGAGTTATCGTTAAGGGAGGTTGACCTAGATGTAACATAGACTGACACTGCTAAGATGGTCAGGATGTTCAGGCAAACATTAGTATTATGGAATCTGAGGAGGATTAGTTTTTAAAGAATTAGACACGTGGAAAATTGATCTAGATCTGACCGTAACTCGTCACTGAACGAAACTTAAAGCTTCGATACAAAGTCATCGGAATTAATCGGTCGTCGAAAGCACAACGGCCCGTTCCATCGCCAAGGGATTTCGTTCAAGCTGCCAATCTCCGCCAACAAAGCTATCCACTGTTCCGATCGGTCCGCCAACTGTAGCAGCTTCCTAGCAATTAATACAGATCCAGGGATCGATCCGTTACTCTTGCTGCTTCGAGGGAAAATCGCGGCCGAACAGATGCTCAATTATAAATGCACCCTGTGAACTAGTCAGCCTGCGCCCGGACCACGTGCGTATCCGCTGCAGCCGATTAAGTTTCATGTAAATTTCAGCCGACCACGGACGCGTTTCGTATCTCGTTACCGTCCCGCGCTTCCCGTTCCTTCGATTTCAATATCCACGAGCCATAATGATACTAAAGAAATGAATTCCAAAGTTGAGAAGAACAATGAAAACAAATCGGTTAATAAATTAATTACCACAACAGATATTAAATGATCCTATCTCCAACTGTTTAGAGATGAACTTTTAACTTGGTAGAAATTTTCACGAGTTTCCGTTTGACAGCCAACGTGTTAATAAGGCGAATGAACAATTCCGATAATAAAAGTCTGGAAAAAGAACGATTCGACGTGTAAACGAGCATACACGGCCAGCCACAATGTTTTCCCCGACCAGCTGCCATCTTTTTTCTCCATTTCGCTGGTCGTCGGGGGAGGCGGGAAAACCGAGGCGAGTTTCCGCGATAAGTCCCTCGAGCATACAGCCGACGGCTGAAAGGATGATGCATAATTGCGGAGAGCAGCAACAGGTAAGCGTTGGCCTTGAAAACACCCCGAGGAAAATAATAAAAATACGATTAAACGCGCTGCTAATGCGCCTGGGTGCGTGCTCGTCGATGGGGTGCGTGGGAGGGGCTGGAAACTTGGCGGGAAAAGTTGGCGGAGGTTGAATTCGAACGTCAAGGGGACATTGGTAATTTCAGGTAAAAGAATTGGCGTCATTTGCTTAGTACAGGTACTCCGGAGCTTTCAACCCTTTGCACCCCCAAGCTGTACTGTTCAGGCACTTGGAGGTAATCAAAAATAATATTATATCGATTCGTGTGTGCTTATCTTTGATCAACAGAAATTTTAAGTCCGAAGAAGGTTGTGCAAATGACCAAATTGTCGAGATTTATTCGTGATCATCCTCTTAGACAGAAATTCAAATAGAAACTCCGCGCACTTGGCTATTACTCTACAGCTATTACTCGACGACTCCTCAGGGTGCGAAGGGTTAACACGGCCCGTTTTCCATTGGAATAATTGGATACCCCTGACGTGTTAACGAAGTGCTCCGTGACCCTTGATCCGTGACGCGCAAGATCCATTGGGGAACTCGATACACCGCCCCTTTGATCCTTCAAAGGCGACTTCGAAGAAACCTGCGAGTAAAATAGACGACGGAAGAAGATGGAGGGTGATGGATAGGGGTCGGAAGGCGGTAACACATTTCGTCGCTGGGTGATTAATAACAGCGCAATAAAAATGCGCCGAGGCAATGCCGATGGCGCGTTATCTGACTTTACGTTGGAGGCATAATAAAGCACGCGGGGAGCGTGCTCAAAAATGGAGGTGGAACTCGAAGAGAAATCCAAGTGAATCGCGATCGGAACATTTCTAAGAAAAGGAAATTTTTATTTTCTAAGAAAATTCTAGATTTAATACGTTTCTAACACTAATATCTCGAGGTGTTGCCGGCAGATTGGTCCGCAGTATCGACAGACTAATCTACACTATCGCTAAAGCATCCTGCGGTGCCAACAGAACCCTCTACACTACCAATAGAGTGTTTCATAGCCTACGATCTATAAAAACCGTGAGAAATAAAGAGAATTCAGTGGAACGCGTCGCGTCAAGCGCCAGAGCCCCAGAGAACTCCTCCCTCAAACAAGAATTTGTCCTCGCCCGGTGGCCAGCAGTCGAAATTACGAGGCCAATTAAACTCCTCGTAAAACCGCCCCCTCGAGCGACCGGTAGAGCTGCGTTTCAGTTCCGCGGACCGAGAAAAACGACGACGGGTCGAGCCAGGAAGCTACAAAAGGCTGGATACCATAAACGACAATGAAACCTCGAAGGAACCAGGGACAAAGTGTTCCTGTGTGAGTGTACGCGCGCGTGTATCTTTGGTAGGGCGCCCGGAGGCGCGTGGATCGCTGAAACGGAAGACGGAGGGTGGAGGGAAGAAAGAAAAGCGCGGAACGACACGCCAGGGATCGTTCGAGTCCCCTGATCGGTCAATAACGATTTCCCAGGAATATAAATGTCTCCGCGAGCAGTCGTCCGGGGGCCGTTCGATTCGGTCCGTGTCCGGCATTGCCTTTTAATCTTGTAGCTTTGCCTCTTTTAATCTCGTTCCATCGACCGGCCATCCCCAAACCCCTCCCATCCTACGTGCTCTTCGTTCGGATGCAATTTCTCCTTTCGTTCGTTCGCTTGGCCTGGTTGAAAGCGTCGCTCATCCGGCTGTCCGCGAACCGATAGCAAAAACAGCGTTGCTACACGCTAGGTGCCTGATACGGCTGCAGAACGAGACGTCAATGGCTGGGAGGAGAGGGAGATTTATACAGGAGGACAGGAACTTCCGATGTCTGACGATGAGGACTCCATTGTTGGCTGGAGGACCGACAGAGATTTAAAAATTTCGGGTGGAACGGCGAACGACCTGGGGACGTGGTTCTCTTGAAGAAGAATTATGTGTTCAGGGGTCCAATCATTTTCATCGCTTTTACTTTTGTTTTTAGAGGTTTTCGTAGATGGTAGATGGATATGTGTAGTATAACAGTCTATCGGTAGTGTAGTGTATTCTGTTGGCCCTGTAAAGCACTGTATCGATAGACTTTTTTTAATAACAGAAGCGAAGAGGACCCCAAACAATTTCCTTGTTCCTTCCCAAAAATCAAATCTCCCTCTACCTAAGAAACAATAAACCCCTCGATGACGCCAAATTCCGTACTTTAACTGCTCGTGCCCATTCATGAGTTGTCCTAGAAATCATTCTACGCTCTTCCACTCCAGTATTCAGCTCATAACCGCTCCCGATCGTTACGGGGGATCCCAGTAAATTCGCCGGCAGCGTTACAACGGGTCGTGTTCCGGGCTCGCAAGAGCCGCGGAACGATCGTCGCGACCGCGGTATTATCGTTTCCGGTTCGCAAAGAGGACTACAAATTCATCCGGCTCGTCTTCAACGGAATATCCATAAATCCAGCCGCACAAAAGCCCGGCCACTGTCGTGCCCGAAGAAAAGGGACGATGAAATTCGATATAGACAACAAAAGTGGCAACACCATAAACTTCCCTCCTGCATCTTCCATTGGCGAAGCACGATTTTATTACCCGCGACGTTCGAAACCTTTAAATAAGATGCAAAATGGTACTACTTCCCGGCCGACAATACCGATCGATCCCATCGGCTCCTATTCGAGGAAATATAAATCCCGTTTAATGCACCGGCCACCTAAACGACGTGGATTTGCGAGCAACCCGAACGGCCATTTCAAGCCCGTCGCGAGATTGATGTGGCACTCCCAAGCGCTGTAAATATCGAGATCCATCCACGGTGATCCCACGGAATCGCGCAGCAATGCCAAACTTAAATAACTCGGGGAATGGCGGACAATGGTCGTTGCCAAAGACGTTTTTACGCTTGTTCAAGGGGCGATTGACCGATCTTGAGTCTCCTTACAGGGGTTCAGCGACTCTGGACCGTGTCAAGTCATTATCAACGGCAGGGATTTCGCTGGAGCACTCTGGTGGCAAGGTAGGACACTCTATCGGTAGCGTAGAGTACTCTATTGCCAAGGTGGGGCCTTCTACCGATAACGCAGAACAGTCTGTCGGCACTGCAGAGTACCTCGTCGGTAGTACAGAGCAGTCTGTCGACAAAGTAGCGTAAATAACTTAAAATTCTCGCCTCCTATAACTCGGAACAGTAAAAATTTCAATCGAACCTCCCGATAACCGTCGAAAGAAAGCTCCTAGAAGCCAGAACTCGGGGACATCGACACAAGATACGGAAAAACACTCGAGGACCTACGTAAACTCGAAACGGTCTCTCCTTCCTGAATACACAGAGTTCGGTTCCAGGTTCTCCCGTGGATTCGCCGAGAGGGGAATAGATTCGTCGTCGCCCCCTGGTCGATCCTCAAATGCTGGAGACAAGCGACGATCACTCGAGATCTCGTCCGTCACGGTCTCGAGCTCGAGGATCGAGCAACTTCGTGGCACTCGACGATATCTACTGCAAGACGGAAAGCGGAAAAAAGGTTCGGGAAAACGGCGGTAACAGTCGGACGGGGCCGCATAAATCAGTTGCAAGAGAGTTCTCGAATAGAGAGAGGCGTCGAGGCCGGCAGGCCGACCCGTCAATAAAATGCAAAGGCAGAAAGTTAAAGCTAAAGATCAGCCGCCGCCGGATCCGCGCAGAGAGTACTTGGACGCTGAGTCCACCGACGATGAGGAGAGGCACAGTAAGATTTACGAGAAAAATATTAAAGTCTTCCACGTTTCCCCGTCTACGGGGCGAGTTCCATGCCAGCTCCCACGACTCCACTATCTTTTTCTGCCCCCTCGCCGCCGCCGCTTCACCCCCCCCCTCCTTCTACCCGCGTTCCCTAACCTCCGGGAATGCAAGTGACGTACACCGTGGATCGATCCGCGGAATTGTGACGACGCTCGGGCGTGTTTTGATCTTTCCTTTACAAATTTTATTTTCAAATATTTATTTAAATTTTTTAACGTTGCTACTTAACCATCTTTCGCGGTATATATAAAAGCCACAATTAGGGCTGAGCTAGATACATCGATACGCTCGTGGATTTCGCAGCGCAATTCGTGAGTATAACCACATGGTATAGGCAGACCAATTGGTTCATCCAGTTTGCCTACTTTCGGTAACCAGCGAGACTCGCGGCGAATCGGTTCGGGGAAGCACTGTGGAGGGTGGGCTCGAATTACCATAATCCTGGAGACAAATTAGGAACTCGGCAACACCGTGAACGACCGATTAATCGTCGGCCAGTGGCCACCTTAAGCGTCATAATTCACCCCTCGGCCCGTTCGTATCGATGCTCCCATTGTTTCAGGTCAATCGAACGGCCGTGTTGTCGAGCGGATTAGGCATTCCACGACCACGAGCACCGAACACCTTGAATGCCAATTATTATCCTGTATACCAAACAACCATTTTTGGACGGATGCACGTACAGAACGTCTAGAAAGATTCTTAATTCACTTGATTATTTTCGAAAGGGTAGATCGGGTACTTTCCATCCCGTAGTTTTACTGCTTCTATGTAGGGTAAAAATAGAGTAAACGAGGACTACTTATATTCGTCGATTCTTATCCTTTTGTATTCAAATTAACAATTAATATCCCTCGTGATCGTGATAAAACGAATCATTTACCACGACCCTAAAAAGACAATGACCAGCCGATTATCGTCGGTTAACACGTTTCCATTCTTGTTCGCGCCTGGAAAGATACCACTGGTTCCGGTGTTAACTGGGAAATTCCAAATGGAGGTCCGAATCGAAGCGAGTTGCGCGGAGTAAAGTGCCCGCAATTACGTCGACAATGGCGGCGGTACTCAGGGGCGCGGGGGACTCGTTAATACACCGATATTGGTGGCGAAAATGTTTACTGCGATATTCGCCGGGGTTCGATCGTGTTCACGTCGTCTCCCCCTCCCCCTTCCTCCTCTTTCTCTTCCATCGCCTAGCACCAAACAAAAATTACTTTCGCGTTGAGCGTGTAACGAAATTGTAACCGGTAATCCGCTGGACGAGGATTTTATTGGGAATCGTTATCGTCGCGTCGTCGCGCTGCTCGATCGATGGGTCGTTGACGAATTTTTCTGGTTGGCGCAAGTCTTTGCCAGTATTTTTTTAACGAAGACTTGGAGTCTTGGACGAGTCAAGTTCTCGAATATCTCGTTTTTGCACAGTGAATTTCGTGCCGTGAATTAAAAACAAAAAAAAAATGTTCCCATAGCTTTTGACAATTTTAATTAGTTTCTGTCGAATTTACTAAAGTCGACAAAATTTCGTGAAAAATGCGCCAACCGCCTTGTCCACCTACAACCTTTTATTTCTACACAGGCGCGAACCGCCATCATTGTTAACGAATTCTGATAAACTGGCAAAACGCTGGACGAGTATAGTCACAGAGAGCGCTTTTTGTAAAATAATTAACGCTCGAAAAGGACGAATTATACCGTGCGCGCGAAGTATTTGACAGATCACTCGCTTTGACCAGCGTGATTTTTAATGTTCAATCCTCCTCCTCCTCCGCCACCTCCTCCCTCCTCCCCCCTCCCCCCCACCCCAGATAATCGCAACCCCGTGTCCGTCCAGGCATTTTTGAACGTGTAGACGGAAAATACGTTGCACAACGAGCAATATGCCCGGCATTTCTCGCTCGTTGTTGTCACTTTTCAGCGATATGTGTTCCGTAAATGCTTCTCGTATCGTTCGAGGAATTAAAAATAAAAAACCATGCCATATTAACTTTTTCACCTACAACGATTTTCCGTCGCATTTTGTGATATTTGTGATACCCGCTCCTAAGGAATTAGAGTCGTGGCCACGGTTTAGGTTTGTTTATCACAGTGTTGAATTCAATACATCAATTATTACGCTATTTGTGGTCGATTCAATCTCTTAGGCTCTTAGCGACCCCTGGAGCGCCGCAACCATTGCACTCAAGGGCCTCTTCATGATCTGCTTCCTTGCTCGAATCTATACGCTACCGTACTATACTTTCTACTCGACTCCACTCGACGATCGTCACAATATCACCACGAATTATAAAAAAATTCACCGTCAACTGGACCTACCTCGTCAGAAATCCGCGCGATTCCAACGATTCCGTCGCAGGAACGAAACCATTCACGGATTCCGTTGAAGTACACACAGCGGCGAGCGTTTCCTCCACAGGCTCATCGATCCCGTGGAATTCCTGAAGCTCGTCGCCGTCAATCGCAGAAATCCGGGAAACGTAGAACGCGAACGTGACGGGGGCGCTGTGTAAACCGTGAAAAACCATCGTCGCGGAAAGCTACGTGACGGTAATAAGTCCAACGACCATCGGGGGGTGGGAGAGGAGGGGTCTGGTCGGCGATGGAGAAAGCGGAGAAGACGACATCGTTACCATCTACATAATGCTCGCTATCATAGGCCAATAAATTACGGCAACGTGTCCTCCCGCGGCGCCTCGATCACCCGACGTGTTTCCTCTTCCGCCGATTCAGTAGCTGCTCGCGATTTATCGTTCCTATTAGATTGCCAGGAGCAAAGACGTATCCCTGGACGAGGGGGTTTGGTGGTTGCGCGCGCCGCGAACTCGCTGCCACTGGGACGAAAAGAGGACTGAGGAAAAACGACGTTGGGACGGACGAGGTAGAGAGAGAGAGAGAGAGAGGAGGGAAGAAGATTCTTGAGAACGAATGTCTTCGATTTAACTCTCCCGCCGGATTTAAGAGGACCCATCGCGACCGCCGCCGTTTCCAATCGACGACTAACGAACGATCCCAACTCGCTGAATTTGTTTCCGTTTCGCCCGCTGAGACGAGCTCGATTATCGATGACGTTGCTTGGAGAACCGATCGATGATTAAAACGGGACGATTTGTCGTCGACATTGAAGGAATTGGGGGTGGGTGGTATTTTTATGGGTAGTTGGGTGCCTGGTCGATGGAGGAGCTTCTTTGGAAATTACATTTTCAATCGTTGGATGGTTTCAGGATTAGAAACGTTGTAGGAAATTGTAGTATCGATGCAGTGGTTTAGATTACCAGCAGAGAAATCTGCTTATCGACAGAACTGTTCTACCTTACCGAGTTTTACCGATCGAACACTCTACCGTACCGAGTCTTGCCGACAGGATACTCTACCTTGCCTATTGAACACTCTGTCTAGCTCCTACGATCTAACACTTTCCGCTGCGTTTATTTTCATTAATTCCCCGCCATGTCCCGTCGCAGAACTTGAAACGGCGGAGTTGGAAGAGGAGCTCAGGCCAGTTTACGACGACGAGGAGCTATCGAAATTGGTGAGCACACTCCACTCGGCTCTCTAGTCCTACCGCTCGATACACCGGTATTCGGCACAAGTTTCGTCGTTGACGAGCTTCCGGGCAAGTGTCATCTTGTGGGTAACATCGTTTTTAAAGTTAACTTCGAGATTACGGGCCACGGATACATGTAGCCGCGTTTATTGGCCAAGTTTCGGTCCCTTCTTCGATGGGTTGCCACTATTTAGGGTCGAAACCCTGCCTCCGCTCTGGTTTCGAACTAATCTTGCCTTTGCTCGACTCGAGGCTTTGAATATTTTAAACGCGCGATTTAATTTAACCCTTTTGGTGTCGAGGGAGGAGGGACGGAAGGGTACGTGAGTCACTTAGGCTTGTAGAATACTCCATTTCATGCCTGGTGGCATCATTTATGGAGAATTTTGTTTTTGTAACGTTACTCGCAGGAAAGGTATTCAAGCTTCATAATTCGCTAGATTGTAACAAAAATTTCTTTCGCGACTGAATATCAAATGTTTTGTTGAGCGATGTTTATGTATATAAGAACTTGTACTTTTCAACCTGAGAATTTGTGCTTCCCTGTTTCCAGGTGACCATCGTGAAGGAAATGACAACCCTCAGCGACCTATCGGAGCTGGAATGGACGAGCTACAACGAATTCCCGATTAGGGAGTTCTTCCTGAACCCAGGGGTCTCCGTGCTGACCGTGTACTATATGTACAGGAGGCTCACCGCCTCGTTGGGATTCCCCGTGGTCCCCGTTCACGAGCTCACCTACTTCGTCAGGGAACCGCACGAGATCTTCCGTGCGGACAGCTTCAGGGATCGCGTGCTGTTCGGGACGCTGAACGCCAAGGTGGAGAGCCACATTCTTTCCCTGGTCCGGGACACGCTGGCGCCGATCTTCCTCCGCATCGAAACCTGGCCAGACAGTATCCCCTTCCGGTTTAACTCGTGTTTAATTAGTCGGCCCGAAGTTTCGCGACGAGCTACCGAAACCACGGCATAACGATACTTCAACGAGCTTCCAAACTTTCCTGCGCCCCTTTCCCGTCCTTTTTTCTTGTCGAGGATAGAGGAAGGGGGGGGTGGCAGGGGTAAACAATACGTGCGGGGGAACTTTAATTGGCGCGTCCCACTTGGAACGCTTCGCTTTAGCTTCAACCACGAAACGATTCGAGTCAAACGGCCCGAGTCGATCCTGGGGATCGATGAAATGTAGATCAAGATGTCAACGATTGACGAAGTTGAGATACTCGAGGTGGGCGCAGTTGAATAATTTTGCTAGACGAAATGCTAGGTAAAATCCAGGCCAGAAGAAGTGTGTCGAGATCTGGTAGTCGAGAGCTCGTAATTGATACGCAAGAGAGACTAAAAATTGTACTAGATTCGTCTTCTTTCTAGAGGTAGCTGGTGTGGATGGACGATTCGCGGGTTCAGCAACTGTGGTAGGTTGGAATCTAGGCCAGGAGAAGCTTGTCGAGGCCTGAAACGCGAGGGATGGTATTTTTCATCCTGAGATAGTCGTTACTGTATAAAGGGTCCGGTTAATCGATAAGATAGAGTGCTCTGTCGATATGACTGGGTAATGCAAAACACTAGGTCGATACAACAGGTCGTTCTGTTGGTAAAAAGATACTAAAAAGATACTAGCACTTGGTTAGGTAGTGATTCACAAATTGCGTAACTTTGTTAAGTCCTGGCATCCGTTACGTCTCGTTCGATTAATCCCGAGTATCACTTTTACAAGCTTCCGTGAGTTCATGTTTCCTCGATCGAGTGTTCCACGAGCCTGTAGGACTCGATGACACCTGTAAGATGATACTACAGCGAAGAGAGCCCGAGAAGTAATAGGAAAACTTCGTTAAACTGAAGTTAGAAATCCCGAGTTAGTCAGCTTTAATTGGGTATAAAAGTTAGCGCTGTCCTACCTCGAACTCATTGATTTATTCGAAATTTATAACGCCTAAAGCTCGGACTCGGGCAATCCGAGTCGACGGGAAATTTATGGTTCACAAATTATGGCTGGAAATCGATCTCAGGTTCGCGGAAGCTCTCCTAACCGATTATGTATAATCTGTCTCATATGTTCTCGGGGCGTTTACCCTTCGCCTAATTACCTCATTCACCTAGACATACAATTTATTTTATTTTTAACCCACCGAATTTCTACATCCGTTAAATTTCAATTCACGTATTTTTTATTAATCGATCCTTGCCGGAGCATACGAAACTTTTTATACAAAATTGAGACAAAGATCGAGCAAATCGACCCACTTTAAGGGTCGCAAAACAATCTGTCGCGCTGTGGCCTAACCAGACCTAACCCCGAGCGAATTTCCCAACCTCGAGCCAGCAATTCCGTTACCACGTCGCGACGCGCGAACTTCGCGGAACGCAAGGGCGGGGGTGGAGGCGAAACAAGAAGGGTTGGACGAAGTTATTATTACCATAATTTTCGGCTAAATGCACTGCGCAACTCACAGCACGGTAAATTCGGCGTCGATGTTTGCTTCTGCACGAGGGAACTGGATTACTCGGGCGGTCCAGTCAGAAACGATTGCGTCGCGTTCGGCCGGAAGTCGCTTCGTTATTTCTAATGGATTCCGGGATTCTAACTGGATAGAAGGGACGTTTCTCTAATTGCGACGGGAGCCGCGGAGGCGAACCACTTTTTGCACTTTCGAGTCACAATTGAAACTCTTGGCACGGTCGCAGCATAGGTTTCGCGTATTTTCCTTGCAGGAGGTTTCCCATTAGGAGGGCGATTATTCCAATTTTTTCCACCGAAAATCGCAAGGATTAAAAATTCAAACTTTTATCGAAAAAAAAAATTTGTTTCTTTGTTCATCTCAATCCCACTTTTTGCATCTTGTGTAGACAGAGCGAATCTACCATTTTGAAGTTCTGAATTTTGAGTTCAGATTTGGAATCAACGACCCTGAGAAGCCTTGTGTACCAATTTTCATCCAAATCGCTCAAAGGGAACTCGTTAAATATTTAAGACATTGCCATGCTTAGATGTTCGACACTATAAGGCTCCATGTCGACAAAAACAGTAAACACTGACCTCTGGTCGTACAGTTAGTTACTCTTCCTTAACCAAATCGAAACACATGCGTGAAGGCGGACTTCTACACCAGCGTGGACACTTTCCTGTGCTCGCTAACTGACCTGGCGTACAAAATGCTGGGCTTAACGGTGATATACGTACCCCGAGAGGGCGACGACGTCTCCACCGGCGTCGAGGCCAGCGCTGATAAGGAGCTGGTCAAGAGACTCGAGGGCGTGGTGGCCTATTGGACCACCCAAATCAGGATCGCCCTCTCCGACCAGGAACAAGCTACCCCGAACGAGTTGCTGTGCCTCGAGGACGAGCATGAGTTTTGGGTTTATCGCTGTTAGTACCCTATCCCCCCAAAAAGACTGGATTCGAATCGTAGGATTAAGAGACATCTCCACCAAACACTTTACTTCCCACTCAGAAATGGGTGACAGGAGTTTTCAATAAAAATCTAAAGATCATTAATTCCAAACGTGATGTAGATGCTAAATTATCTAACCTTCAACTGTCTCAAGAAAATTAATTAAACTCTGTAGATTGTTTAGTTTTCAGGAGATCTGGTATTACGAAATAAAATTCTCTCTCGGTACACAGACGACAATCTCTGCGGCCTCAACTATCAGCTGCAAAACACCACCGTAAAGAAGATAGCCATGTTTCTAACAGCCAACCACTCGACCTACGTTCGACAGTTCGTAATCCTGAAGGACGAGATCGAGCACGGCGTGAAGGAAGCGATTTCCAACATCGGCTATCTGCGCATCCTCAAGCCCGACTCCGAGAAACTGAACAAATGTACCGATCCGGCAGACATAGAACAGCACCTGACCAAGATCATACACTTGTTCAGGACCATTTGGCTGAACTCGCCGTACTACAATAGCCAGGAGAGGATCGAGAATCTGTTCAAAGCCCTGAGCAACCAGGTGGTCATCATCTGTCGAAAGTACGTGGACTTGAAGGACGTCTTCGCAGGGAGGACCAGGAAATCCATGGAAACCTTCAGGAAGTGCGTGGAGGCCTGCGAGAATTACAAGACGTTATACGAAAAGGTAATAAAGGAGAGATTTTTAATTTCCGCTTCGATTAGCTTCGATTAGCTCTGGTTGGTGTTAGGTACAAATTCACTCGCCCGGTCGGTGCATGAAAGGACTATTAAACGATGTGTGCAGGGTTACTTCAGATACTTGGGGGAAAGAGCCGTTAGGCAAAGCGAAGCGCTTCCGCGTTAAGCGGAAGTCACGGTAATTGTGCCCCCTCTTTGGTCGGTTCTCAATGATCTTCGCGGTTCGCGGGAGAACGTGTCTCTGCGCCATTAAAATAATATTCACCCTGGCGGGTGCGCTTGGCTCCATCCACGATTAATCTTATCTTCTCTTAATCGAGGATTGTTGGGGAACGATTGGCGAGATTTATAGTAGTCTTGATCCGAAATTAATTGCTCCGCGAACGACTTTCACTCTCCGCTTAAATATTGTTCGTAAGTTCCTATAATTTTCGTTGTTGAAGGATGAAGAAGGATAAGGGAAATCGTCGATATTTTGGGGAAGAATGAGATCTACGTGGGAAAATTGTTTACTTTCTAAATGATTTTTCTGGGTGTGCAATTTCTACTTGGTCAAGATCCCCACTGTCTTGCTACCTGAATATTTTATATAAACTCTGACCTCTCCTAAAAATAATTTAGAAACGTTCAACGCCATAAATAACTAAATAACTTCGCAGAGGGATTAAACACGTCAGAATTTTTCCTTGCAGCCACAATTTCGTTGGGAACACCCGTCGCGAGGACAATGGGGTTTGAAAATAATTTGTCAGCCAGGGATTAGCGTTTTATCTAGACGACGACGTACCCTTGTCGAAGGGATGACGGTGGTTACGGAACGAGGTCAAGTTTTCGCGTTAAACGGAAGTCACAATAAACCCCTCCAGACTTAGGCGCGCCCCGCGCGGCCAGATAAGCGCGAACCGGGGTGAGAATTGCGACGAGCTGAGGGTAGGGGTGGATCGCAGAGCTGCTACGATTTTTCGTGTAGGGGAAACCCTGACAATCGTATTACGGGCCAATGATCGAGGGTCAAACGAAGTCCCCAGCGGGGAGATCTCGTCGAGGGTTTGCTTGTTTCGCTGTAACGAGTATTTATTAACCCTATGCCCCTACGTCCCCGATGAGTCGACTACTCTGGATGGCCTCCATTTACTTTCGTCGCTTCGGTGATAATTAATCGTCGGAACGTTCTGTTGCCACGGAAGAAGGTTAATTAATGAACATATTTAGGCGTCTCTTTGTCCCCCTGTGAACATACAGAGTAACGTATAAAAACTATGCAACTGAGCGTCTCGGTTATTAATCAAGCTACTCGAGCAAATATCGTAGAATAACTCAGTTGTCGTACTTTTATTTTAAAAGAAACCACAAATAATGGCGATAGTCCGTGGCATCGAAATTTCAGCTTTGTGATTCCCCAGGGAACGCACTGTCCTGTTTCGAAACCGATCTGGAGTCGAATTTTTGAAAAATGAAACGCAATTCATCGCGTTACGAGTACTCGACGCTATCGACTGTTTAAAAAAAAGTAAGCGTGACAATCGCTTTGTATTTACCGTGCCTCGATTTTTCATGGAACACTGCCGTAGCGAGACGGAAATTAATAACACTCGGACCCTTTTGAAAGTTAATCGCCCTACCGCGCGACGGACTATAATTTAAATTGAAAAATAGAGGAACCACGTTTTTTCTCGTCCAGCTACGAAACAACTATCGAATTTTCCGTACTCCAATCATCGACGGAACACTTGAACGTCCAGGACCGAACGAATTCGTCCCTTTTCGAAAATAAATCCTGACCCAGTGCGCTACTTGTGTCCCCCGTGATTGGCAATCAAAGCAAAATGAAGGAGAGAATATTAAAAAAAAAAAAAAAAAAAAAAAAAAAACATTCTGAATCGTGTCAAGATACCGAATGACGTTTTTTCGATGCTTCAATTCTCTGGTAAAACGTTTCGGCGCTTTCCAACCGAATGAAGCCACCCTTTGCAAAATTGATTGACAAATTGACTTTCGAAAAATCCCAGAGGAAGAGGGATTTTTTTAAACGACTATCAGAAAACTTTCGTTCGTGTTTTATACCCCTTTAATAGGATTCGATGGTATTTTAGTTTCTCCATTATTCTGTCACATTTTACTGCGCTGAGTATTTCCAATTATTTACGCGTTTTACGATCATTGAGCTAGTTACGGTGTTTTTGAAGGCATTAATTATGCAAATTTTGACGTATTTCGTTTTTCGGACTTTCACGGGCAGTATGGACTTTACTTGGAATATTGCACAATGTCTTCCGTAGCTTAACGAGACAAATGAAAAGGTTTCGACGTAAAGAGTTTCCCCTTAAAGTATCGTAGGTCATTGTTGTAAGGTTTCGTGATGTGCTTTTTTGCAATTTCTTGCCTCTTTCGTTGTTGCTAGAAAATCATGAGCTTAGTTTGTACGAATCCATGCACCGCTGGGTTGGAAACACACGGGTTTCTGGGACGTACCAGGCATCCTCGAGGATGTAGTGGAGTCCGTGCGTGTAGACCCCGGACAGAGTCTGCTGTAGACTGTCTTCGTACATGGTAGACTGAACACGCGTTCACTCTCTGCAGTATTTTATTAGACACTCTCGTATGAAATCTATTATTGGTCGTTCACTGGAGACTCTAAGGGAATGGTTTCTCTTTTAAACACAAATATTAGGAAAGTGTACATAATTCTTAAGTCGGACTTGCTTAGAATTGTGACAAAGGTCATTGACATATCGGTGCTTCCTTGTCAAGTCTAATCTTCACGGTACCAAACAGTACGGCGACCGTAAATCACAAGAACGACCTCGTCACTCGACAACAATAAATTCAAAGAGGATGGCCAACCACAAGACAGAATCGCCACCGTCCTTAGTTATCCGCTTTAACTTCCATACATATTCCGCCATCGATTTCGTCACGTAGCCCCTGCGAACCGGATATTAAACCGCGGCGCTTGTCCTCGCGTAATATAAATTTCACCAACGACTCTTTCATCCCCTGCGCTGACGAGAGCCCTTTGCTTTCAGATAGCGCACGCCCACACCAGCCTCACGCATCAACCGTGGGATTTAAACATGGACAATATATTCCGTCATATTGATATTTTCATCGGCAGGTGTCACGACATGATTGAGATCTGTCAGGCGATGATCGATTTTGCCAGGTAATCAACCAGCCCCTTTACAACCCCTCCGACCCACCTGTTTCGCGTGGAAAATTAAAAAATAAATTGGGTGAACGACGATCCATGTTTTTCGACGATTACGGTCCGATGGATATTAGCTTCCCGATTATATAGAACAATAGGAGACACGAAAAACGAATAACGACGGGTGTGTCCACAGAATGGACGAAACTGCGGAGAACGTGAGGCCTATGTTCAGCGGAACGAAGGGGGAGGAACACGAGAGGGTGTGCCAGAAGATCGAGAGACTGTTCCACGAGGCACTCCAGAAGATCGAACAGAACTCTCATAAGATTTTAGACGTTCACCAGGGAACCTGGCACGAGAACATGTTTGCATTTCGATCTGAACTGAAGGATCTAGATATCATGGTGGAGAACCTGGTAGCGTCGACGTTCGCGGGGATGCGTAACGTTCAGGAGGCGATCGAGGACCTGCAAGGATTCTACAGCTACATGAACCGCGAGAAGCTCAAGACTCTGTTCGACGTGAAGGCCAACGAGGTACGGAAGGGACTCTTCTAGCCTTGAAAAATCTCCAAATAATTTCTATTTACAAAAATAAAATAAAATTCAGCATCAAACGACCCCCAAACGATGACGAGACCCCTGAATAATCGCTAGCCTCGCCATCAATCCACCTTCAAGGATGGGGATTCCCAGAGAGGCGGAAAATAAGAAAAAAGTATATATACGTTTCGTTCTCCCAGATATGGAAACTGTTCGGCGACGATATCCAGCGAACGAAGCAGGAGGTCCTGGACGAAAGGGAGGAATATCCTTCGATGACCCCGTATTATGCAGGCAGAGCGTTGAACCTACGGCTGAAAGGTGCTCGTCTGCAATCAACAAGGGAGATGCTGGAGGAGGCGGCGTGGATCCCGTACTGCGGCCTCAGCGCGGATCTCTACGATCAGCACGATATTCTGATGAAATCGATCGAGGATTTGGCGACGGATCTACACAACAAATGGATATACGAGAGTGGCGAGAATCCACGGGCCAGGCTCGATCGTTTTCTGATGCGGTGGAGCGACGAGAAGCCGGGCTCGATCGAGTGCAACGTCGACCCGGATATTTTAACTTTGTGCCGTGAATGCGTTTATTGGATCAACCTGAACTTCACCATACCTGTCCACGTGCAGATCGTCTACGACAGGTGGGAGACCCTGTATTTTGTCTACGAGAGCGTCCTGGCTGTGGTCATCGGTTACAACAAGGTGATAGAAGGTGAGTGAGCGCGGTGAAGAGGGCTCGAAAATGTTCGAGGTGACTGGTTTTGATAAACGCAATTGCAAAGAATCAACGTCACCTTCTCCGCAATTTTTTTCTATATAATTTATATAATACAGACAAATTCGCGAGTCCTTCCCGTCATTAGTTTTCCCCTCTGCGCAGGAAATTCTGAATATATGTTCCCGGAAACTGGTACAGGAAGTTCGGTCCCGCGGGAAATTCTATTAAACGCACATTTTCTGATACATCGAGCTCGCCGAATGCGCCGAGTTGCAAAGTAATAATTAGCGCGGGGACGTAACTTTCCATCAAAGTCTCGCGTTCCGCGAGACCCGAGCTCGGCCGCGATCGAAGCGATTCGAGGGATCGATTCGCGGAGGAAAACGAGAACCGTTGGCCGTCGAGCGCAATATGCTTCCCCCGCTTCCTCTTCTTCCTGGTGCGCCTTTTTTCGCTAATATAAATCCAGTCGACTTCGGCACGTGTTTCCGCGGGGGCGACGAACGAGTTCGTGCAAATATTTCAAAGTTCCGAGCGTACGCCGCGCAAACTTTGCGTTTGTATATTGACTGCTCGAGATTGCGAAATAGTTGTTCGAGCACAGTTCTACGAAAATACCTCGAGCGTCTTCATCCCTGCTTTTAACGCGCCACTACGTCTTATAATGGAGGAGGGAGACGGCAACAATTATAAAATATTCAGACGGGTCTGAGACCTCGCTCGAAGCCCTAGTAGACAAGGTGGAATTTCGATTGTGCTATTTCGGAGATGCTCTGCTCCGAAGTGATTGAATTCGATAGGTAATTGCAGTAGAACTTTGACATAACGGAGAGAATTGTACACGGCAGTATTGTTTTAAAATAATTTATCGAAAGTCTCCTCGGTGCCTAGTTGATAGAGCAGAGTGCTTCGTCGATAGCGCAGTGGAGCCTCGGTAACGTAGAGCGCTCGGTCGATAAGACGGATCGCTCCGCCGGCAACGTATCCTCCGAAACTCCAAATATTTTGGACGGTCTTTTCACGTTTGTATGAAATTGATTTTTCCAATCTACCAGCCGTGTAACTCCGCAAAGCGAGATTCAACCGTGCCGAGTGTAATCAACATCGAAACACGGAGGAAAACAGACGAGAAAATTTTTATTTTTCAGCGTTGTCAAGCACAGAGCGCGAGCTGTTCCGCGAACTAATTCGCAAGCTAGACAGGAAGATCAATCCCGGCTTAGGCAGGCTGACATGGAACTCGGAATACGTGGACGCATACATCGAGGATTGCTTTAACCAAACGGCAAATGTACGCTTTCCCGTCTCTCTCTTTCTATCCCCTGGCCCCCTCCCTGTTCCCCCTCTTTTCCTGCTATTACCGAGTCGGAGCAGCGCCTATATGCGCGCAGAAATTTATGCAGCGAGTCCGGTTCTGTCCTGGCGAAATTAAATTTTGACCCAGCCAAGTGGGATCCGTCCGCAGCCTTTGTTTGTTTAATTAAGCAAGAAGCGCGCGCGTGCCACCGTTACGGAATAACAATAGCGGATATCCGGAGCCACGTTTGCGGCCATTCGTTACCCTGTTCAAATCGACGGAATTCGGACGGAGCCAAGGGCGATATGCCCGTGACCACGCGCAACGCGTTTCCCTGCTGTTATTAGTACTTAGCATCGACAGATTTCGGTCCCCTCGTTCGCAATCAGTAGCGGAAACGTAATATGTAAAATGTAGCGAAACTTTGCGGACCTAACGAACAGAATTATACAACCCTGCGTCGGTGCACACTCGAGGAAAGTCGTAGGTAAGATAGAGAGCTCCATCGGTAACGCGCTTCATCTGACTCGGTAATGCAGAACGTTGTATCGATAGAACTCGGTAATGTAGAACGCTCTGTCGATAAAACGCGTACCGTAGAAACCTGTATCGGTGAATCCTTCTATAAATGCATTCATGAAGGGGGCTCAATCGAAGGCTTTACACTTTTACACTTCCCTTTAAGTCGTCTTCCTCTTTAATTTCTTCGACTCTGGGGCTCCCATTGCAGCTCCAAGAGTTCATCGATGTCTACAAAGACACAAACTTCGAGATTATGAGGATCTGCGAGAACATCTGCGACTCGCCTATGATCAAGATCCGACCCAACTACACGTACACGCTGCTGGAGTTGGAGGAGGAATTGCTGAGAACGAGGTACGCATCAGAGAGTTTGTATAATAATTCCAACGATGTAACCGTGCTCTGCTTCAGGAACCAGACCTTCGAGACTATACTGAGCAAACACAGGACGATCATTCAGCACGTGCTGGTCATCTACGATGGATTCAAAGAAGTCATTGCTGACGTACGTTCTCTGGATCTTTCCAAGTGTTTTTAAGTGGATTTTCTAGCAAGAACTAACTTGTGTTGAACGTAGTAGATTATTCTCTACTGGTATCACTTATTCGGCCGATTATCACGCAACACCCTAAACTGAAACACTCGTGGTCCAAATGATACACTTATCGTGACGTTACTTGAATTTTTCCCGAGCAATTTGCTACAATAATCCACGCAGAAAAAAAATCCAGCCTCGTTTCGCTCGCCAGCAACAATCTCATTGTCTCGGCTTGCCTTGTTCGTTCCTCCTCCCTTCGACAACAAGCTCTAGAGAAAAGCAAATATTCCACGGTGCAGAGTTCTCGGGGAAACGTCCCCGTGTTATACCCGCGGGCTCCACCGAGCAATTTTCGTACGCCAGAACACCGGAAACGTAGTCCAGGCCGATTCGCGTTACGATACGTTGCTGCGTGACGTGACTGCCGCCAGGAGCACGTGTCCCCGCTCAGTTAATACGACAGTTCTCGAAGAATCGCAGCCCTCGAGCCCGATGTGACGGTTTCTCAGGTCGCGGAGAGCAAGGAACTTTTACGATCGCGTCGATCTTTCCCTGTGTAATTGTTAATCGACCCGCGATATCGTTGTTTCTCTACAGATTCTGCGAGACTGGATGAACTATCTGACTAAGATCGACACGGTGATCGCCGAGGCCTTGAGACAGTGTCTCAGTGGATCTTTAGAGGCAATGTACGTAGCCCTTCACGGGGATGGGACCACTCCACCCTCGCCGTTCATTCTGATGCATGCCGATCTCATCGATAACAAGGTGGATTCTTTGTTTTCGTGATCTTCTCTGGGGAAAATGAAGCATTTGGTGGCTTAAGGATAAGAGTTTAAGATCGGTAAATTACCATCACAGATAAATTTCACTCCAAGCGTAATGGAGATCTCCTCGGTGATATCAGTAGTCTTCGACAAGCTGCTGGAGCCACTGAAGAGTATCCAACCATTGGTGAACGTATTCCGCATCGGCCAGAGAATTCCAGAGTTCACGAAGGCCTACGAGAAAGATTCAGAGCTCCTCGACTTTCAGCAAAAGCTCAACGATGGTTATACCTCTCTTGAAATCCTCAATCGTCCCCTGATTATCATCGGCTAACATTTATAATTTTTCAGAGATCAGTTACTGCTTCGTTCAGATACAAAATTACCTGAAGATCTGGGAACCCTTTCAAGAAGTGTGGGAGGTCAACAGGGACATGTTCATACAGAGGTAGCAGGATAGTCGCTGGAGGGTGTCCAAGTCCGCGACGGACGGATAAAATATGCTGAAACCGTTCGTTTTGTTTCAGGTACGAGAAGCTGAAGCCCACCGCGGAGTCTTACGACGGCGACATCGCCAAATACGGTTTGACAGCGAACAACGTTCAGATGCAGGAAACGGTGATGACCGTGCACTTCCTCGACGTGAATGCAGATAGGCTGAAGGGCACCATCATCGAGGAGTGCTCGATCTGGCAGCAAAAATTGATGGGATTATTGCTACGACAGACGGAGAACATGACGAACCACGTTTATCACTACATCGCTGAGAACTCGAAAAAGTTGGTGATCAATTGAACGTACTACTCGCGAGGAAAATATTAATTTTAGAGGGAAGGAAGGAGAGTATACTGAATAGTTTGTGACTTTTTGTGATTTTGTTTTTTGGACAGCCTGTTCCGAAAAGAATTGTTAAGAATAGTTTGAAAACTAGTCCGAAAACGCTCCCTTGTACACTTGGCGATTCGTTGAAAATGTTGAGGTATCTCTCGGATTTACTGGCAGCTTTAGCCCCGCCTCGGGTAATAATCAGGGTTTTAGGTGGGTTTTAGATGCTCCTCAAATAGCAATCAAATAGATTCGAGGAGCAATTGGTCCCTCCAGGACCATTTATCAGAGAACCACTCATCCAAATAGTCCTTACCCTCTGCCTGAAGTGAGACGAAGCATAGATTGAATTCTGCTTAAGTCGCAAATGAATCACCAATCTGGTCAATGAATCACCAATCCGCTCTCCTAGAAAAACCTGACTTCAGTGAATTTTCACGCTTTGACAGAAAAGCACGAGTCCGTAATGCACTCCCGAACCTATTTTCTCGAATAAAATTGAGTCGAAGTTCATTCCAAAGAAACCACCCCTATTTCTCCATCGAACTGAATCTTGGAAATATTGACACCACTTCCACCAAGGCCACATTCCATGGCCCTGTGGATTATTTTCGCAACTGTTTCCGAATTTCGCGACGAATCGCGTCAATTTATTCGTTCACAGAATATCGAGGGAGCCGACGGACCTGATCAGTATGCAATACTCGATGCTGTTGTACGAGAGGCTCACCGCGGAGATTCCGCAAGAGGAAGAGGAATTCCCGAAGATCCAGGAGCAACACCAGGTTCTGGGTAAACCTTTAAACGCTCCCTTTTCGTTGAGAACGGGGGGGGATCGATAGTCAGAGGGAGAGAAAATACCGGGTCACTTCCCAGGGACACGTTTAATTGTTGTTCTTCCCTTTCCACCCTCGGTACCACCGCAGAGAAGTACGAGGTTCCACTGACGTTCGACTTCAGGAGGAAATTGAACCATATAGAGCCTTCCTGGGCCGCCTACTTGGTCTTGCTCGCCAATTCGGAGAACATGCTCATGGAGAAAAAGGCAAGCATTTTTAATCTATGCTAATCTACAAATAAATTATACTTACTCATTCTAGGAGGAGTTCAAGGTCATCCTACTGCAAGACGCACTAATGTACAAGGACGAGGTCACTGCCCTCGTGGGCAAGTTCGGCGATACGGGCCCGTTCACATCCGACTGGACCGTGAAAGGTAACAATGGTCCAACATGGAAGACTCAACCAACAAAAACTCGTCAATGGACTCCAACCCCTAATTGATTAATCTTTCCCTCTTTGTTTCTCTAAACAACGCAGATTCCTTCGCCTGGATAGCCCTCCTGCGCAGAGAGATCCATTCCCTGAAAGGCAGGGAGGCGAGATTGAAATCTCAACTGTCTCTATTCGGTATCAACCAGCCAGACAACATAGAGCTGATACAGCTGGACAAGGTGAGCTAAACGTCGCTGACTCGTCCAGCTAACCAGCAAGAACTCGTTCGCAGGATCTGGCGGCCGTCGAGCTGGTGTGGCAAATCACCAACGAGTGGTACGAGGCTTGGGACAGATACAGGACCGAGAACTTTTGGGATATCGATATGGCGGAGATGGAGGACACAGCGAACGTCTTGTTCAGGAAGCTGAATCGCCTCGGCCGGGAGCTCAGGGAGAAGAAATGGGAGATCCTCGAGCATTCGAGGTGAGAATGGAGCCTAAGACCGGAAATCGTCGACGGTAAAGATTATGCGAGCAATTGGCGACGTTTCAGGCAGCAGGTGGACAACTTCAGGCGCACCCTTCCTCTGATCACCGACCTGAAGAACCCGGCGATGAGGCCGCGACACTGGAAGAGGCTCAAAGACACCATCGATCGCGACTTCGACGAAACTTCAGAGACATTTACTTTGGAACTGATCGCGGAGATGCAGCTGCAGAATTTTGCGGAGGCTATTGGCGAGATCTCGAATGCTGCTACCATGGAACTAGCTATCGAAGTCGTGAGTCGACACTGAACCTGCCGATATTTATTCGTGTCTATTTTTATCATGGTCTTAAGTGGATCGTCAACAACCCAACTTCCCGTGCTACCTCTTATGATTACACTACCTCGCATCCTTTCCTTCTCTATTTTTAGGGCATCAAGCACATTCGCGAGATCTGGGACAGCATGCCCATAGAAATGGTCCCCTACAAGGACAGGGGAATGTACAGGCTAACGTCCATAGACGACATAATGCAAACCCTGGACGAACATCAGGTCCAACTCTCGGCGATGAAGGCAACCAGGTTTGACAGATTCATCCCAAAATCGATCCACGTTGTTGTATTCGCTGTTCCTGTGGCAGGTTTGTCGAACCTTTCGCCGAAGAAGTCGATTACTGGGAACGTACCCTCTCCTCCGTGGGGGAGATCCTCGAGATGACTCTGGTGATCCAACGTGGTTATATTTACATGGACAATATATTCACCACGGAGGACATCAGGAAGCAGCTGCCTAGGGAAACCCACGACTACGACAAGCTGACGAAACAGTGGATCCGAATCACGGCCACGATGAAGTCTCACGCTCTGGCGCTACCGGCCACGCAGAATCCGCGTAGGTGTCTTTGAATAAATTAACAATTTAGGAGCTAACGTACCAAAGGAAAACGTGTCCTCAGCCGGTCTGTTGGAGGTTCTGAATAAAATCAACGGGAACCTGGAGTCGATGCAGCGAGCTCTCGAGCAATACCTCGAGACCAAACGCAACGTGTTTCCCAGGTTCTACTTCATCTCCAACGACGACCTTCTGGAGATCCTGGCGAACGCGCGCAGGCCAGAAATGATACAGCCCCACATCAAGAAGCTCTTCGAGAACATCAAGTCCCTGTCCCTTGGTAAGGTACGTTCAATCGAAAATTTCTTTCTATTTTTCGTTTTTAAATACGAAACTCCACCTTTTGAAAACTCCTAAATTTAAGCGTCAATGCACTTGGTATAGTAAACGTTTCATATTTATGATAACTTTGCCGAATAATAAAGATTAACACCATTTAACGACAAAACTCTCGATCCTACAGTCTATCGTTGGCAAGCAATTGGCCCACGGAATGTTCTCTCACGAGGGTGAGTACGTCGACTTCGACACGTTTGTTATCCTGGAAGGACAAGTCGAGGAATGGCTTTGCGAAATAGGTGAGCACTAAATTAAATATTATTTACACGATGTTGTACACGTGTCTACCACGATCTACATATTCCAAAAATGATTTTTATCTTCGTTGTTTTCCTAGAAACGTTTGGGCCACCCTGTATTCGCTCGAGTCGCAAAGCACAATTTCGGTGGCTAATCGTTTAATTGCTTTCGGGGCCAGAGTGTCCTAATTAATACCTACTAAATTGACTACCCGACCACCAACACGAGGACGAGCCTGTTAAACAATTTAGAATTAAATCGAGTCACTTCACAGTATTAAACGCACCCCCGTGCGAACCGTCAGCACCAGCGCTAAGTAAATTTAGAATTCATCGGGACTGAAATTTAGCGCGAAATTTCATCCGACAGACACAGACGTAAAGTTCGTACGAAAAAAAGAAGGAACCTAAGGACTCCAGACCTTTGGCCCCATCCCCTTCGTCCACCCCTCGATCCCACAAACGCTCGCTGCTTCCCGTCGAAAATCCGATTTCACCTCGGTGCAACCTGTTCTGTCAGGCGTATTCCGCTACTTGGGGGGGGGGAGGAAAAAAAGGGTTAACGCGTTTCGTTACCGACCCCTTTTCATCCACTACGCTCAAAAGGCACCACCGGGTCCGGCAGGAATTGGGGAGAGGACCGAGTGGCGAGTAATTGTTCTCTAATTACCGGAGAAAACATTCAAAGGAACGTTTATTAGCCGCGTTTTCTGTCACAAGGGAAGATTGTGGGACATGTTAACATTTTTTAGGTTTCTTTATTGGTAATGTAGTGCATTCTGTCGATAAGCAACGTTCTACGTTACCAACAGACCTGTGCCTTATCTTCAGAATTACCTATGTTACCAACAGACCAACGTGCCTTACGAACCGTGGGTTCCACGTAACCCATTACCATGGATACCTCGCTCTCGCTCGTTTAAACCCTTTTGTTCGCACCGTCCTACGATTTTCGAGGGTGGAAGTGGGGCGAAGGGATGCCCGATGTAAAAAAAAAATTGCCAGCAGTGTCGCAATTGCAGAAACCGCGATGAGGACGAGCCTGCGCGACGTGTTGAGGCAGTGTCGGTTGGCGCTGCGAAAAATGACCGCGAGACGCGACAGGTGGGTGAAAGAGTGGCCGAGCCAACCAGGAATTACGTCCACTCAGATCCAGTGGACGGCCGACTGCACCCGCGCCCTGCTGCACTGCAAGTGAGTGCCGCTCGCTGTATGCGAAAATTTAGCGACGTTAGTTACAGGAACGAGACAGGGTCGGGGGAGGGAAGACGAGGGTTTCGGTGGCGGGGGTGGGTCGGGACGGCCGAGGGAAAACTGAATCTAGTCGAGGCTGGCGGCCACCCGAAGCCTGCTGGCTAGTGATGGCTAGTGATGGGATCAAACGTCTTACTCGATGAGTTAGAGAGAGATTAATCGAGAAATCACTTGTATTTTGTGTAACTTCCAGTTAAAACGGAGTCAAAGAGAGTCAAGGAGATATTACAATAATGTCTACATGGTCCAGAAGTGAATGCGATCGACTCACGACTGGCAATCCTGGGACGCTCAGAGTTGAGTTCTAGTGGACCTCATTCATTTTTCGTGAGACTCTCACATAGATTTAAAATAAAAATTCAACGGAATACCCGAAAATTGGCGCTCTGGCGAAATACCGTCTTAACCCCTTGCTCCTACTATCTACTTTTGGTCCACTATACCATACTGAGCTATACCTAGTGAGATAATGGATGACGAGAGCCCAGCTCACTGGTTCTCCATGGAAATCCTCATTAACCACCGAGAGAGCCACGCTCTCCCGAGGGAAAAGGTCCTTACGTCTCTATCGTCGATGCTTCATCCTTAAACCCCCGCATCGAAAGCTTTCGATACGGGGTAATCCATCGGATTGGTCCCATCGCTAGCTGTCGTAGACAGGCCGAGAGGGAAGAACGTGGCGAAGACGCGCGTAGCAGAGTCTGGCTGGGGGAGAAAGTGAGGGACAGAGAGGTGGCGCGGGATCGCGGATAGAGGGACACGGTAACTCTAATAAGGGGAATTTTGCATATTCTGCCTCTCGTGCCTGCGATCCAGCCACACCGCCAGCCAGGCTGCGCGCCCCCGTTCTCCCTCGTTTGCATATACTAGCCGTACTGCGAATAATTTAACCCACACCCGTCTATATCCTGGGCACCTACCCCTAGAGAAAATCCCTCCGTCCCGGGACCCTGTCCTAACGTTCGCGTAACAGGGGGATGAAGGTGTACCCGGTGCGCTAGCCGGAAGCGTCTCTTGGTTAGGGGTTGGGGGATGCAACCAGAGGGGTGGCAAAGAAATAAAAGGATATAGAGGTGTCGGACAAAGAGGCTGATTATGCCGTCGAGGGGGCAGAGAGGGGAATAGGGGGGGGGAGGGGGATGGCCGTGTTCGCGGAGGTAAAAATTTCTACGCCTCAGCCGCGGAACGAGCGGGCTAAATGTCCGAGCCGGGTGGATGGCAGAGAGAGAGCTGGCTGTTTGAGAACGGGTTTCGGTACTTTTTGCCAGAGGGAGGATTAGGAGATTAGAGATAGGGGGCAATTAGGGACTTTTTAGGGAGGATCTAGATATGTCAGAAGGATGGGATGGTTATAGACAGCTTTCCTGTAGGCGACGGTCGCATTAATTTTGTGATATTAACCCTTTTTTGCCATTTCGAGTTACCAACTCGTAATTGATAACGAAAAAGAAACCACTCTGTTGCGTCAATGAGATTCACAACCACGATTTGCTCGTCGAAGCATGCTGGACTCGCGGAAGCCGCTGAAGAAACTGCGAAAACGCCAGAACCAGGCCCTGAGCAAGTACTCCGAGGCCATCAGGAGCGACCTGAACAGACTGGATCGTCTGAAATTCAAAGCCATCGTGGTGATCGAGATCCACGCGAGGGACGTCATCGAGAAGATGTACAGAGCGAGTGAGCCGCACGATTTCCAATCCGTTCGGCTTATCTACCCAACCCAACCCACCGTGATTTTTCCATCGTCTCCAGCAACTCCCTTTTCAACCCTATCCCGTTTCGCGGTTACACCGAATACGGTTGTCAACAAGAAATTATGGGTTTTACGGGATTTCGGTCAGACATTTGCCGCGTTATGACGTTGCAACGACCGATGCGTATCCAACTAGAGGGAGGGTAGGGAGGGGGGGGGGGATGTGCAGCCATCCCGCGGGATCCCTCGTAAATTCATCTCCCCGTATTGGGTTCGAAAATAGATGAACGACCGGACAGATAGGGGCTGGGTAGGCGCGTATTATCCCTGTAACCCTGGAAACAATTTGCCGCGGACGCTGGGCAAACATTGCTAAGTGAACAGGTACAATATTTGCCGATCGTTGCTCTAACATATTTGGCAAATGCGCGCGTCAACGGCGCACCCGATTTATCGGGGACGAAAATCTGTCGACGGTTTGACGCGAGATTAAACTAATGCAGGGTGGATTTCGGTGTCCGTTGGTCCGTGAAAGAGTCTTCCGGTAGGAGGTAATCTCTTTTTTAGGGACAAGAATTTATCCTGTTTTATGTATTTTTTGGGGGGAGGGGGAGGGGGAGATGCAGGATAATCCTCTAAATTGAATCGTGGAATGATCGAGGTATCTTCTTCATACATTTGTTTATTCACCCTCTGTGAACCGATTTTTTTGTCTGCAACATTCAAGGCATTTAAATCAAAACTGTTATCGGTTATCAGTGAACTAATAGAGAATAAACACGTATTCGCGTTTCTTTTTTTTTTTGGAGGGGAGAGGGGGTATATCCAATCCATTTGTTGCCATTTTTGTAACGAGTTCCATTCGATATTTGCCCTCGTTTCAGATTGCAAGGACGTGTCAGCTTTTGAGTGGCTGTCGCAGCTGCGATTTTACTGGGACAAGGACATCGACGACTGTATCGTCTGGCAAACGAACACGCATTTCGTCTACGGTTACGAGTACCTGGGAAACACGGGGCGTCTGGTGATAACACCCCTCACGGATCGGTAAGTCGTCGACTTTCTCACATCTCCTTTGATCTACACGATCTATCGTCCTATTTCAACAACAAAGGAAGCCTGCGATGAATTCGGATTGAATGTAGTAGATTCTCCCAAGGAAAATAAAGAAATTAAATTATTTTAGGGAGTGGCTCATCTTCGGAATTTTTATCTGACGAACCATATCGTAGATTATTCAAACAAAGCTGTACGAAAACTATCGACGATACGTCGTCACCGGCCAGCATGTTTTTTTTTTTTTTTTTTTATAGTGCTCTGCGGTGGACACTGAAAAAACAATTGACGTGAAATGAAAAACAAACATGGTTAAATGAACTTTCGAAGTATAATAACGAAGTTAGTTAATAGCGATTTGAAAAGTTTAACGTTTTTGGTGGAAAAATAGAATAGCGAACTATAAATTCGTGAACGACGATGTGCACGTATGTGCAGTTCGGTGCACTGGTTCGAAAAACAATGAAAGTACGTGCAATGAATTTAGACAACGACTAGGTCCACATAGCCTTACAAACAAAAGTTCTTGTCATGAGCTCTTATCGTATATCGTCGTTGTGCTTTTGCCTAATTACATCACCTGCATCCCACACTGCACCATATAACCTCTTGAACCGTCCCCTGCGTAACATTCCATCGCCCCAAACAATATTCTACATCAATTTCCTCCAAAACGAAGAGTCGTATCAAAATTCCGCTCTCTACAATTTTGATGTGCTTTTAAACAAGGAATGACATCCTACATTTGCAAATGCCATCCGTTCACACCCCGTGTATATATTCCCTTAAACCCTTCCCCACAGTTGGCAACAGGAAACGGGGTCACGCGTGAAAGCGATTTCCATTACAAACGCGCGTACCGTTCGAGAGCGAGTTACATGCAGGTCGATAGCGCAATAGGAGGTAATTAGGTCAGGGGTCGCGACGATTGCCGACACCGCGCTAGATTACAATTACAACCGATCACACCCACTCGCCGCTCCTCCGTTGCCGCTCCGTTACGCCCACCGTCGAAATATTAACTTCGTTACGGCTAATGGAATAAAGCATACGCTGAAACCTGCTGCAATTCGATACCAAATTGGCTGCTAGTTCAGCTGGTCCCGAAATCGGATCCAATTCACGCGGAACCACCGCCACCCTTTGCTCGACAAAGCGTCGTACCGAAGCCGGAATCGAGTGTCGTTGAACCAACGTCGGAAACCTAATCAATCCTCGTCAACAGTTGTCTCAACGTCCCTTGGAAGAAGCTGGAAGCTTCGACACGCTGAACAAGACGTGGTCAAGGAAGGCCTAAGCAACGTCGGTAGGATGGAGTGCTTCATCGATAAGACAGATTGTTCTGTTGACAATGTACGACACTTCATCGATAAGTCCTTTGTTTAAATAGGGCTCTACATTGTCGATCATTGACAGCACAGTGCACTACGCTACCGATAGAGTACTCTATCTTATCATTAATCGATGCATCTATTTTTACCACTGTCCAGCCTCGTCCAAAGTAACTTACCTTTGTCAATTCTACACGTCCTGCGCTACAATTTTGCAGGTATATTCTAGGCACCCTATACCTTCAGAAAACACAACGCAACGTGTCTCAATACATGGTTACGTACGTTTCTGCATAGAAGACGGTCCTTCGCGCCTCTTCGGACCCCAACACGCCCCCTACTTTGCCAGAACCTGTCGCATCGACCGCGTAAAATCCTCCCCAGTCTGTATACGCAATTTTGTTCAACCTGCGGAACACGATCGCACACAAGGCTAGACGTGGCACGCGGTACACGTTAGTTGGGACACGATACAATCTCGTGGCCGGTTTCGAGGATAGTTTCCGCGTCGAGACATCAAAGGAAGCAGCTTAGGGGTGGGGGTGCAGGATATCAGGCAGTATCCACGATACTTAACCGGGCGGTATCGATTTAATCGCGATAAAAGGCTGCCACCCCTCTAATTTATGGACAGGGGTTCGGCCATTTCGATACATTTGTTTCAGGTTGGGAAATTTGTCTTGCGGGAAGAAGTACGTGCCCCTCCCCACTTCCTTCCCAATTTCTACGTATTCAGGGAAGCCCCAATTCCGCGTAGTGCGTCGCGCCCTTTCCCTCGGCGACTCGCCCCGTTGGAAACGGATTAAACGCCTAAACGTGGCGTGTCTGAGCCCCCGGAAAGATTAGGGACCTCCTCTTAACGGAACGAGGAGATCGATCAGGCTGGAATCGAAGCTGTAGTCGTTTCGTGGCTTTATTAGGCTGAGAATTTTTGTTTCCTTTTGGAAAATCGTTCAGGTCCTTGTCAAAGAGTAATAGTAACGTTAATTTCTTTTTTTTTACAGTTGTTACATCACGTTGACTACCGCGCTCCACTTGTACCGAGGAGGAAGCCCAAAAGGACCAGCGGGCACAGGAAAAACCGAGACCGTGAAGGACCTTGGGAAGGCCTTGGGATTCAACGTGATCGTGCAGAACTGCTCCGAGGGACTCGATTACAAAAGCATGGGGCGGATGTTCTCTGGCCTGTCGCAGACCGGCGCTTGGGGGTGCTTCGACGAATTTAATCGGTAAAAACGGTGAAGAAATGGTCACTCGTCGTAAATACTCTTTAGAGTATATTTACCCAGTTGAAGTCTTCACAAAAAGAGCGCAAGAATCTTCTTGCAAGAAATACACAAAATTGAATATGGAAATTCTCTATTGCAAGAATATGACCTCTGATACGTTAAATCACTTATTGTTCGATTCGAGTATTAATTATGTTGAACGGTAGAATGGTATTCACGCAGTAGAGGGATGAGGATCGTGCCACAGATCCTCCTTTCTCTCCCGCTTGTATATCCATCCTTCAATAATTCATCGAATCGTCGAAAGATACTTTGTTAATAAATCGACGAAAGCTACTTTACTGGGATTACGGGAGAAATCGAGTACGTTTCCTTTTTACCACGACAGCATAAATATCGAGGTGTTATCGGTGGTGGCGCAACAGATACTGTCGATACTCACCGCCCTCTCCCAGAAGCTGAACAGATTCGTATTCGAGGGCTGTGAAATATCGCTGGTGCACACCTGCGGCATCTTCATCACGATGAATCCCGGGTACGCGGGCCGCACTGAACTCCCCGATAATCTGAAATCCATGTTCAGGCCAATCTCGATGATGGTGCCGGACAGCAGCATGATCGCCGAGATCAATTTGTTCGGGGAGGGATTCGAGAACACACGTGTCCTGGCCAGAAAGGTTATTATTATCCTGTTCGAGAAAACGTTGCCCATTTCTCTACCTCAGTTCGCCGAGACGAAACTGTTTATGTAATTCAAGGTGTTGTAGGTCCGATCGAAACTATATTTATACGTCAACTGCCTCTTGAAACTATGTACTTTCGTGACTAATTTTTATGGCCGGTAATACGGAACAGTTAGTTGATAAAACAGATCACTCTGCCGATAATCTGCGATCTGCAGTTACAGCTACAGTGAATTATCGATAGAATACTCTACATTACCTACCAAAGTCTGACCTATCTTAGATTCCTGATGTAACCAGTGAGGTTTTGCAGGTCTACACGCTGTACACTCTAGCCCAGCAGCAGCTCAGCAAGCAATACCACTACGATTTCGGTCTGAGGGGCATAGTAACCCTGACCAGGTACGCTGGCAAAAAGAAGAGGCTCTATCCAAACCTACCCGACGACGAGGTGAAACTGAAAGAGTCGAATCTTTCGAAGGCTTCTACGATTCGATATTAGACACTACACAATTAGTAAAATCAAGAAATAACGAGAATCTATCGTGCCCAGGTGATCATCCTCGCCATGAAAGACATGAACATCGCCAAGCTCACCTCGGACGACTTGCCGTTGTTCCTCGGCATTACCAGCGACCTATTCCCGGACGTGGAGGTACCTACGGTGGATTACGAGGAAATTATTAGTTATATAACCAAGGAGGCGATCAAGCTGAAGCTTCAGGTAATCCCACAAGTAAACCACCGACGCAGCGATTACACAGAAAACGATATCCTAATTTTTATTGAAAACATCCCTTGAAGGAATGTTTATCCCTTCGTTGAAGTCTAAATTCATGTGTTGCGACAGGGGACAAGGAGGAACCCCTTTAATCGAGAAATTGCTCCATCCCGCCACCTTTGAATTCCAGCGTCATATTGAATATCGATAATGCCCGCCACGAATCGTTGAAATTCAATCAAGTTTATTATCGTGGCCGCGTGAATTGTTAATAACCTGGATGAATTTCTCTCGAGTGAACATGACACGGATTCAATCAGTCCATTTCTGCGCACTGTAATCGAAAATTCGAACTAATTCTGAATGAACAGTCAAAGATATGGGACGCTATTATATGTTAACGATACGAGATTAGAATACAAAATAAATTCTCTTTTCGTTAGCGTCGCGCACACTGCCAATTTTTCCGTCGACGTACTTCCTGCGATTTTTCTAATTACTTTTCTCCGACAGGCTCCTAGATGTACGCACGATAATTATTCATTCTCTGGGAAATTTTTTATAAATATTTATGACAGCGTCGCACGAAATGGTTGTTAAGTACAGAATTTTCTGTACGTTACTCTGTCGTACGTTACACTGCCGACAGAGTACTTTTCGTTACCGTTTTCGTTATAAACAAAGAGACAAAACAAAGAATACTCACCCCTCGAAATCTAAAACTATCGACCCCTTAATTCAACCGGCGATAAAAATTATTCGAAAGTCCTAATCGATGCGTTCCAACGCCGATTCGCCAGAATCTCGATTCAATCTGAATTTCAGCCCTTCCAGACGCCATTAGCATCGCAATCTAGCCCCTGCGTGAACTTCCGCCGTCAGTTTACTCGACTAACATTGTTTACAGCCTATTCCCTTGATACTGACGAAAGTTATCGAGCTGTACGAGACGATGAGTTCGAGACACTCCACCATGATAGTAGGCGAGTCGAATACGGCGAAAACGGTCACGTGGCGTATTCTGCAGAACACGATGACGAGCATGAAGAGCGACAAGAAGCCGGGCTTCAACGTCGTCAGAACCTATCCCATTAATCCAAAGGCTCTGAGCCTGGGCGAACTCTACGGCGAATACAATCTTTCCACTGGAGAGTGGCACGACGGCGTCATATCGTCGATCATGAGGAACACCTGTTCAGGTACGCTCGTTCCTGTTAACCATTTTCGGAACCAAAACGGTTCAAGTTCATGGAATCTTTTTGACAGACGATAGTCCCGACGAAAAATGGATCCTGTTCGACGGGCCTGTGGACGCGGACTGGATCGAGAACATGAACAGTGTGATGGACGATAACAAGGCGAGATTCATCAGCGACTTAATTAGAAATAATTCTCATAGGAAAAAATCTAGGAATTTTCTTTAATGTCTATGAAACACGCAAACGAAATATGGAAACGATAAAATGTTCTCTTCTGTTAAAAATTGACTGCTTGCGTAAAATAGTATAATTTTATTATTAATTATTCATATCTCGATTCTTCTCGATACGAATACTCCCCTCCCCCGGAATTCCTTTAGTTTCCAATTTTCGGGATCGCACTTCCTCAAATCCCATTTCAAGCTTCAATCTCCTCTGGATCTTCAATTTCCATGCCTCCGTTTTGAAAATCCTTTTAGCGGGACCATAATTCCTCGATTTTCGAGTCCTATCGATTCCCATTTCTCTTCAACGCCCGAACTTTTCGCTCGCTCGTAAATCGTCAGAGAATAAATCCTCCCGCAGGTTTTAACGCTAATAAACAACGACCGTATCACGATGCCGGATCAAGTGTCCCTCCTGTTCGAGGTACAGGACCTCGCCGTCGCCTCTCCGGCGACGGTGTCGCGAGCAGGTATGGTGTACAACGATTACAAGGACCTGGGATGGAGACCGTACGTTGAATCGTGGTTGCAGAAGCACCAGGGGAAATCAGAATTCGTGGAAGAGGTGATAGATACAAAATGAAATAATTATCAGCATTTATTTATAAAATACTCGTGAATACGTGACTCTATCCACGATAATCGTGTTCATTGGCTACCTGGAGAGTAAAAATAACGAACAAACAGATGAGGATGCTGTTCGAGGAGCACGTGAACAATACCCTCGAGTTCAAACGAAACAGATGCGAGGAAATGGTTCAGGTGCCCGAGCTGAACGCTGTTCAGTCGCTGTGCAAGCTTCTGCAAGTCCTTGCCACCCCTGAAAACGGAGTGGAATTCACGGGGGACAGAGACTCGTTCGCCATCATCTGCAAGATGTGGTTCTTCTTCTGGTAGGAACATCCATTTTCTACTTTTTCATACTTTTCTACTCGAGCTGTACAATCAATTTTGCCAAAAAAGGGGTGAAGGGTCTGTGATTGGGCCAATATTACTCGACAATTTCCAGCATGATATGGTCGCTGTGCGGCTCGGTCAACGAGGAGGGTCGCTACAGGGTGGACAATTACATGCGAGAAATCGAGGGCTCTTTCCCTCTGCGTGACACCGTCTACGAGTACTTCGTGGACCCGCGTATACGATCGTTCGTCTCGTGGGAGGAAAGACTGCCTCAGGCGTGGAGGATGCAGCCAGGGTCGGTTGAATAATTTACTTCGACATCAACACCGTCCGGATGCGTTCCCGTTATATTTCCTTGGGCCTATTTTCCATTTCACAGAACACCGTTTTACAAAATAGTGGTGCCAACCGTGGACACTGTGCGATACGAGTTCATAATCGGTTCCCTATTGAGAAACGAGTTCCCGGTGCTTCTCGTGGGCCCGGTGGGCACTGGGAAAACGTCCCTATTCCACTCGGTGCTTGGCTCCCTTAGCGAGGAGAAGTACAGCGTCCTCGCGCTGAACATGTCCGCCCAGACCACATCCAGAAACGTTCAAGTGCGTACATTTTTGGAATGGAAATAACTCGTGCCGCGTATGAGGATTCTTCCAGCCACGTGCATGTTTCAGGACACGGTCGAGAGCAGACTCGAGAAACGCACGAAGGGTATCTACATCCCCGTGGGTGGTAAAACGATGATCGCCTTTATGGACGACTTTAATATGCCCATGAAGGAGACGTACGGCTCCCAGCCGCCGTTAGAGCTGATTAGACAGCTGATAGGATACGGATTCTGGTACTATTCGCGACCAACTGGTGGAAAATTATTATGTTCCGACTTCTAGGACGGTTTGTCATTCGTTTGCGAATCGAGGCATGCCGCACAGCGATTCTCAGATAGAAATTCCCATGTTCCAATTGCTAGATTCTTTATATTAGGTATATGCACAAGGTTTGCGGCTTCTAGGGTTTTTTTTATAGATCCTTAAACGAATCTATACGTTTACGAAGAAATTACAAACGATATTATGTCGACGATTACGATCTTTACGATCTCCATTGGTGGACGCGCCGTGCTTCTATACCAGAAGAAATATTTGTTGGAACAATTGTTCCAAGAAAGTTGACAAATAATTCCAGTCGAAAGCTTACGAGTCAATCGTTAGTGAAATCAACATAAAGAACATTTGAGAATGCATCGCTTTCTAACGCCATCTTAAACAAAATCTGCAAAACTTACGCACACACCTAATATATCCTTCCATTTAATGGTAATTCCACCATTATCCTCGGTTGTCCGGTAAAGTAACGCGAATAAATTGTCGCGAAGGTACGACCGCGCGAAGCAGATAAAAAAATACATACAAAGAGTGCAGCTAATGGCGGCGATGGGTCCCCCGGGTGGCGGACGGAACGTTATCACGAACAGACTTCTAACGAAGTTCAACGTTATCAACATGACGTTTCCCGTTGAGAAGCAAATAGTGAGGATATACGGGACGATGTTGAACCAACACTTGGTCGAGTTTCACGCGGAAGTCAAGAGAGTGTGTGAGTGATAATATAAATATAACAGCGGGGAAAAGTTTTCAAATAAGAAGCCAACGGTTTTTCCCACCCTCGAGCAGCTAACGAAGTAACAGCGGCCACTATTAGCCTCTACAATCACGTGGTCGATAAGATGCTTCCCACGCCCGCGAAGATGCACTATTTGTTCAACTTGAGGGACATATCCAAGGTAGAATCTATTTTTTTAACATTCAAAATGAATCGTAACGGAATGAAATTATTACAATACTTTAGGAAATAATGCTCTCCGCAGGGTGGAAAATTATTATCAAATTTATTTATATATTGATGACAAGTGTATGGATATATATAATACTAAAGTAAATCACACACTTAGAATTCCACACAAATAAACATCCAAACTTTTATTGACTACGCATTCGTCGTTACCACTCTACACTATGAAAATCGATTATGGGACAGATTTTCCAAGGTCTCCTGAGAAGCCACGTAGATTACCAATACTCCAGCACCACGTTCCTCCGACTGTGGATCCACGAGGCGTTTCGAGTCTTCAGCGACCGTCTCATCGACGAAAGGTGAGCACTCTGAAACCTTCAACAGCGAAACAAAGACACCTGGACAAACAACGCAAACGTTCTCCACAGAGACAGGCAATGGTTCGTGGACGAACTCAACGAACAGCTTGGAAAGCACTTCGAGATGACCTTCCACAATATTTGTCCCGAGAAAAGGTGTCCCCTGTTTGGTAAGCTTCGTCTAATACAGAGAACGCTTCGAAACAGGATCGATATCGAATCGAAGCATAGTGAAAAGTCTCTAAATTCAAGCTGGACTCGGGATACATCCAGTTTAAATCTGATGTATCCCTGGCTGGACGTAGATTCAATTCGGACATTAATCCAGGTTCGAGATTAACGGAGTACATCCAATTTAGACGCAAAGTGCGCATGGCTAGCTATAGACCCAATTTAGACATCAATCCTAAGGCAATCTAGACTTAGCCCACATCCAGTCAACGTGTAGACTGTGGTAGATGTAAATTTGAATATCGTAACTCTGTATTTGTTAACGTAACCTAGATTTAACTTTAGTCTGCAGCCTGTCTGACCCAGGATATTATATTTTCAGGTAGCTTCATGAACGCGTGGGACATGTACGAGGACCTGACTGACATCGCTGCCGTTAGGACCTACATAGAGGCGCAGATGGATGAGTATAACGCCTCTACGGGTGTGGTGCGGCTGGACCTCATACTTTTCCGCGATGCAATCGAGCACATTTGTCGAATCGTTCGTGTAGTGTCTCAGGTTGGTGAGCTGTGGATGATAATAGTAGCTTATGCTCTATTATCTCATAAATATTCGTACTCTTAATGTCTATCAAAGAAGTTTGTCTAAATTAAATAACAGGTTTGTTGTTTTCAAATAAATGTTTCGTTATGAATATGTGACCAAGGCTGTTGTCTTGAATGATAAACAATTTTTTCCCCCTTTTCGACAGCCTCGTGGAAACATGCTGTTGATAGGAGTGGGTGGCAGCGGCAGACAATCGTTGTCGCGAATCGCCAGCTACATGTGCGAGCTGAGCATCTTCCAAATCTCTGTCACCAAGCAGTACCGACTGCCAGAGTTCCGCGAGGACTTGAAGGTCCTGTACAAGAAGACAGGCGTGGACAACAAACCGACCACGTTTCTCTTCAACGACACCCAGGTGATCGAGGAGCAATTCTTGGAGGTCGTCAACAGCATACTTAGCACGGGAGAGGTGGCCAATTTGTACAAGAGCGACGAGATGGAGGAGGTAAGCGTCGTTGCTCTACTTTCTACTTTTATATAAATAAACAGTTGAAATTCATTCACACGATTTTTTTTTTTTCAAATTTTTAAAAATACTTCTACCCGATGAAAAACATGTCCGAACACGAAAAAACGTTTACAGGCCTGCCTAAATACAAATCTTTGAAGAATCACCGTCATCCTACATTCTTTTACCACTTTCTAATAAAACGGTTCGTTGTACTTTATACGGGGTGCACTGTACATATCTTCTGCTTAGCCCAGCCACGCTCGCTGCGCCAGCAGAAATCCCCATCGAAGACAACGCCTCGGTATCCAATCGCGTAAGGAAAATTTTCGAACTCGTGATTCCCGCCCCTCTCTTCTTGCCCCCTTTTTCCCCAGTTCTATCCATCCATTTTCTCCTTTCTCGCACCTAATCCACTCGCATATATTGGATCCCACCGCGGAAGTATTTTCCGATACGCGTCGACCGACGCCTGGAACCGTTTCGTCGTTTCGTGCGTCTCACTTGGGGCCCCCCCCCCCCCCACCTCTTTTCGCTGCGGCAGATTAGAAAGCAGCTGATGAAGGAGGCGACGCGGTCTGGACGTGTACCAACGACAGAGTCGATCTATTCGCTGTTGATCGAGAGGGCGCGCGCCAATATGCATCTGATCCTGTGCATGAGCCCGATCGGGGACGCCTTCAGGAACAGATTACGCCAGTACCCAGCCCTGATCAACTGCACGACCATCGATTGGTTCCTGGAATGGCCGAGGGAAGCACTCCTCGAAGTTGGCAACAAGTTCCTCATGAATCTCAATCTGACGCTCACTATCACCGGGGAAAATAAAGTGGTTGGTCTTCGGTCCGCCTTCTACCCCTTTCCGCGCGATCGATTCCGCTCGATTCGATTCACGGAAGGATCGAGGACGACCCCGCGCCAAGTAGGGACCGGAGTAACCCCTCCCCCCTACCGCCCGTTCTCGCTGGAATCCGATTATTTTCCTCTCCACGGGTCGTCTCGCGAGGATGATACGACCATCCAGCGCATTTCCGCGCGGAAACGCAATCGCTCGAGCGTTCTCCAACCGACCAGCCGCTTAATATTTTTGAATTTGTCTCGCGTTTCGGTACCGCGGTGACTTGGCGCTGGGGAAACGGGATTGTTCGCTTACCGTCTTTGTTTTTTGGCTACGCGCCTGCCACGATCCTTCACGGCCTGGAAACCGCGGTGTTCCTTTGAGAATGCGCCATTAATTTCAATAGAACGTATTTGGGGATTTTTTTGGAGGGGTGGTATGCAAGTAAAACGCGAGCGTGCGATAAATTCGTGGTTATTAATAGCGGAGTGATCGTATTAAAATTTTGTTTCCTTAGAGTATTAACTCCTGGCAGATTTGGAACGTTCTAAATATCAATTTCCCCAAAGTTTCAGCTTCGACTGCCTTCCATTTCTCTTGCGATACGTCCCACTATTTTTCACCTTATGGAAAATTTCGACTGTTCAATTTGATTGAGAGAATTGTTTACAGGAGCCTCGACAATCGACAACGGCCGCTCCCTTACCACCTCTTCAGGATAGAATGCGAGACGGAATCGCCGGGACGTTCTCCCTGATTCATGAGACAGTGTCACAATTTTCGCGCAGAATGGCCGCGGAGATGAAGCGGTACAATTACGTGACGCCAGTGAATTTTCTTGAACTGGTTGCTGGCTATAAAACGTGAGCGCATACGTTAGAATTACCATAGAGACTGTTTGCGTGGTAAGGATCGGACATTTTTCTGAATGTAGTCCGGTAACCATGGATCAAAGCCTCAAATTTGTCTAGAATGATACCTCTGCGGGTGTAATAATTCTTTAGGTGTAATCTGGGGATATTTCTTCGCGGATCCCTCCTACGTTGCACTTTTTAAATCGCGCGTATGTTTATGCAGAGCTGTGCGTGGATATAAATTAAATGATGACAGAGGTGCACTCTTCTCTGTACCTTATTTTTTTTATTTGTTTCATTGGAGTAGAACTCGACGTTTAATTTGTTGCCCTGAATTTTATTTTATCCTTCCTGACTTGTACCTCGAAGAATAAGTCGCATTAGAAGATTGCACGTCGAACAACGATTCGAACCCTCTGTGTAACGAGATAATCGTCACGTTTTCAGAATGCTGGCGGAGAAAAGGCAGGATTTGGCGGACCAGGCGAACAAACTTCGCAATGGCCTCTCGAAGATCGACGAGACTCGGGTTAAAGTCAACGAAATGGCAGCGGAGCTCGAAGTCACGCAGGAGCAGGTTCATAAATCTACCAGGGAATGCGAAGAGTTCCTGATAACGATAGGTCCGTGACACCCCCGACGCTGATGTATTATCATTAGTCGCAATTAGATCGATGCGGCAAACTTCCCAACCGGACCCCACCGTTTCATAATCATTCCGCGTTTTACGCGGTCGCATCATCCGCGGGGACTTTACGATTTCTCTGGGATTACACCGCGGACGCGTGAAATAGAGCTGTTTCGAAAGTTAGCAAAGTTTCCGAATCAATCGACTCGGAACTGTGTTAAGAAACCTTGGAGATTTATTCACTGGGAAAAAACTTTGTGTCTCGTAATTTATCGCTCTTTGGGGCTGAAATTTCCCAACTTGTCTGGAAGAATCGATCCAGAAGATACTTCTTATGGTATAGCTACGACGCGATTATGTGTTCGAGTAGCGGCGCTAGTGTCGCGCCCTGAATAACCTCCAGTGGCGCTAGTTTCGCGCCTCGCATAACTTCCAGCATCCCCAGCTTACTGTCCGACCATTTTTCATAACTCTTGCCCCGATTATAGTCCGATTATAATTCGATACAATCGGAATTTGACTTTCTCCACGACGTTTCGCAGTGAACCAGAGCCGCGACGCAGACGAAACGCAGAAAACTGTGGCGGCCAGGTCGCAGAAGATCGGCGAGGAACAAAAGGAATGTAAGAAACTCGAGGAGCTCGCTCGCGCTGACCTCGCAACAGTCGAGCCAGCTCTGAACGAGGCCATGAAGGTACCTTTCTCGACATTAACTCTTATCGTTCCATTGGTAATGCCGTTCCAGTTCGTTTGGTTTTAATGATTAAGCACCGGGACCACTTTGCCTGATCCGCGGGGCTATCCGTTGAAATGGTAACGTAAAATGAAGGGAATTCTCGATCCTCGCGTAAAACTTCTTTAAGTTCGACTCGCGTTCCTTTTTGCGTTTTAAATTTTATGCAGGACGTCCAGGGGAAACTTTCCGGTCAAACTTTGACAGCCCCGCGCCGCGAACGGAAATAAGAAGAAAACGTTGTATAAATTTGCTTCCGTTATTTCGTTAAAAAGTTGTAATAAAAGCCTGATACACCTCCCCGTTACGTTGAATTCGCCGCGAACGACGAATTTCCCGACGATTTTATCGTGTCACGGCAAACACAATATCCCCTCGACCAGTTCGTTTCCAACTTTTTCCTTGCAAGTTCCATCGGTCCAGGAAACTCTGGAAGCGTAATAACTGATCGAAGAATTATGTTTCAATCAATGGAAATTGTTTCCAGCGACGAATCGAACTTTGGTAAAGCAAATACATGGTTCCATTCATTTGTTTCGATAGGGGCTAATATAATTACAGGCTTAATTGGAATCTGATACATCACAGAGCTCGATTTTATCATTTGTCAAGTTAAAGAGGAGACTGGTATATTCCACTCGATGAATCGAACTTGGCTGAAGCAAATACATAGTTTCGTTTGTTTTGAGGCTAATATAACACGTTGAAAATCGAGTGACGGGACTTTTCATTAAAAAACCAGACAAATGGATTCCAAAAGTGAGACAATAATGAAAATAAATCTGGATAGAATTCAATTGTTAATAAATTAAATACGACAGTCTTGAGACAACATTTAAACTTTAAAAAGGGGTCCCAACGTATTCCACTCGATTCCAGGCTTTAGACGCCCTCAGCAAGAAGGACATCTCGGAGATCAGATCCTTCACGCGTCCTCCGCCGAAAGTGGAGATGGTGATGGAGGCGGTGATGATCCTGAAGAACTCTGAGCCGAGCTGGGCGGAGTCGAAACGTCAGCTCGCCGACGTGAACTTTCTCAACACGGTACCAGATACGAAGCTTCGTTCTCCAGGAGACCCTGTAACCGTTGCGCTCCGTTTCAGTTGAGGGACTTTGACAAAGACCACATATCCGACAGGACGCTGAGAGCCATCGCCAGGTACACGTCCAATCCGGAATTCGACGCGGAGAAAGTCGGCCAGGTATCGATCGCAGCCAAGTCGCTCTGCATATGGGTCATAGCCATGGAGAAGTACGGGAAGCTTTACAGGTAACCCCAGCTAAGGTAAATACTACCTCGAGTGGCTCCTCTCCGAACGAGAGGCACGATTTGGTAGCTCCATGGCGAGCGAATCCCTTCCTTCGGTTAAAAAGTCGAGGATAAAGGAAAGTTAGTTTGGTCCGTTCTACTAAGACTCCACGTTTGCGTTGTATCGGAAGGATTTTTCCTGTTGAAACTAATCGATAAATAACGTTAAAACTCGCAGGATCGTGGCGCCAAAGAGAGAGAAGCTGTACGCCGCGCTGGCGTCCCTCAAGCAAAAAGAGGACGCCCTCGCGGAGGCGATGCAGCAGTTGGAAAAATTGCAAGAGAAGCTGAGGAAGCTCCAAGAGATGTACGATGGGAAGATGAGGGAGAAGGAGGAGCTAATTAAGCTGGCGAGTGGATGCGACGATTTTCTTGCGAGCCCTTCTGTAGCGGTCGTCCGAGGGGTCGAAACGTTGCGTTCGTGGTCTGGACCGCAGGGGGGCCACCGTTGCGCGATTCTATTTACACAAACTCGCGTTTCGACTGCCGCGTAAAGTTTCGTTTGCCCGCTGTGTATAGACGAAATATCGCCGTGGCGGAATCGCGAGCTGGACGTATTTACACGGACCGTATGCAACCGCCAATTTTCCGACTTCTTTTGCTCAATGAACGGTGGAAAAGCCAACAAACGCTTTTCTCTGTATTGGCATACGAGCGCCCGCGCTCTTTTGCTGATAACGCGGTTTATTTTTATTGCGGTTTAAGATTTTATGCAACTCGGTGTTTGGATGTTTTTGGTACTAGACGATTTAACGCTCGGCTGTTTTGTAGTTCAATGACTCGGTACTTCGTTACTCTAATATTGTCAAGCTTCGATACTTGATTGATGAAATACTTGAGTATTTTCATTGTACTTCGGCACTTCGGTGCACTTCGATACATCGAATACTTCGATACTTCGTTTCTTCAATACTTCAGTGATTCAACATCTCAATACCTCCGGTACCGGGACCACATAGAGTTTCCACTCCGAAAACAGGAATACGAACTAAACTTCAGCCGTACCGTCTCGATTCTACTTACAGTTGTTTTCGATTCTACTTGCGTGTATTTTCAGGCGGAACTGCTGAAGTTGAAACTGGAACGCGCCGCGATGCTGGTCGACGGTCTATCCGACGAACGAATCCGATGGGAGAACACGGTCGGATCGCTGGCCACGTTCTTCGACTGGCTGCCAGGGGATTGCCTAATATCCACCGCCTTTGTGTCGTATTTGGGTCCCTTCGTGTCCAATTACAGGGAGGAGCTGATAACCATCTGGATGAATGAGGTGAGCCGATCCTATCGGTCGTCGAGGTAATAATCGTAATTCGCGAATATCGTTCCGCCATCCTTGCGAATTGTTCAGGATTTATCGAGTCTCGATTAACGGAGAGATCTCCTCCTTCTCCTCCCTCCCTCCCGCCTCCCCAAAAAAAAGAGGATATCCACTCTCTTTGAATCCAACAGACTGAATTCGAAGAAAAAAATGTCGAATTTTCTCAATGACCAATAGCTTAATAAACCAATGCTTTAAAAATTCAGTCCTTCGATACTTCAAAGTTCTTGAATCTTCAAGTAGTTAAATATCCCAATACTCTTTCGATAAATTCATATTCGAATACCTCGGTGTTTAGTACATAGTATCGAATTCTTTCAAGTTTCCATAGTTCAATGCTTGGGTGTCCCGGCCCTCGATACCTCAGCGTCCCATTTTCTGCTCTTTTTAAAATAAACTCACAGGTGCAGGAGAAAGAAATTCCGACGTCGCCGAAGCTCGACGTGAAGGAATTCCTGGTCGACCCGGCGGTGATCAGGGATTGGAACATCCAGGGCTTGCCGTCCGACGACTTCAGCACCGAGAACGGGATCATCGTGACGAGGGGGACCAGGTGGCCGTTAGTGATCGATCCACAGTGCCAGGCGACGAAATGGATCAAGAACATGGAGGCAAAGAATGTAGGTATCCCCCGAAAGAGTTTCAAAAGTAACACATGGTTCGAAGGGAAGATAGAGAGAATCCAAGGGAATCCTGACTTTATTCTGAACATGAAACAGTGGACCACTCGGTGGTGGAAGCGATCTTGATATGTGATGAAATCGAGCATCGTATTTACAGAGATATATAAACGGTGTCAATTATACAGAAAGTATAAATGTCGAAGAATCTCAATTTGCCCAACTCAACAAAATTAAAACTAGGAACACGATCCTTTCGACCCATGCTAAATCACACTTATGCTGATTCTTCAGCTCACGTTCATATTCATTTTTCTTCAAACTAAAAATTTTACCAGAAACCTTCTGTAAATCTAGCGTTAATTTAAAAATGCTCGCCTTTCACCCTTGCTGGCACTCACACGATCGCAATTCGCGATTCCCAGTCGTTGAAGGTGATCGATTTCGGCCAAGCAGACTACACGAGAGTCCTGGAGCAAGCCCTGCAATACGGCAGACCTGTGCTGCTGGAGAACATCGGCGAGACGGTCGACCCCACCTTGAACCCCATCCTCGAGAGGGCCTTCGTGAAACTAGGTACATACCGGCAGCGTTGTCGCGAAATTGAACGTTGTTTCGACGCGAGCAATTTGCCTGGGTGTTAAACGAGGATTAAATCGCGACTCCCTGTCCCACGCGATCAGGTAACCAAGTGATGATCAAGTTCAACGAAAAGATGATCACCTACAACGACAACTTCCGGCTGTTCATCACGACGAAACTCCCCAACCCCCATTACGCCCCGGAGATATCCACTAAAACGACGTTATGCAACTTCGCCATTAAGGAGCAGGGTAACTAATTGTCTTGTGCGTCGAGCAGGAAAGGGTGGGGATCGGGCGAACCGAGGGAAGGGGTTGGAAATAAATTGAGAAATAGAGAAAGCGAACCATCTAAGGGTGGAGGTAGGGCTGACTGCGACGCTTATTATCCCGTGCGCAGGACTGGAGGACCAACTCTTGGGAATCGTGGTCAGGAAAGAGAAGCCGCAGCTCGAGGAGCAGAAGGACCATCTGGTCCTCACGATCTCTACCAATAAACGAACTCTCAAAGAACTGGAGGACAAAATTCTCTTGTAAGACCTTTGAACTCCTCATCGTACCGTTCCTAGTCTGTACAAAGACTCTTCTCGTGCGTGCCTTCTCGTGCTAAGCATGGATCGGTTTTATTTGGATGGTGGCAGAAAAATCAAGTGATTTTTATGTCGATATATCTGGTCAATCTTATCAGGAACCAGTTGACTCGTGTATACTTTGGGCTGAGTTTCAAGGAATCTGTGCAGAAAATACTTCTTTCGATATTGTAGATACGATGCGACTATATGTTTGAGAAGCAAGATGGCGACGTAACCAAAGGAAGAAGTCAGCGGCGGCGCTAGTATCGCGCCCTGTATAACTTCCAATGTCGCTAGATTACTCTAATAACTTTTCGTAACTCAGCACGAATACCTACGATTCTTATGCATACGCTTAATACATAATCGTGTTCCTCCCAGTCTGCTCAGCGTAGCTGGCGACAACCTTCTGGACGACCTCGACCTGCTGAGCACCCTGCAGTCGTCGAAAGTGACCTCCACCTCAATCGAGGAGTCCTTGGTGGTCTCGGAAGAGACCGAGAAGAAGATAGATCTCGCGAGAGAGGAGTACAGGCCGTGCGCCCAACGCGCAGCGATCCTCTTCTTCGTCCTCAACGACATGAACCTCATCGATCCCATGTACCAGTTCTCCCTAGACGCCTACATCACTCTGTTCATGTTGTCCATCGAGAAGAGTCCAAAAAATATCAAACTTGCTGAGAGAATCGAGAGTTTGAACGAGTACCACACATACGCTTTGTACAAGTATAATTTGCGAGCTCCGTTGATCTCTGTAAAAGGAGGCACTACGTATCGAGGTGAAAGGTTAAATATTTTCTGGACAGAAACACGTGCCGAGGTCTGTTCGAGCACCACAAGTTACTGTTCTCCTTCAACATGTGCATCAAGATACTGGACGCCCAAGGTAAAGTCATGCCTGCAGAGTACGCGTTTCTTCTTCACGGCGGGATCGTTCTGGACCGAGAGAGCCAACCAGACAAGCCTGTGCCGTGGATGCCGGACGAGACTTGGGACAACGTCACGGAACTGGACAAGCTGCCTGGATTCCACGGATTTATTTCCTCCTTCGAACAGTTCCCGCGGGACTGGCACGCTTGGTGCGTGATTGGTAGTTTGAAACTGGTTCAACTTCTTTATCTTCCACGCACTTTGACACCTCTAATTATTGCTTTATTGTTTAGTCACCGTTCCCCTCCACCTATCGACACCATGCAATTATTTCAACGTGTTCAATGTGTCTTATCATCTTGAATAAATTGCATGAATCGGTGAAATCTTTGTTGCAGGTACATCAGTACGGAACCAGAAAGCATACCCCTAGTGGCCGAATGGGACGTGAACTGCAACTTGTTCCAAAAAATGCTGGTAATACGCAGCTGCCGTCCCGACAGAATTTCCTTCTGCATCGCGCACTTCATCGTGCTGAATCTCGGTCAAAGATTCGTGGAGCCCCCGGTACTCGACCTGAAAGCCGTCCTCGACGATTCCGTCGCGCAGACCCCACTCATATTTGTTCTCTCGCCTGGCGTGGATCCTACGAGCACTTTGATGCAATTAGTCGACAGCCAGGAAATGACAAATCATTTTATGACACTCTCCCTAGGCCAAGGACAATCGCCTATCGCAACTAGGTCGGTCACGATTTCCCACCACATTGTTACTCCGTGGCAGCGAGCAATTTAGAACCGAGGGGGTGAAAAGAATTTTCTAAAAGATCGCTACTTTTTAGGGCGGAGTTTAAATTGTCCCTTCAACCCTTGCTTAAAAAGTATCCTAATTGCTTTGCGCTCCTCGTTTGTGTGCATGCGGGTAGAGATGCGTTTGTGTTGCTAAGATGACGGTATTAGGTTGCCTTGATGTGTAGATTGTAAATGGGTTAAGTCTCCCTAAACCTAGCGTCGATTACGTTTAGAAGCTATGTATATGTAATTCGAGTAGCAAAAGGTTACAAATTTAGAGTAAAAAAAGTACCAAGTACCAAAGCAATTCCAACACGAAAAATCCATTTTTCAGGATGATAGAGGTTGGCGCCAAAGAAGGAGCGTGGGTGTTCCTCGCGAACTGCCACTTGTCGTTAAGCTGGATGCCGAAACTGGATAAAATCGTGGAGACACTGGGCTCGAGTCGCACCCTCCACCCTCAATTCAGGTGGCGCGATATCTATTCGAATGCAAACGCCTGTAGGTCGGGTCGATAATGAAAGGGTTTCGGCTAATTACAGATTGTGGCTTAGCTCGAGCCCGACTCCCCAATTCCCCATATCGATCCTTCAGGCGGGGATAAAGATGACCACGGAACCGCCGAAAGGTCTGAGGGCAAACATGAAGCGTCTTTACGGTTTAATAACCGAAATCCAATTCGAGCTGTGCCAAGCGAAGCACAAGTACAAGAAGCTTCTCTTCGCCTTGGTATTCTTCCACGCCATTCTCCTGGAACGTAAAAAGTTCCAGCAATTGGGCTGGAACGTCGTCTACAGCTTCAACGACTCCGACTTTGTGGTAATTTTTCCTGGGGGAGACTACACCGATCGGGCGGGTACAGGGGCGGGACGGAGATTGAAAGACCACTGCTATTCCAAAATCTGTTTCGAACCGAATTCGTATCGGGAAACTGTAAACTTTTGCCTCTAAGAAAGTAACGAATTTTTCTGGAGTCGTATACAGGGTGAGTCACGCTAATAGAAAGCAGGAGAGGAAAAGGTTGAGTAGTTCCGTAATATCTGTCTTTCTCTGACCTCGTTTTTTTTACTTAAGTGCAACTATGCAACGTCTTTCTCTACCACCTTTCTCGAGCTACTATCTAAGATACGATCCTTGCGTGTTACGTGACTCTGCCTGCGTATCGAGGTACCAATTTGCGAAGCAATTGTATTAAGTAGGAATTTTTGCAGTATTTATTCGTTAAGAAGAGATTTAAGAGTAGTGCGTACCGTCGATAAGCATCGGTCATGTAGAACCGAAGAATTAAAACAAAAATTAATTGTAAGAGTCAATCCTCCAAGAAAACGAATTTAAACGAAATGCAGGAATTTTGATGAAGTTACAAAAATAAATACCCCGACAAATATTTAATCTTTAACGACAGGTGTCAGAGAACCTCCTGCAGGTCTACCTCGACGAATACCCGATCACACCATGGGAATCCCTGAAATACCTTATAGCAGGTGTTTGTTACGGTGGTCACGTGACCGACGACTGGGACCGCAGGTTGCTGATGACGTACGTCCAACAATATTTCAACGAAGAGGTCCTGACGGTGCCTCATTATCGTTTGTCATCGCTGCCCACCTATTACATACCGCGGGACGGCTCCTTGGAGTCCTACCGCGACTTCATTGCCGTGTTACCCAGCATCGACAAACCTGAAGCCTTTGGCCAGCACTCCAACGCTGACATTACCTGTCTGATCATGGAGGCTAGGAACATGTTCGAGACGCTGATGAGTCTTCAGGTTCAAACAGTTGCCAGCGAAGAAGCTAGCAAGGAGGAAAAGGTAAGCATCGAACAAACGTCGTCTAACACCGAAGAGATATTCAAACTATCTTCTCTTATCGAAGGTTACCCAGCTGACCGCGGATATACTGTCGAGAATCCCCAAGGACATCGATTACGAGACAACGCAAAGACTGATCGGTCCCCGCAAGACACCTCTGGACGTCGTGCTGCTTCAGGAAATACAACGCTACAACATTCTCATGCGGAAGACCCGTAACAGTCTAGAGGAGCTTCGTCAGGCCATTAAAGGCTTGGTGCTGATGTCTTCCGACTTGGAGGATATCTTTACGTGCGTCTACGAAGGTCGCGTCCCGTCGATCTGGTTGACAGCTTATCCCTCCTTGAAGCTACTTGGCGCTTGGACCAGGGATCTGGTCAGCAGGGTGGAACACTTCAACGAATGGGCTCGAACTACCCATCCTCCGTTACTGTTCTGGTTGGCCGCGTATACATTCCCCACTGGCTTCCTCACCGCGGTATTGCAGACGTCAGCGAGACTCTGGAACGTCTCTATCGATTCCCTGTCCTGGGAGTTCACCGTTTTTACCATCGACGAGTCCACCATCATCGAGCCACCCGTGGTAACTTTCGTTATAAAGAAACGAATATGGATCTGAGATAGAATTAAGAGGCTTTGGGTTTACTAGGCTAAAAGTAGCTACTTTGGGCACCGATGGGAACCCTCCCAGAGGGTTTTACGCGCGAACCTACAAAATAGAATGACCAATCTCGATATCTCGCAGGAGGGGGATCACTGATAAAAACTCTTGCATACGTTTCCCTCGGTTTAATGTCAATCAAACTCGACACAAGGCATTGTCAGCCAGCAGCGACAGGTAAACGACGAGAGTCGATCCAATTACGCTCGTTTCCCTGGCTTTAATGCACGCGAAACGAGCCGTCTCGGAGAAATAGAGGGGGATAAAGAATTCAACGGTATCAGCAGAAAATAGCTGCGTGCGTACGTTCCTAACCGTGTGTACATTCCATTACAGGACGGCGTGTACATACGCTCCATCTTTCTGGAAGGCGCTGGCTGGGACAAGAGGAACAGCGTCCTCGTCGAGCCTGCCCCCATGCAACTTGTTTGCGACATGCCGGTGATTCACTTCCGTCCCACGGAGCATCTTAAAAAGAGAACAAAAGGTAACGAAAAAGAACGAGGATGTGAGGATGGTTCTGAATAAAAAAAAAAAAAAAAAAACATTGCGACGGGAGGCAAGCGAAAGCATTTCGATTCGTGTCCTCAGGACTCTACAACAGCCCCTGCTATTACTACCCCCAAAGGAGCGGCGACGGAGGAAGACCCTCGTTCGTCGTGGCGGTCGACCTCAACGCTGGCCAGGAGGGATCGGAGTTTTGGGTGAAGAGAGGCACTGCTCTGTTGCTCAGTCTTTCGACGTAGGCTAATTAGTACATTACAGCGTTTATTTGTTAAGAACTCGCGAGCTCTTATCGCGAAGCGATTATTCCTATTTTCCGATAAGTGATCCCGCGAAATGAAATTACCAAATTGTCTTGAACTCGAGATCCACAGGAGTCGGTGGGTTACTGGTTACCGCAGCTTTGGTTTCCCACGCTTTAATGTGAAAAGGTTACCGATTACCACAGCTTACTTATTCAATAAGCGATTCTGCGAAATAAAGTGACCAACTGCCCCAAACTCGAGGTCTCCTGGTGGTGGGTTACCGGTTACCGCAGCTTTGGTTTCCCACTGTTTAATGTCAAAAGGTTACCGATTACCGCAGCTTTGGTTTCCCACTCTTTAATGTCAAAAGGTTACCGATTACCGCAGCTTCCATTTTCAATAAGTGACACTGCGAAATAAAACGACCAAACTGCCCCAAACTCGAGATCTCCGGGTGGTGGGTTACTGATTACCACAGCTTTGGTTTCCCACGCTTTAATGTCAATCAAACCTTTACACTGGCCCCTTTCAAGGTCCCCTCGTTTCTTCTGTTCGATACGTTCTCTTACCCCATATTTAGTATGTAAAAGTATTTAAGTTCTAGAATATATGTACAAGTATTAAAAAAGTGTATCTTCTCGCGTATCTTCTAACACCTGACAGGTATCTGGGAGTTGAACGAAGACACATGAAGCACTATCGCGAGACACGAGGCTATCAACCAATCCTGTAAAGACTTTTGTACGGGGCACGAAGACAGAGGCTCTTCCGCTTTGAGAGTCAAAGGTTTCTTCTTTGGGCCTCCGATGTCTTTCAGACTGGCCGCGAGTGTTTCGCTGATTTTGGAAGTGTACTCTAGTAGGTCCTTCGTTGGCACGTCCGCGGGTGGTTCAAGATTAGACAATTTATCCTTGGTCTGAAACAGTGTCCTCATCGCAATTGCCTTGGTCCCATTTTTTAAATTCTCTGTCAGTTCCTTCACCATGGCATTCAGCTGAGTCTGAAAGTTGATCCAATCGTCGATGGACGATTTATTCTCGGCCATTGCGATCTGGTCCTTCAAGGACGCGATCTCCTGCCTAAGGCTGGCGAAGGACTCGTTGAACATCCCCTGGATCTCGTCGAAGTCCATCTTCTCGGTGAGGTTTGCGGTGTTCAGAAAATTCATCAAAGTGTCGTTTATCTCCTTTTTGAAGGCCACCCAGTCCTCTGAAGGTATAGCAGGCTTCGCGAACTTCGTGTAATCGAATTTGCCGGAAGCGTCCTTCTTGAACGCAGCCTGGAGAACGGGAGAGTCCTTTGATTTGATCTTCATTGCCCACTCGGTCTTCATGCCCGCTATCTCGTCCTTTAACTGCGCGAATTCGTTCGCAGTGGAGGCCTTGAAGGCGACCCAGCCAACGGGATCGATCCCGGTTGGCTTCTTACTTTGAATATCCTGGATGATTCGTGTCAGCGAGTCGTTCAGTTGGCTCTTGAACTCTAGCCAGTCGTCGGTCAAATTGGAGAGGTCAACGTTGACGAACTTTGCACCTGGAGCACCCAAGATGGGACGTTGAACGTTCGCAGGTAAAAAGGCAAGCTGCAATGGCGGTGGGGTAGTCTTGAAGCCAGAGAACGTCTTCACGACTTCGTCTCTGTAGGTAGCCCATGCTGGATCACCTGGGGGAGGCATGTGGCTCTTTATCTCGTTCACGGTGTCGTTTATGGTCTTGATGACGTCGGCTTTGTAGGACAACCAATCCTCGGCGATACTGGACTTCCCAGTAGCCATTTGCATTGGAACAGGAGGATTCGTGCTGTTTATTTTGCCTCGAAGAGCAGAGTACTTGTCCATTATACCTTTGCCGAAGGTCGCCCACGCTGGATCCCCAGGAGGTGGCATGCTGTCCTTTATTCCCATTACGGCTTCGTTCATGGCGTCGATGACGTCAGTTTTGTAAGCCAACCAATTGCCAGCTGGTCCTCCAGCAGCCAGTTGCATTGGAACAGCAGGTTTCGTGCTGTTTATTTTGCCTCGAAGAGCAGAGTACTTGTCCATTATATCTTTGCCAAAGGTCGCCCAAGCTGGATCACCAGGGGGTGGCATGTTGCTACCTATGTCTAAGATGGTGTCGTTCAACCATTTCGTAATATTGTCCTTGAAATTCTTCCAGTCGAAGATCGCTGAAATCATGGCCTCCCCGACCTTCGACGTCTTCGTCTTCGTCTTCGTTGCCTTCATCGACTTCTTCTGCTTGGTTACAACGTCACCCTCTTTGGACTTCATCGCGAGCAACTTGGGGGAAACGTCCGCCTTCATGGAGTCGATTTGACTCTTCAGATCGGTAAATTGATCGGCGATGTTCTGTTTAAAGGCGATCCACTTGGTAGCAGAGGCTGGACCACCACCTATCGTCCCTATAGAATCATTCAGGGACTTGACTAGATCGCTCTTGAAACTGATCCAGTCCATGTACACGCTCGCCGGGGCTCCTGCTTTTAAAATAAATCCTTCGGTCTTCGTTGGTTCTATTTTCGACTGACTTTCGACAGGTTTCGGAGGGTGAAGCCCCGACAGTTGATTCTTTAAATCAGAGAAGGAGTTGTTTATGTAACTCTTGAACGCCAGCCAGTCTGTGCCCACTGTGGCGGACGATGCCGTGTCGTTGATGTACGTTACGACATCTTGGATCGTTTTGTTGATGTTGCTCTTAAATTCCACCCAATCGAACGGAGCGAATGTAGCCCTCAATAAGGGACCGGAAGCTTTTACGTCCAACCATGGTTCCAAGGACAATGCTGGGATGTCCTCGCAGGACATCATGGGGTTGTTGGGACCAATGGAGCGCATGACTTCGGGTTGGATTTGGGTGACTCCGTCCGAACAGTCGCAGATCAGCCTTGCCAGAGATGTTTTGCGTAGTTCCTGAAGCTGATCTGAAAATGGGGACAAAGGTAAGCGGATTACGACGAGTCAATGAGCTGTAATGTGTTTTTACTTTGATACAATCCTAATTACCTGCACTAAACGAATGAGGTCTATCAGCCACCTCGTACCAGAATCGATCGCCTTTCTGCAATCGAACGAACTGATCCGCAATCAGGCAACTGAAAGTAGGCCCGACGATTCCGCCAGGCTTCGGTAGCTCAGCCAGTGCACCGGTATACAAATCAACGTCGTGAACGGACTCGTACAGCGCGGACATGTCCCTCAGGGTCTGCGGATCCACGTGTCCCTCCAGGTCGGAAAAGCTTTCAGGCTTTCCCAGTCCGCAATATTCCCTCCACCTTGTGTAACCAGGCAGTCCGTGATCTCTTCCACGCTGGATGTTCAAGGACACCAGGTCCAGGCCACAAGGAACAGTGGCGTTCCCTATAGGGTCCTCGAACAGGTGATTGGTCAACTGAGACGTCACGTGAGTGGAGGTCATTTGAACGACGTTCTCCGTGGCTGAAGTCACGGAACTCTTCACTCCGCCCTCCGAGTACAGACTGTAAGGGTTGAACAGCATCCTGTGCAGCTCTACGTAAGACGACGTGCCTCGTAGGTCATCGGTGACTTTCATCAGTCCGGGTAGCAAAGTATGGGCGAATCGAAATGCAGCAGCTGCGAAACTGTTTGCTATGGTTGGATCGTTGTTAGGCTCGTCCGGATCCTCTGTCCACTGTCTGTAGCCCGACTTCAGGGGTTTCAACTCGCGAGACTCGGTCTCCTGCTCGCCGAGGACGGTAGGCACGAATTCCTGATAGGTGATGTGTTGGAGCTGAGCGACGACTATGCGTCGAGACTCCTCGTAGAGTGTCTCGTCGTCCCAGGCTGGATTGATCTTAGCCAGCTCCTCGGCGATCCTATTGTGCTGCCTCGCCCAGAGGAGATGCATCGTCGTCAAGTGCAAGTTCTCGTTCGCCCTGGCGTCGCCGGCTGCGAAGCAGTAGCGTCCTCTCAGACGCTCGCTCTCCCTGTTGCAGCCGTCATCCGGATTCGTGCTCGCCGGCAATAGCGTTCGATTGTCCGGGGTCCTCTGCATCCTCAATCGACCCCCGGAGAACTCTCGCAGGTCGCGTGCCATGGAAACGTCGGAGCCATATATCGCGGAACCGTCTATGAACGCTGTCACCTGTTGGAGAATTAGGGCTTGTTTAGGCTTCTCTAGATCTCTGCTTCGGAGCTCTCTGGGTCAAATGGAGGTTACTGGTTAATGTCAGAGTCAGAGTTTCAGAGTCTCAGGGTTTCGGAGTCAAAGTCTCAAAGTATTAAAGTTTCAGTTTCAGAGTCTCGGGGTCACAGTCAGGGCCACTCGATCCTCGATCTTCTCCAAATACTCGGGGATGTATTTGGAAGATTTCCTCCGCTAAAAGGAATAATTATTTATAAAAATGAAAAAATCTTGAGTCACTTTATAGCAAGTTCCTTTCCACGAGACGAAGGAGTGTATTTTATGCAGACCTCCCCAAAAAAGATCTGAGGGATGTCCTCCTCAAAAAAGAAATACCATACCGACACTTACACCGTTCGGATCTTAATTTATGCTAGACGTCATAGAAATGAAAGAGCCACGAGTCGCTGTGTAGAGTTCTTTTCCACGCGACAAAGGAGGGTATTTTTGATGACCCTCCCAATCGAATTTCCATTCGATTCTCCGTTCCCATTGTTAGCGCGATAACGAACGCGTCATTATCATCGGAACGCGTCCCGTCGTCGCGACGATAATGAGCTTAATTAATCGGCTGCGAGAGCGCTGCGTGGATCGCGAGTTACGCGGGCAGAATTTAAAATCATAGCCGGAGCAATTTCACGGGTCGCGAATGGAGCCTCGTTCAATGCGATCGGTTTGTTGAAAAATTCCCATCGCTCGTAATGACGCGGATAATCGAGCCATTTCGAAGGTAATCAAGGTTTTTAGGTGGCGATCGTGTCTTTGGTGGAATCAACAGGCATCCGGATTAAGACGTGCATTGGGATTCCTAAACAGAATTTAAAGCGATTCGAAGATTCAAGCTTCCATACTTTGGACCGGAAGATAATTACACAAAGGGTGAGCAGAATGGACAGAAAGGATATATTTCTTTGTGTCGGCTGATATTCACGTTCAAAGGTTGAAAACTACCCTGGAAGATTGCGAACCAAATACCTATTGAATGAAATTTCTAAACAGAGATAGAAGAGAAATGTTAAATAAATAGTATTTCATAGTTCAGAGTAACTCCTGGGAGATACATATAAATGCATCAAGGCTAAGCACGACGAATTAAAAACCAAAGTGACGTTCACAGACTGAGTTTAGATTGACTTCACTCCTGGAGACGTCACCTTCTTCGTTTTACAATTCCAATCAACGATACCTGATTCAACTGCTGTCTGGGCCCGATCTTGCACTGAGGTGCGCCAGCGGACCTGACAAACTCCATGCAAGTCCTTCCCGTGACGTCGAAAACAGGATCCCCCGAGGCCACAGGAACTGGAAAACACTCAGGGTGGCCGACTGAAGGAGGACAACACGAGATGGAACTACCATTCACGCCTTGACTAATCGCTGTAGCAGTGATATCATGATCCAAAAACTGTCCGTACACAGCCAGCATCACCGTGAAGTCAGGATTGCTGCTCGGCGAGGGCCTATGAACCTTCAGACTGACCTCTCGTGCTGATGGTAGCTCCGATCCTGACAGAGCCTTGCGCGGAGCCTCGACGCCATCCGAGTAACTGGGAGGTAGGACCCTTCTGAAAGGGGTCATCGTAGCCCCCCACTGCAACGGCCTGTTGCAGCTTCCGTCGAAGCTTCGATACTTGCTCGCGACGCATTCCTGGCTGACCAGCTGTTTGCAAGCGCCACGAGGTACCCAATCGCCGTCGAAGAAGCTCCCCACGGCTGAAGGGGCTCCCAGGACGGCCCTGGAGTCCTCTATCCTCTTGGTGGCAGCTAGTTCTGCCACTGCAGCTAGGGCTAGAGCTCTGACGCTCACGCAGGTGCTCACAGCGTAACGATGCCTCGAAGCTGGCGAAGGCGAAGGCAATGGGGACGCCAATGCGGTGGCGTCCGCGAACAAACGATCGTTCATCGCCTGGCGACCTGCTTCCAATCCTTCCTTGTACTCGCCGTCGCTCAGCGCTGGCCCTGAAGAGTCCTTGTCCGAGACGAAGATCGAGTTCGCGTTCGAGGGGATCCCCGCGTCGCTGAACAGCGTGTAGGATCCCGATCCTGGAGCGAAACCTAGCCTCAGAGTCCCTGTTAAGTTCGGGGACACCTCGAGCACGGGATTCGTGAGGTTCGGTGCTTCATCCGTGACGTCGTTGCTCACGGAGTAGCTGACGGCCACTATCAGGGCCATCGTGAAGAACGCTCTGGAACAAACGGTGACGTTCAAGGTCGCTTGTAAATCAAGGGGTAGGGCGTGGATGCTAGTTTGCGCTTCCTATAGCTCAAACACAATGGTGGGCGTGGCGATGAGACGCGGGGGTGGAACAACTGCAGTCACGAGGTATAGCGAGTATAGTAGAGACAGAAACGTGGGAAGTTATCGTTTAGGTAACTGTTTTGAGAGAGAGGAAAGTAAGGACGTGCTCTAGGGTAAATAATAATAAATCAGTATAGTTATAAAAATATTTGTTATTATATAGGCAGATAATATGAAATTTGACACGCGTGTACGTCAGTAATTACACGGATTAATTTAGAACCATTTAGAAGAAAATGAATTTCGAATGAATTAAAAACAGATAAATGTTTTTTTTTTAATAAAACTAAAATGTACAGTTTAAACTGTACTCAATGTATTCGTTACAGAGTATTCGAATGCGAAGGATTACTTTAAAGAATAGTATGGAGGGAAAAGGAGTTTGTTAATTTTTCTAATGATCTCGTTTGCTTTTACAAATTAATGAAGAATCTTAGCAGTCACTCGGATCGTCGTAACGTTGAGCAACTAACTCTTCTGTCACCGTACAATTACCGTGTGTAATCAAGGTCGGCGTCACGTAATCAACCTACGCGCAAAACATTCTACGCGGCGGCGTGCTCCACGTAAACGAGTTACAACGACGTTTTACCCTGCAAACACAATAAACGACGAGCTGTTGTTCTCGATACTCGTCAGACTATAGCGAGGAGTACCTTGAAACGAGGAATACACTTAAAATGTCTGATTGAGAAATAATAATCCAATGATAGCTGGATGTCATTTTTTATTATAATTCTGTTAAATAAAGACACTAAATTTTTCAATTTTTCGGTATTCCATCGTGAAAGTCTTCTTTCGCAATTGTTTTCTGTTACGATTTTGCCAAATAGGAGCTATTCGATATCTACGGAAAATGATTAGAATCGGTTAATCGAAGAATCGTGTACAAATTATAATATTCATTGAATAAGAATTGTTCAAAAATTGAATTTAAAAAGGAAATTTGTTGAATTAGGGTCTCGCAGAGTGACGATTCTCTTATTAAAACGCGACAGTTTCTCTGGGAAATGCGATCTCATCGACTATCTGTGAATCGAACAGAGCTGGACACAAATCTTCTCCAATTTCGTTGCGCGATTCTTGCGTGCTGGACCCCGTCTTAGGGCAGTGACCAACCAAAACCGCAAGACAGTAACCGCTGGAGAACTCGTTATTGTACCGATCTCTGTGACCCCCTACGCTGCGACTTCAGTTTATCCGAACCAGCGTTTCTTTAACAGAAACGTGACTCACCTTCGCGCGATCGACTCGTTGGAAACAGAAATGAAAGTACGTAGAGAAGCTGTACGGAGAATGATGAATTATTTGACCGAATCAATACTTTCTCAAACACTACTACAACCTCTCCGATATTATTTTGAAGACTTCATTCGCGCGGGGAATATTAAAAATGCAACACCCGAATAAATCGAAATTTTTTGTGGGTATTCAATTGAAGGTAATCCGACTAAAACTTTTTCCTCGATAATCGCCAACGTAAAAGTATTAAAAAATGCAACACCTGAGCAAATGGCACGTATCTCCGAGTATTTCATCGAAAATGTCGAGGGAGAAACCGAAATCGCGCACACGTGAGACGACGGTGGACGTCCCGGTGCAATATCAACCGGAAGCTCCCGAAATGGTCTGGAAGGAAGGCGATAGGAGCGGAAACTCACGTCGCGACGGTGTACGCGAGGCATCGCAGCCGTAATCTCTGTCTCCTCTGATGGGAATAAAAAGGATGCGCGTCGCGAACGTAATACACCCTGGACGGCTTGTCGCTGGTCAACGAGGTCGTCTCCGTGGAAGGCATTCTTCTTCCTTGCCGCGGCCAGACTGAAACGATCGACAAGCTGGACGGTGGTCGAGGTGAGCGATGAATTTACGTAAGTATCAGCTTACGGTGGGGAATGGATACGCGATGATTTTTCCAGATACGCGAGCGTTGAAAATCTACGTGCATGTAGGACGCGGATTGAACCACTGATTATTCCATACTAATACAAAAATTAATCAAATTTGTTACTATTTATTTATACCAAGTGTCGAGTTTGTACTGCTTGGTAGAATCGTAATGGAAAGTTTCAATAAGAAAACGTATTAAAAATATAGTGGCAAGAGAAAGGCTGTCACGGTGGAGTATTGAAAAATTACTGAATTTTGTTTCTTTATTAGTGGACGACATTTTAAAAAGTGATTTACAAGGTTTGAATAAAAATTACATCAGAAGAGGAATTTTGTTTCGCTGATAAGTGTGTCGATGCTGCTATTTATGGGTGTTGTTTGTTTTACTGGGCTCTTTTTCTTGGATCACGCGTAGAGCGAATCACACCTCGTGCAATTATATAAACACGGTTAATTCCGGATCACGGATTATTAATGCGTCGAGGATGTGTAAGCTGTCGACGTTCTAGAGGCAATCGGATTAGAGCACCTTGGAAGACGTAAAAAGCCACGTTACAACAATCGTTATTTAACTGTCTACTTCAACACGCTAATATCCCAAATAAACGTCGCGCAATATTTCCTTGAAGCAAAATATAAATTCTTAATAAGGACGTGGATCAAATGTACCTACATTCAAGCAAATCATTTATAATCGAATACTCAAAGAAGTTAGTCAGGTGCAGGCACTCTTTTTAAAACACTCTTAAAAATACAATTCTTTCTTTTAATAATGTTTACACATTTTAATTTCCTCTTACAATCACATACCTATAGTATATTACAACGTGCACATTACAACAACAAAAAATACTTTAAAACGTCAAAGTGCAATGTCGCTATAATTTCAAGAAAATTATATAACTTAAATTATTGTTGGTCAGAGTAGCTGTTCGACAGATAAATCGTCGCGTGTGTACCTTCTCTCGAAAACCAGCGAAACTTACATCAAGGTGGCGCAGACGCAGCATTGAAATTGCCTGATCCTCGACTTTCTGGTCCTCGAGTGGTCGACGAATTCCACGTAATCAGGGGAATCGAAGGACCTCGTGAGGGAGGTCCTTTCCGTCGCACGTCTGCCCCCGTACATGATGCACGTTCGAACGACGAAACTGGACTGCAACAGGAAGGACGAAGGAAACAATCGTCCAACCGTATCGGCGATTGTCGCCCGACGATCGCCGAGGACGTCGTCCCTGGCCGCGCGCGAGTGTATCTATGAAATTAAATTCTGTAATTTTATTTAGAATCGTTTGTTTTATTATTCCAAATGGTTGTTACAACGTTGATTATAACTCCAAGTGGTTTTCCTGAGTTGGCTTCATCATTGATGATTTTTCCCAGGAGGTATCTTTACTTGAAGAGGATCGCGCAAAGTGTTGATTGAATATTTGAATTTTTTAGGTGCTCCGGTAGCTATGAAATATTGGACGCTATCGAGTATCTTTCTCTCCAAACGATCGATTGATTTCAAGGGTGCGTAGAGAAACAAGATGATTTTTCTTTAGATTTATTCTTCTTCCTTCGTGGCTGTATATACATGATAAGTTTTAGTTTACACGAATAGTCCCAGGCTTCAAGATTCACGAACAGTTTCGACTCGCTTTACAGCGGCAGGTACCGAGCCGAAACGCAACTTCCGGTCCCGCGCGAGCTCAACGCGAATAGCAACCCTTTATGTTTGCTACAAAATCATGTACTTGTTGCAAAAACAAGTTGCTCGTGCCTTTAGCACAACGTGTCAGTGTTGTCTCTACTTTGTGAGGGTTGAAGCACGTCGACATAGTATCGTTGCTCTATTGACTTGTATTAACAACAACGAATCACCATTACTAACGATCACAAAACCTTTTAGAATTAAAAAACAAACCGTATTAAAGCGAAACAATATATTTTTAAGTTACAATCGATCATCGATTAAAATATTCAATTAGAACGAAACAGAAATCCATTTAAAGTTCGTCCTTCAAGGAGTTAAGTTGAAAGAGGTAACGTTGAAAATTAATAATCGATAACGCGATACGACTTTCCCTATCGCGAAAGAGTTCCCTGTACCGCTCGATGACTCAAGAAGCCTCGAGATCGTTCGAATCCCATCGCTATTCAGTCCCTCGAATGCCTCGAAGAGTCGCCATGGTGATTTTGCCGCGACTGTTCGTTGCAGCAGCACCTACACAGCCTCGGACGGTCGACTGGTCGCGTTATATAAGAAGAATCCAAGATCGATGGCCTAGAACGAAACAAGAGTCGCCTCTATGGCGTTTTCTTTTTATAGTGCTGATGCTAGACGGAGACACGGAGCTTTGGACGATTACAAAAGATCATCGACGGTTCCTAGACGGACAGACACCTCGTCGCGAACGGCCGCGCGATAAAGACCGATCAAAACTGGAGCAACGAACTCGATACGCCAACGACACGCGATACACGAACTCGATACAATGGATAACGCTTTTTCCAATAATCGTGAATTAATCGTGCTTAATTGGCCTGCTTCTATTATACCGCGGAAGGAGAAGAACTCTCTATTTAGTTCACAGTCTACATAGAGCCTACTTAAGAGTTTCGTGAAAGTGGCATCCTCTTTAAAGAACCGAAAAGAGACGTTCGTGAATCTGTCTCTCCTCAAATGTTTCTTTTTTTTCCAAGTTCTTACATTTATTTTTTAGGCACTTGAAGAACCTCTTGGAACCCCAAGAAGAAACGTTCACTTGTTAAAAATATAGATACGTGTATACACGTAAATTGAATCGTACATTGTTTGAGCAATAATGGTTTGGTTGAAAGCATAATCCACGTACCTGGTGACCTGATCGACGGCCCCTGCGAGGATCTAATAGATCTTCCAATTGCTCCTGGATCCAATAAGTCAAACCTACGTCACGTTCATTTTATTCCAGCACAAAAATAAAATACCACGGTTACTCCACTAAACGACCTTCACTTGTTCCATGCTTACACTTTCAACTACTTTTTACTACCAAGCAATCAATGATTTATTCCTTCGAAACTTTCAATAACTTCTAATTAGCTATCCGCGATAAAAATAAGCACGTGCGCCAATCGCGATCGTCTCATCGCTCCATGCAGCGACGAGTTGCAGGTTCCACCGCGAATACGTCACTGTCCAAGCCAGGGGTCAACGTTCAGCTGGTCTCACGTTGTCCGTTTTCATCTTGCCTATGTGGGTGTGTAACGCGATACGCGCAGCAAGATCGGAACGGGGCTTCCTCCCTTTTGCTGGGCTTCCCAACCACGTAAATCGGGTGAATTCGCATCAGCGATCCTCAACGTTCTTACTAATGGTCGTAGATACTCGAAATAAAGGACACGCAGTCAGTCTCGTAAGTATTCGTACCCTCTATATTTATTAAAGAAATTTATCTAAATTGAAGGACGAGTTTGATATTCCCAAACAAATGTTTCATTATAAACATATACAAATATATTGAGATATTTACACGAACGAACCTTTCGTGTATATATGTTCATAACGAGCATTTATTTCGAAACATCAAGCCTATCATTTAATTCAGACGAACGTCTTCGATAGACATAGAGAGTACGAATATTTATGACTGCGCATTCGAGTCGACAGAAGTTTTGGGATATTACATTTTGAATTGGACATTTTGTTCCGATGATACAGAATGCCTAATGCGAGCAACGTCTAATTTTGACAGGTTGTTTATTAATCTCGTCCTTCCTCTACAGATTTCATCGGCGAGTCGCGATCGAGACGGACTGGGCTTAGGCTTCGGTTGGAGGGTTTGAAGTGTGTCATCTTATGGAAACGAGTCTGGTTTAGAGTTACCTGAAGCCACATCCCCGCCCATTCACGCGAGACACACTTGTGGCGTTTGAAAAGAATCCTATTTAAAATATCGCGCGAAACAATGACACCCTCTGACATCCGTCGCTCCTCGTTTACGCCGTTTCTTTTCCCGTTGGTTCTTTTATCGTATTCGCCAATGTTTCTCCTCCTCTTCACTCCGTGCAACAAAAGATGTATCTCCTGGGAGCGCGAAGCTCCAGCCACTGTTCCTGATTCGGAACGTACATCTCCGCTGGCATGCGTTCCAGTCCAGGCGATTCGGGCGAGCCACGCTCGTTGGTTCTCCTGGCTGGAAATATGAATTAAAACACGAATCACTCGTCGAGCTTCCGTGCCGTCGTTCCCTCCCGGTCCCGTTGTTCCCTTACTCAATCGTTTGCGCATAGAAATAGCCTCGCCAGGGTGTCGCAGCAGCAGGCGTCCCACGCCCTCGCAGCGTCGCAGGACTTCGTTCTTCAGGAGACGATTTCGTACGTCTTGAGAGATTATCGTGCAGCTCGTCACCCACTGCGACACGTAGGCGAAGTCTGTTAGCAACTGGAGTGCTCCGTACTTGCTGGAAAAATTCATGCAAAATGGATGCGAGGGATGATTGGCAGTGGTACTCAAAGTTGAAGAGTGTTACATATAGAATTACTACGTGAATTATTGTTGCAAAGATATTCAGTCGCAGCTTGAATTAGTACGACTGCATTACGTTATTAACGAACGACTTCTAACCAAATCGATTAAGTAAAACAGGGGGAATTAACAAGAGGTTCACCTGAATTTAATTCGATGCAGATATATGTAATCGAGCCAAGCTTCGCACATGATTCTCAAGATCATGTTGGATGTCTCGTGATCCTCGATGACTTCCAGCACTGGGAGCAGCACTTTTTCTAAGGAACGCGTTCTTAGTGAAAAGATTCGTAAGAACTGCTAGGATTAAATATTATTTAGACCATCGAAGACTACACAATGAAACGTTCATCGTGGTATTTGTGAAACTCGCGAATTTTATTCAAGTTTATTTCGTATAATTTTGTCAGGCGTGTTGTTACGGCGATTAACGTGTTACGTGAGATTCCCATACCGAAATAGACTTCCACGTAGAGACTGGCGGCGAGTGGAGCAACGTCGCTTCCTTTCCTCCAGTAGCTCGACCGTGGAAAGCACATGTGCAGGTTCGCCAGACTGACCACGCGACAGATTTTCGCGAGAATCGTTGTACACTGCGTGGAACACTTCTGTAAAGGATATATTCCACTTTGGAAAGAGTACAGCTTGAAAATTTCAATAATCGTTACGTACCCGCAGGAGATCTATGTTAGCGTTGACCTCGGACACAATTTTTGCTCTCATTTTCCCGCAGACGTACACTTGAACGCTGACGGAGTCCGCGGACAGCGCATTCGTGTGGTCAGCTAACTGAAAGACACACGCTGTGATACAAGCGACTCTATAGTACAGTATTTTATTAGGCCATCCCATAAGTGCATGCCGAAAACTCTGTCAATATGTAATAAAAAAAAATTACAGAAACGTTCAGAGACCACCTTTTTGTACAACACTTAAGAGTATGTTTCACATATTAATTCGAGTAGCAAAAGTATAAGTGACATGAATTTTTGGGAAAAACTGATATTATTATTAATATTTTTTCGCTATTGTATCTCTATAGTATAGTGTAAACAAGTTAATGGAAGGAGGATGAACACTGCACCTTTAAATAGGATAGCTCCTCGAGGCAGTTTACGATGTCACCCTTGACCAGGAGGAAGAACACGTCCAGCTCCCACGTGTGAGCAATGATCTTCGCCTCTTGCAAGATCCACAGCCTCACCGTGTGCACCGAGTGGTCCAAACGATGGAGAACCACAATCTGTTCCGACAGAGGCAACTCCATCAACGGTGCGCCTATCACCCACTCGCCACCTGCCTCGCACTCGTTGCTCAGCCTGACCAACAGCTGGAACAACTCCGCGAATTTCTGGCCAGTGTCGCTACCCTGCAAATTGGATCTAATTATCGTTTACGTTCCGGCGAAACTGGCTAAGGAACTGTGGCTCCATAGGTTCTACAACGATTGGGAACATTGTACCGAAGAAATTGGGTTTCCCTTTAACAAGTTGGCTACCAGATTTATTTTCAGTTATTTTCATTTCTATATTTGAAATTAATTTTTTTTTTTTTGTTCTATAATGAAAAATCCTGTCAGCCATTTCTGGATGACGTAGCGATTCGCGGTTTTACTTGTGCGTCTGAAACGCAACTGACCTCCGAGGACGAAGCACCCGACTGGCACTGAAACGCCGAAGTGTAAGCCAACCTGAAGAGCTGGTCCCAGGCTGTGATCGTGGCATGGTAGCCTAGAGCGTCGCAGAGATTTTGCAGCGCTGGTCTCACGGTTGGAGGGACTGAGGATTATTTTAAATTAAAATAACTTTATTTAAATACCTCGTTTTAATACTTTACCAGGGTTTCTTTGAACGAACTGACTGAGCCAATCCTTTAGATGCTGCGCCCCGTGGCTGTGATGAGTGGCCAGTGCTTCCGGGGACCACCAAAGGATCACGTGGTCCAAGATGCCGGACAACGCGCCCCAGGCAACCTCTTGGTAGTAATTCTTCACCTTCTTTATCGCGCTGCTCCTTAGTTTCGTCTTGCCTGACGCGAGCGTGCATATTCTCGTGAATTAATTAAGAAACTTTGAGTTAGCGATGAAAAATAGAAAGCCTTAAATCTGGAAGCTTAGACGCTCTCGAAAATGAATCATCGGGAAACGAATCTTATTGGTTAAAATTCGTTAAAATTCCAAATAAATCCATAACGATTAAAGATTCCTTAACGAGGCCCGCGCCGGAGGATTCTAAATAATAATTGATTATTCGATGCCCGTGAAACAATTAGGTCAATTTTACCGCCATCTTTGACGGTCCTCAGCGCGTCGTTGCCCAACAGCCGCGGCGAAACGTCCTGCACGACGCTTAAAAGCCTGAGGACTTGCTCGTTCTGAGTGTTGACCAGAGTCTGGATGCTTTCGACGTTCGACATCTCCATCTCGACCCTCGACGAGGTGCTCTCGACTGGCGGCGTTAAGTGTCTCGTGAGGGCTCTGCGAATCAATTCTTCGTAAAACACGAACGGTGGTGAGCCAAGAACAATACCGTCGAGAACAGAGTTCTGTTTAAAAAAAAAAAAAAAAAGAGAGAGAAAAAAAAAGAGGATCGACGGGGACTTAAACCGAGGACCAACCGATAGATCTCGACGCTGGAATTCTCTGAAGCCTCCCCGTCACCAGCCTCGCCAGGATCATCTTTTTCGCGAGGCTCGTAATTCGCTAGGAGGCAATCGATTAGCTCGTGACAGGACTCCTCCGCTCTATTTTTCGCCAGAATCTGAAACAATCGCATCTGTGGTTCGATCTCGAGGAATTAACGAAATTTTGCTCTTTCTTAAGTTCGTACGAGGTTCCTCCTTAACAGGCTGAACCATATCGTTTATTTCTTTTCTTTCCTGTTCCAACTTGTCAAGAAAGTCGCGACTATCTGGTAATGACAAGATATTGCGACAATTCAGATTCGAAACACGGGGGTTCGGTGTTGCGCTGACTGTTTCATTTTAATCTGCAAATGGACACATCTCGGGGAGTAGGTTGAATTAAAAAGTTAGACTTTCGCGAGGATGGTCCGCGGACTTCTGCGCGTTTTTAAGAAACTACGATCTGGGCTGTCTACGTTCAAAAATAATTGTAACCTACGTCTAAAAAGATATGGATGGTTCCTGCCTAATTATGATTATAGAATTATCGTATCTTAACGAACATAAATTTGTTTAGGCTAGCTACCTGCAATATTCGCGTGACGGACACCTTCTTCAGTGGTTCCAGCATGTAAGGACTGTCATTATGGAACACGGTTGTTGATGGATCTGAGACGTCGATGTCCATGTCCAGAATGTCGTTGTAAATGTTGACTAATCTGCAATCGGCATGATACCGAGTTGAAATGGAAGATTATGCTTCAGGAGGTGGGTTGTTTTCAATGTAAGACTTTAAGAGGCCTAGGCTATTAAGAAATTAGACTCGTTATCTAATTAGTTACACTATGATCTAGGAGATTGTGGTTTACTTCACCTGAAGACGACTCTGAGCAGCTCCTCGCTCTTGCAATCGACGATCTCTGTGATTAGATTGCGAGTGAATCTGGCCAGCACGTTCACCTTTCGCTTCAACGCAGTCAGAAAATGGCGCATCTTGTACTTGTATATCGGATGCTTGCTGAGGGTAACCGAGCAGACCGACGTGTACTGTTTGGTCACTTCCTCCAGGTCCTTTGCGACACCTTTGTACCCCTACATTCGTCACGCAAGCAACACAAGAAATTTATTATAATGTTACATTAACTATAGCGCTGTGCCCCTGCACGAATGGAACCCGCCTTGCAGTAATGTGCAAAACCTTTCGTGCACAACTATAACGTTAATGGTCCTCCGCATGATACCGAGGACAAATTGGTTTGTAGAATACCTAGAAGTAGATCAACTGATAAGTCTGCATTGGATCTAAACCTAACGTTAAACTAATTATAACCTTATGCCCCTGGGCGACTGGGACCCGCCTTGCACTCAAGTACAAACTTCTCGCGGCACAACTAGTAACATTTCAAACTCAACTACCTTAATTAATAGCCTACGAACTTACGAAGAATCTAAACTTAACGCGTTTCTAAATCGTTGATTCAATTAAATCTACTAATGTATCTTTTATCTTTCGTTGAAGCGAAGAGAATTAAAAATGATTCTTTTGTCCCCGATCTAGTAAATTAAGGAAAGTATAATAATCCACAGACAAGCCAGCGGCGCTTGAAGCGCGCTAATTTAAACAATCGAGTATTCGCAGATCCGAGCAGGTGATAATGAGAAACTAAACCGTGCCGCGAACTTGGCCGTGGGAAATTAGTTTCGCACCTCGAGATCACAAGCCTGTGCGTCTGTAATGTCCTGGATGATTAAGGCTATGCGTTCCACGAGGTTGCCCATTCTCTCGTTAAGCGTCGAGGACTCTGCGAACCATTTCACCAGGATGCCACCAGGAGGCGGCAGCCACTTGCTGATGTTTGCTCTGTAATTAGTATCCATGTGGCGGACTGGTCCTCCCAGAGCTTTCTGGTCTTGGAATCCAATCGAGTTTCACTCGACCATTCTATTTACCGTCCACCACCTTTTTTCTCCTTCCACATGGCCCTTGCAACAATTCAGAGCGGTGGAAAATATTAGAGAACCCAAGATTCGTGTTCTTGTTTGACTCTTTATTCTTTGAGTATTGGATATACTACACAAACAATTAGGAAATTCGAAAAAAAAAAAGGAGAGAAACAATGCATTAGGAAGAAAATATGTCAACTTATGTCAAAAGAAAAATCTGTGTAGAGAACTTACTCTACATTTTGTTCAAAGAGGCAGATCTTCATTTGAGCCCATCCAGCTCTGGTTTCGCTTATGAAATTTTTCACAATCCCGTTTTCGGAACGTATGCTGAGTTTGCGACACCGAGACTATATTTGTCGACGAATTCTATAGGAATGTCGAGCCGTGAAACTTAAATTAAACCATTCTATTCGATGACAAAGCAAACGAGTGTAATTTGAGTGGTGTTGCCACGGAGACGCCTGACGCATGGCAACCCTCCGTACACTCATGCAACGCGAGATGCAGATTGCTTGACTGATAAGTGATAACTTCTCTTTATCTTTGGAAACGTAATCATCGTGTTACTACTGATGTTGTAATATATAATCTATAATTATTTTAATATCACGATTTTAATATTCCTCATCTTACTTCCTAACGGATATGTTAATCTGTTGTGTATCATATTATAATTTAAAAATGTAATTAAGATGGGTAAAAACTATCGAAAATATTTTTGGAAATATTTTCCAGCGTTAAATAAATGATATCGACTTAATTTTATTCAAAGATGAATTCGTATATGGAGATTGGAGATATATATAAAACTATTCTTACAGTTAGTTCGGAAGTTTAGTGACTTTGAATGAAATGGTGAATTCTTAATGATAATCAATCGACAGTAATATTGAGTTATTTTCAATTGTCTTGCAATTAAATATCCTATGTAATTTTGCGTTTACTAAATTTAATGTTATTTATGCAAACACAGTCAACATTATGTTATCGTTGTAAACCATTTAGGATGAAAAATTACGTTCAGAGATGGAGGTTTCATGCACTGTTTTCTGGTAAGGGATCCCTTCATTGGTAACTATAAATTACTAACGAGTACGATAGTGTTAAAGTTAAAAATCATACGAAAACATACTTGAAAAGTTATTCGATAATAAAATAAAGAATGGGTAAATATTTGTTTTAGCAACGAATAAAAGCAACGAGTAAAATTTTCTTTTTTATAGGTAACTCGAATAGTGCGAAAACAAAAACAAAGAACAATGTTCCGACTGATTTTTCGACAAAATTGCAAACGATTCCCCCACCTCAGCCGTTCATGACAGAAGGTGAATTTTTCGCAACGTGGTCCTCGTGGAAACTCAAATTCCTGGAGTTTAAAAAGTCAATTAACGACGACGGTTCTGATAAAAATAGATGGGGAAATAGGTTGTTGAACTTGATGGGCCCGATTGGCCAAGATATTTATAAAACATTTGTGTTCAATCGTGCAGACGAAAAAGAGAACATAGATGTATTAATTGAAAAATTCGATGACTACCGGGTGTTTTCGGGAAGAAAAAAACAGCCACACGAAAGTAGTTATGAATACATTGATGACTTGCAGGTAGGTTTTTAAATTTCCATATTTCGTTGTACAAGCAATCGTACTCGATCTTATTTTTCAGTTCATGGTCAGGCTAAAAAATATTAAAAATGGAGAAGAGTTGATAAAATTAAAAATTTTGACGGAAATTAATAAACAACAATTCGAAACCAATGCTAAAACTGTACTGCCAACATTCACATTTTCATCTAATTTCAAAAATTTAACATTTAAAGAAATTGCATTTATCTGGAACTTGTACGATGACAATGGTATGGCGATAAAATGTTATAGATGTGGGAACAAACATGGTTCGAATAGATGTCCAGCATCAGGAAAACAATGTCCAAAATGTAAAGAATGGAATCATTTTAGTAATAGGTGTCCAATGGTTTTTAATCTGAAGTGTAGATATTGCAAAGGTAGTCATTTCAATGGACAATGTCCTGCTTATGGTGAAACTTGCACAAAATGTCATAAAATAAGTCATTTCTCTTGGGCATGTGAAAGCTCTCAAGTTTTAATGTGTCGCTTTTGTGGTTTAAGTCATTCTAAAAATAGATCGGTTTGTCCAGCAAACCATAGTATTTGCACCAGTTGTGACGCACGGGGACATTTTGCTTCGCAATGCAGGAACAAATTACGGTACCGTAGAAAGTGATACATTAAAAAATGTTACTTGAAATTGAATATTATAACATTCTCATACATATATACACGTTAGAGTTGGATTATAAATCATATATTTTATTATACATTCTATATTTATGCTACATACAAAAATATAATTGTTAAATTGCTAGTTGTAACTCTAGTATTTTTAGAAGAATATACTATTTTATGAAGTTTTTACATTCACTAAACGTTTCTTTTGCTCTTTCATTTTATCCCATTGAGATTGCAGCATATTATTTTGTCCTTCTGTACGGTAATACCTAAAATAAAACAGGGACACTTAATTTCGCGCTTCAAATAGTTATATCATCTTACCATCGACATTCCGAGCGTGCGATCGTGGCTAGCGCAGTCATTGTATTCAATGTTCCAATGATATCACGTACTGGTACCAAGTGAGTAACTTCTAATACGGTTTCTGATTCTGCAGTCTCTAACTTTCCATAGACTTTAAAGACTGTATGCTTATCCTAGTACCCAATATAAAGTTGATCAGTGATGTCATTAAAAAATAATATTAAATTTATATTTTTACTCTTGCAATTTCTAGAAAGTAACATAATTCTTGAGAATAACTTGTACCCAAATAGCGCAACGTGTGTTATCTGGATTCTGAATGTACAAATCATTGATATGCAAGTGCTTGAAACTGATAGGAAATTCTGATTTATTTCCTGGCGTTAAAGACAAAAGTGTAGCATAGGCCTCAGTCTTCGGGACGAGTTCCCCCATCGTTTGTATCGTTTTGATACCATTTTCTTCGTGGTCCTCGAAAGAGAGGTGTATAGGAATATTTTCTACTAACATAGGAACATACGGAATCGTGGTATGCAACACATTGTTACGCATTCCTAACGAAATTCTCCAATTTTCGGTTGGGCATACTTCGCTCATGGTAATCTCCTCACGGATGATGGTTGGATGACATGCGAAACTGTTAGTTTACAAACATGGTTCTGTTGCCAACCTAAGAACGCAGAATTCTAGTAAGTTCGTATAGAATGAACTGATCTAACATCCCTAAAATAGTGACAAATCTTTGAATCCGTGGAGACAAAAACGCTTCTTTGTTCTACAAATGCAGCTTTTTGTATTAAAATTTACTTGTACGAATATAATGGAATAAAAAGAAAATAGACGTTTTAATTGCAGGATCGACATACAATTAAATAATTAGGTTGCCACCTAACAAAAGAAATCATTCTCTATTCCAGTAATATCAGTATTTATCGCTAAATGATAGAAACAATAAATATCATTTCTACGTCTCATTTCCTTAGTGCTTAATCACTCGAAACCAAAAAATATAGAATAGATAAGAAACAGTATGAGTGTACACATGGCTGGTTCTACAGTTGGTCCTTCTAACAAAGGAAAGTGTTGGCAAGTTATTGAGCATAAGTAAACATTGGATATTTTCTCTTCAGAACTTATTATTTTTCCTTCAATTTATATAGTGTTTTATCGAATCACATGATAAAAACGTAACGAGTATACTCATTTATCTGTTTAACGCGTTCGCGACAGAATTTGCCATCAGTGGTTCCGCCGCCAGACAAGAGAAAATATAAAAAACAATTGAATTAATGAATTCTAAACTGTGCTACAGAACAATAGTAACGTAATTTTGTATTTATGTAGATATACATAGCTCAAACGCATGACGTAAATTTTACGTAAAATAATAAATATGGGTAATATTTCTGTTTTTTTCTTTCGTATGTATAACATTTTTTTAACCGATAGTATAAATTATTGAAGTGAAATATTTAAGGTGAAAAAGTGCCAAACAAAGCGCAACCACCAGCACCACTAAAAGCAAATGGCAATTTGGATAAGAATTGGTGTACCTGGAGGAGTGATTTCATAGAATTTATGAAAGTGGAAGATCCCACAGAATCGTACAAAAATAGATGGGGAACGTTTCTTTTGATGTTTATTGGTCCCATAGGGCAAGAAGCTTACAAAAAAGTATCTTTGGATACATTTTTAGATAAAGAAAATTTCGATGCACTGCTTACAAAATTGGATTTGTATTTCATTTTTGGAACTAAGGAAATACAATATAAAGAGAACATCAGTGACTATGTCAATAATTTAATGGTACTGAGGATTTACAAGAATTTCTTTATAAGCAACATTATTACAGTTTTTTTATAGAAAGTAACAAAGCCAGAAAGTCCATACTTCATTAAATATTTCTTTTATATCTTCAAGTTGAACTTGTAATGGTATACTTTAAAATCTGATTTATTGAAAATAATAAATATATATGATGTTATAGGAAATTGCTAAAGCAAGCAATCACAGCGATGCTCAAGATATTGTTAAACAAAAGGTTATCAACGATATTATGGGACTGAAATCCGATAAAGATTTTGAAACATTTTTACAGTCTTTGAATTTGAGTGAAATTATTTCTGAATGCATGTCTTTACAAAAATTCTCAAATCAAAAGGACAAAAAAACCAATCCTGAGCAAACCTTTACTAAAAAACGTCTCATAGATAACAGTTTAAGCGTATGTGTCAGATGCGGACTGCAACATACACGCAATAAATGTCCTGCGCATGGAAGCCAATGCAACAACTGTAAGAAGTTCAATCATTTTACAGAGAAGTGCAAAACTAATGTAAAATTTGTTGACAATTGTTCCAAATGTGGAACTGGGCATAAGCAAATAGAATGCCCTGCTTTTGGATATGCATGCACAAAGTGTGGCAAAAATAATCACTATTCGTGGAAGTGTCAAGCTCCTATGGTGAGAAATTGCTCTAGATGCGGCACAGACCATATCATATCTCTATGCCCTGCACAAGGAAAAGAGTGCTCACGATGTAAAAAACCTAACCACTTGGAGACAAAATGTATCAGCAAATAATATATTGATATAAATAAATATTTTTAAATTTAAAACACTCGCAAGCAAAGATAAAACAAATATAAAAAAAAGTATTACTAATAATAATCGACTCAGCACATTTGTAGCTTCGTATTCCCTTAATTTTGTTATTACGTCATAAAAAAAAATAAAAACGGTGAAAATGTACTATTTTCTAATCATATAATAAACACCAATTACATGTGCTCAGTTAGAAGGAATCACCAATTCCCTTTCCCTTTAAATTATTTTATTCTATCAAGTGGATAAACTTGGATAAATTGCACTAACTATTATTCCATTAAATTAGTACTATGAAAAAACTTTATCTGTAACAATCTTTGATACTACTTTACTGTACTTTATTACTTGGACTTCGATTATTATTCAATATAGAAAGACTTCTTCAAAAGTAACAATAACGTAGCTAGCCATCTAGCGATAAAAGTATCGTTCTAATTTTTCGATGTGTAGTCAGCACCTCTATGGAGAAAACGCCCAAGTTTGTCGAGAAATAGTTCTTTCTTTTAACGGTAGATGACGCCACTAAATAAAGGATACCGCGACATCTACGGCAATAACGTCCAAGTTTATCGGAAAGTAGTTCTCGATTTTTACTGCCAGATGTCGCCATCACTTCATTCGCAACTTCGTTGGAAGAAAAATGAATCGAAAAACGTCTTCCTAGCTAAATTTTTATATCACAATACATACTACTTAATTCTGCACTCAAAATTGTATAAAATGAAATAGATTGTGTAAATAACCTACAGTGTCGATAAGTTGAAGTTAGTGGCGCAATCTAACAGAGCGAATGAGAACTAATTTTACTATAAACTTGGGCGTCTTCCCACCGAGGGCGCTGGCTAAACATAAAAAAATTAGTTCAGGGTTTTTACCGCTGAGTGGCGCTAGTAGTTTTCACCCCATAAATTCGCGAGGGTATGTTTGTATATATGTCAATGAAAATTTGAATATTTAAATTATTCAAATATTTGTTTGTTTATTTCTATCGATATAACTTTACAGGACGAAAATGAATGAGACTTACTAGAAATGACTAGATGATGCTACCAACGTTGCAAATTAAAATGTACGCTATTGAACAACGCTATCAATTATGATTTATACATTTTATACAATATGTTTACTAATTTACTAATTTCCTGACCCCTAATTCATCAAATTTCGAATAGAACCTATATACGTTAAGAATAAGGATATAAGAAATGTAAATAAACAAAACGTGGCAGACTCTGATTGTCCTTGTTATACATTATGATCGCTTGTGACTCAGAGATATCGTTACTGATAAGTTCAAAGCCTTTATTATAAAATCGAAAGAATGAAACGTACACACAAAAACAACTATTGTACCTATTTATTCATAGATATAATTTATATAGATTTTATTCGGGGAATAACCCTCTGTCGATTTCTGTTGGGCTATGTGGTTTTGTTTATATACAACTTTTTTCATGCTAAACTGAGGACACTTATTTAGAACTAAAATTAAATTGTTTCCTGGATTCCTGAATTTATCTCGTGTAGTATTACGTCACGATAATAATTACACAACCACAGTTGAAAGTATGAATGTGTTGTATTTTATACATATATGATTCTGTGATACTTCGGGTGGGGAATTCCCACAAGCGTAATATCCAACAGTCAGCAATCGATTTGAAGTTTCCATTATCATCGATAATCTTTCAGTCCTTGCTATTGATTGTATGAGTAACGTATGTATTAATCTATAATTAAAATCAACGCACAATATTCAACAAGTGTAGTCGTAAAAGTGCGCGTTTAACGGAAAGGTAATACGGAAAGATCAACTTCTTTGTTATAACATGTCGTACCATCTTTTGTCTCTGACATATTGAAAATGTCGTTTACAAAAATATTTTTGGATACAAAATGTGGAGGCACAGTATAATTATGCAACAAGTGGAGAAAGAATAAATATTGAATTAAAATTTTTCAGTGTTGTTGCAGAAAATTATTGCGAAAATGGATTCATACGTGCGGCCACCGGATCCTTTGTCTGGAGATGGGGATATGGTTCAAAATTGGAATAGATGGAGAAAAGATTTTGTTATATATCTGAAAGCGAGTGATTATGCAAAAAAGTCTGAGGACATACAAGCTTACCTCTTGAGATCTCACATAGGAAAAGTTGGTCAAGATGCTATAGAAAAACTGTTTCCAAAGAACTCAACAGACAGAGATAGAGTAGATGTATTATTAAATAAACTTAGTAACTACTTTAATCCCCCTAAAAATGAAGTGATAGAACGATATAACTTCTTCACCAGAGTTTGTAAACCACAAGAATCTATCGAGGATTATATTGAGGATTTAAAAGTGAGTCACTTTTGAAATTTACATATATTTTTCTTAAATTAATGGGTTGTTTTATCATTTTATTCCTCTGTTTAGCAAAAGGCAGCAGCTTGTAACTTCGGAAATATGAAAAACAGTTTAATCAGAGACAAAGTAATTGCTGGTTTCAAAGATAAAAATCTTAGAAAAAAACTTTTTGAAACAACAAACCTTGACTTGCCAAAACTAATAGCAATTTACAATGAACACAAAATGTCTCTTCCAGAAAACGCTCAAACTCATAAGAAGGACACTACTAGTGCTAAAACTGTTGAAGCTGTTGCAAGTAGTAGTGGTAATAATCATAATAAAAAAAAAGTGACCACACAAAATCAGCAGTCATACAATCCGGAACATAAAAGAAACTGTGGGAGATGTGACCAGAAGCATTCTATGAAATCTTGTCCTGCTTGGGGATTTAAATGTCAGAGATGTAATGAACTTCATCATTTCACCTTCTGTTGCCGAAATGTTAGTATAAAGAATATAGAAAAAGATACAAATAAGTATAAAGTGCACATTTTATTTTATTACATGCAAAGTAATAACATTCATTTCATTATTTGTACAATTAAAATCTTTTTCTTAGAAATTCCAGGTACAAACAAATACAAATCTACCAAACTCAAACCAGTATCAGCAAAACCAATACCCGGTAGTAAAATATGTCTAAAAAATAAATATATATTTGTGTTGTTTTAATTAATTTTCTAAATTATATATATGATTCTTGATTCTTTTTTCATAATAGCCTCCGCTTGTACAAACTAACAATGTGCGACCACCAATTTTCTACAACATTTCACCACCAGCTTGCTACAACACTCCACCACCTACGGTATCATATCTTGTGATTCTATAGTTATAAATGAGTTAAGAAATAATTTAAATTATTCTTTTTTGTAGGTCCCTAGTGCTCCACCACTACCTCCTGGTCAACCATTGTATCCGAATTTGAACAAAAATTCGGTATGATTAAAACACATTTAATGTCGCGGCGGTCCCTGTGTACCAGGGCTGAACATTTTCTTCAATTGATATGTCTTTGGGGAATCAAAATTAATAAATAAAAAATTCAATATTTCAACAAAAACTTGATGTAATTTATTAAACCAATCTAAAGAAATATGGGGGATTTCCTTTGCAGATATTACAAATAATGTTTAGTCGTTTAGGTGAGACTATTCTAAATCTTGATTATGTAGACTCTCCAACGAGCACTACTCAACGTCGTCGATTTTTCAGTTTTTTTTTTTTTAATCTGTACGAAGGGACAAGTTCGGCATTTAACGTGTTAATTGCATTTTTAAGTGAATGAAAACTAATATAGTGATAACGCTTTCAATATTTTCTACAGAGTTCACAGTCATGGTTATGGGCTGAACAACAAAATACGAGATCAAAAGAAATCTTCCAAGAAAGTGAAACATCAGAGGTAAATGATTTTCTGTACTATTATACCATATAATAATATTTCTGAATTATAACATCTAACTTAATAAATTTCTTTGATCTTTAAACAAGCAGTCTACAGATATTCTACAGAGCACGAATAGTACAAAACAATCAAACTCAACTAATAACAGCGAAAGCACTACTAATGAAGAGGCTGAGAATCGCAATATGATAATTGATAAATGCAAAGTATCATAAGCATATTTGTTAAATCTTAATCGGCTGGGAAGTAATTCTTTATAATCAAGAGTGTTACCGATCCAATTATGGTTTTGTTTACAACTTTACGATTAATTTGTTCATCTTTGACGTTTAAAATTATTTTTAAGAAAAGTGTAACAGTAAACACATTTTATAATATTATAATAACAGTAAATAAATTTTAATTTTGTTACAAAACGTTGTTACATTGGTCCCTAAATTATATTAAACTCAATTACTATAAACAATAAAAAAAATCGAATGGCACATCAAATGTATGTTATCAATATTTTTCTTGCCATTAATGATTAATTTCAAGAAACGAACTAAAACTATATGCTACAATTATAATATGTAACTTTCCGCTCGTGATCGATTAAGGAAAAAACTATTGAATACATTTATTGTTTTTGTTTTAAGCAGATAATACGTTATATAACCTTTCTTAAATCATACATACAACTTGCTAACAAAGTAAATAAATAAAGCACTAATCTCTTTGGTATGAGACTCGCGTGATAATTGCGGTCGAAAATGTCACATATTTTATAATTGAAAGTGCAATTGCTTTTGCGTTTACAAATTGTTTATATGTATATAACATGTTTAGTATATCGAAAAGATTAGTTCTATTAAGCGATGTAGTGCTTTATAACAAATTCATATAATTTTGTCAAACCGTATTAGAATTTCTCCATTTATAATAATGTGTCACGGTATCATACAATAAATAAACATATAAATTTAATCGTATATCTGTTGTCTATATGAAAATGATAATACACTGTTTTTTTTTTTATATCTCAGAACTGTATAAAATTATGTCGCATTGTCTTAAATAATTTAACATTTACAAGACTATGGATATCTTGCCAACTGGTATATAAAACGAATTCTTAATCTTACTTGACTAAATCACAATAGATTGGTAATGCTTAGGTAGTAACTACGTGTCGATAACATTAATTTCGTAAACAAAAAAGGAAAAAGTAATTTTTTGTACAAAATTGAGCATCAAGAAGAAATAGATGTCAAAATGTATTTTCAGTAAAAAATATCTTTCTGAATTATTCGTCAATAGAAAATCCGTAAAAAAGATTACTAACGGTAACAGTAAAATTTGTTCAAAAGTTGTGTCATTATATAGAAAACACTGTAAAAGCCTAATATCAAAATCTATAAAAATACGTAGTAAAAATTGTAATATCCGCTTCTAATTAGTATATTATGCATACTTCATGTTCGTGTTTCACGATAAAAAGTCTTTTACTAATGAAAGACTTTGATGTCAATGGCATTAGCTCTTTAAATACGCGTAGTACGTAAATGGTTATTTGGAAATATGAGGAAATCTCAAGCCTATTTTGTAAATATACTTATAAAATATCGTTCAAAACCTTTGCGATATAACCATGCTTCCATATACAATTATTATACCTTTGTCACCAGTCTATTAGTGATGTATATAGTTTGTTCGAAAGTTTCACAATTGGATGGAATAAAGGCAAACATGTATGATATTACCACAGTTTTAGGTTAATTGATATTCATGTATGCGTGAAGATATTAAGATCCTACATGATTCGCTGGTGTTACAGCGTTAGTAGATATATCCTTATTTATGTAGGAAACGAAGGTACGGAAAAGAATATTGTAAAATGGTAACTTCTACTTTCGCACTACAAGACTAAGGTTTGTATAAATACATTATTATACGGAATTGTCAGTACACTGGCAAGATGAGTGATCGTCAAGTAATCTGGGTCAAGTTACGGACGGATCTTGACTGAAATTGTCTACATCGCCAGAAGGAAGCATAAGTTTGTTTAAGCTGTATGGTGGTCTTTTTGGTTTTGGCGGCGGTGTAGGTGGTTTTGTTTGAACGTCAAGATCATCTGTAGGTGTTGGAAGCTTGTTTTTCGACCAATGACCTAAAGGTCGATTTAAATTGTTCAAACTACCTGTCCCGCAATGGGCAACAGGTGATTCCTCTGGAAGATTGCAATAATCAGCTTCGCGTGTTTTTATGGGTAAAGGGGGCGGTGGATCGTCTTCAGATGCTGTACTGTCTGTTGTACCGATACTGTCCCTGTTCCCTTTTCCTAAACTACTTGAATCCATTCCATTGTTTACATTTCTCAAATAGTGTTGAGATTGCCCAGATAAGCGGTTGCTTATTCGTCTTTCCTTTTCTACCTCTGATCTTAGAGGACGCTTTGGCGTTAGCTGCACAATAATGTATTATTTATTACAGTCTTTTGCATTATTTTGTCAATATCATGCATGTTAGTAGTAATGGGACCAATTCAATGGTATATTCACTAATATACCTTCATCAACAGACTATTAATGATATACATAGTTTGTCTAGAGTAAGTACCGAAATAAGTAGTCACAAATATTAGTTATGATGGCTGATATGGTAAATATAATTAAACAAGTCTGAATCCCATCACGACACGCTAGAAGATGAAACTTATAAATTACCTCCTGACGAAGTTCGAATATCGGTGTACTAGGGTAACTGGATATCAATGGAGTAATAGGAGTTGATGTACTATGCGATACTTCGGTCGTGGTGTACCACTGACTGGTTGGTTGATCACTTTTTGTGGAAGCAGCCGAATCACTTTTTCGCGAGCTTCTTCGTTTTGAATCTTTTTTCTTATTCGTTCCTGGACTAGAACTTCCCAATGCCTTTTGTAGAGAAGCCGTTGATAAGATATGCGAACGTATTGACGCGTTCCTGCATATCAATTAGCATTTATTGCATATAAGAAATTTCATGTATAAGCTTAAATAACTAATGACGGTAGCATTAATATTTTGTTGATAGTTTGCTATTTACCTATTCAGTAGAAAAATAGCCAGTTGTTATCGCAGATGTTTAATCCAGGGACAAACATGATAACATAACAAATGATACAAAAAGAATATATCATGCAGCAAAATGTAGAAGAAAAGGAAAAGTAAAGTAATATATATAAATATTATTATTGTAATATATATGTACGTATGTGGCTTTTGTCTTTTAGCCAAAATAATATTTGAATGATGAAATAAAAAATTAACCAATTAATATACAACCGATATGTTAGCCACAATATGTATAAAGGATTAAGAAATGTACAAAAAAATGATTTGTGCATGCATATACACATGTGTACATATACAAAAAATGCTAGGTGCGAAGAAAAGAGAGTAAAATATTGTGTTTATCAGGTCCAACAGCGAAATTCCTGAAATCACATACACGCTGCTCTAATATTCATTCATAGAACGCAAATATGAGAAGACCAAAATAAGCAATATTAAATTAGTATTTGGTCTGCATAATATTGATTAGTAACATTAGTTTGAAGTATATATTAATAATACATCTATTGTATTAGTAATAACACATATGTATTGTCAATAGGTAGAAAGTGCATAAATAGTCGATATTATATAGTTTGATTAATAAGACAAAATGAACATAATTAATAGTGGAACAAATTCTACATGACATCGTGACATCTTTACCTTGATAAACCGACGTTCTGAGCACCAGACGAAGGTGTACTGTTGTTAAAATTGAATGATGCGAGCGACTTGAACGTTGCAACTTGGGATCTTGTAAGAGAGGATACCCTGGAGTGAGTTCCACAGCTGAACGAGATAATTACAAAATGGCCACATAATTTTATAATAAGAGACATGGAAAAATTGTGTATACGGTGTCTTTTATGCAAAGAATACGCTATAACTTTTGGGCTATTTTCATCTATGCATGCAGTATTCACAATATAATACAAACATTGTTTTAACAGAAATATGATTATAAATCCCGTACCAAAGCCAACATAATTTAATGACAATGAAAACACATGAACGAAACTAATGTTAGTATAAATAAAATGCAATATTTGCAGCGGATAATGATCGTGATTATTAACGTTAAAAATTACTTACTCTGAATTTATTATATTCGATTCGGATAAACGATGATTGTCGCCTCTCGATGGCTGTGGTCTTCGCATTGTAACAGTTTGAGTCAATGTCTCAATTTGCAAATCACATGTCTGTTTCATAATAAAACAGGATTAATTAGGACTACCTCGGTTTCGCAACATTTATTAACAGTGCCAATTCGATCAGATACTACAGATTTTGCTCTTAACTTACTCTCTTTCCATATTTCGACTCCACTTGGGATCGCATTGTAGCATAACATTGCTCCAAACGTTGATGAAGCAGCGTTAATTGAGGGGGAGCGCAAGCTTTGTGAACTTGCACACCGACACCCAACAACGGAATTTGTTCAGCAATTAACCCTTCTAATTTCAGAAGATCGGAACTTTCTTCCGGATGAGAATTCCTGTATTCAGGATTAAGAAAGGCTTTCTCATAATTATCTATACCACCCATCACCGCTGGATCCAATATGCCATTAAGTTTCATGCTGAGCGGATTCACTGGAAGACTATGATCAGCTTTATGCGCTACGATCAGATCTCTCAAGGCAGTGTTCGTAGCTTCCATTGTCTCGATCGCGTTACGAAGAGGACTGACCAAATAGGTATCGCTAGACGTAACAGGAAAACATCTGAGAATGCCTGGCAAAGGATGACTCGTGACTAGAACTGTCCTCTCCAACCACAACGAAGCAAATTCATTATTATCTTTTTCCTTGTCGCCAGAATTTATCATAGCCGAGATTAAATCTTTCTTTGGCGCTGGTCTCGAAAATCGGAAACGCTGAACATCGTTCACTCGGTGATACCTTAATACCGCTTCTGCTGTTATAGGTTTCCCACTGAGTCGATGTCTTTTTTCATCCATCAACGGGTCTACTTTGTTAATTTGGACGTATTGATGGTTGGATTCTAATATTTCTGGAGTAGGAGGCGATAATTTATACATTTGCTCTGCATTTGGTAATTGATTCAAAGTTCGCGAGCAAAAGTCACTGAGGTGTTCGTATTCCTTTCCTCGATAAATGAATACCTTATTCTGTAAAAAGGCAGGATGTCCTCGGCCGTAGTATGCAACTCTAAAATATTCAGGCTCAGGTCTTAATTGTTTTACTATGGAATCATAAAACTTAGCCATGCGTGTTAACAGCACGGAAAGTTGTGAATAATCAAATGTTTCTTCTTCGTATTGTGCAACTAATTCTTTGCATACTGCGAGTGCACATTCCCACATTTTACCCTTATCAAAGTATTTGATCATATCGTTGTACAGCGCTTCTTTCAATTCACGATGCGTTTGACATAATAAATATCTATGTGACCTTAAAAGTGGTGGCAACGGTTGATCACTCCAAGCTAATAATTGACTGTGAAGTTTCAGAGAATATGCTGCTTCCGTATAATTGTCGCATTCCAAATGCAATTCGCAAAGCTTGTTTACATATCTGATATACATTTCCTTTCTATTTATTTCAGAGTAAAATTCTAGCAAGTTTACAATACACAACATTCTATGTTCCTGAGACTCAGCATGAATAATATCACGATATTGCAATAGCCGTTCCATAAGTTTAGCAACTGTATCAACGAAACGTAATCCTTGTTCCCGCATAGTCGAGTGTTTCTCACAAAGATTGCCCATTACTTGAATCCAAAGTAAACGGAATTGTTCGTCACCTCTTCCTCCCTCGACCAAAATATCTAATTTTGCAATCATTTCATTTTCATATTCCGTAAAATTGGCTTTTATATGGGCAGGATCTCTTTTTGTATCGCCATATCCTTCGACAATGCGTGAACTATAATATTCGCACTGCATCATATCAAAAAATATAGGTATGGTTGCTTTCCTCAATTCGCTTTCCGGAATTAGAGCCATTTCTAATATAGCCCCAACCAAAGCAGGAACAAACAATATCTTATGTTGCCCTAGATTAAACCACATGGATCGTATTTCGAACGCTGTCTCCCTGCGCATATCATTGTAACGCGAAACAATGCGGTTGCGTTTCGATGGTGTGAACATCTCTAATTGTAAAACAGGTTGAGTCAAAAATGCAATCGCACAGTGGAAAAAGTTAGACCACGCTTGTTGTTCGAAGTCAGTAAAAAAATAATCCCTAATGGTACCCGAAAAATAACGGAGGGATTTTAAAATGATACTGCTCTGGAGCATAATCATATCGCACCAGTCCCCCGGGAACACGCTCTTTGAAACTAAATCCTTGAATACTAACAATATCTCCATCAGGTAATCGAGCAAGTCGAATTTAGTTCCAAAGTGATTTATATAAATCTCATAATGGTGTTGTGTCATTTGTCTGAAACGTCATGCATAATATTAAAAGTTGCATTCTTTATCAGGTTTCACAATTTTCCTTCTTATCCTTTACCTGAATATTGCTAACATAACTGAAACTAAATTGCCAACCAATGGGTTTTCCCTATCCATTGATATAACAGTCTGTATTATAGTCCTCAGGGCTGTAAGCATTATTTCTTTCACATCTTGCATTGTACTTCCTATATCTTTTCTAAACGTTAATTCCAAGATATCAGACAAAATCTTGACACATAATTCTACCTATGTAAACATAAGATAAAAACGTGTCTTTTATCATCATGATAAATTATTTGACGGGATTATTTATATTAGTGACGGGAATGATACTAAATAGTATTGATATTAATAAAATATTGCAAAGGTATTGGTATCAAAACTTGATAAAATTGTACGAAGTATTTTAATTGTTTGAGTGGGAACAATACCTAATTTCATCAATCCCATCACTAATGAATATCCTCGCGAATATGTAATCGGAAATAAAAAGAGGAATAGAACAACATAACAATAATCACCATTCCTGGAAATCTAACATAAAATACTTATCCTAAGTAGATCAATACATGTCTCATATTATTAGCGATCATCGTGCCAATAATCCAAAAATTTACTCATACGCAACGCGTTTTAACTGGCCACGTATATTTCAGCAATTACCTCTTCAGAATAGCCGCGGTGCTGGTTGAGTCGATGTCGATTTTCGCCGAGCAGCCTGGCTACCTTCGCCACGCTTTTTCCAGGCGTACTTGACAGCCCCTTTATAGGCCAATAACCAAAACCAAACCAAACACAAAAATGAAACAGCCCTATGTTAGTTAGAATATAATGCCAATTTATGCATTAAAAAAAATACAATTATATCTTCAATATTTGTCCATCACCTAAGAGAAGTTGCATCATAGAACCACATGCAAGACGGGGCACTGCCCCAAGCCATAGAACAGTCGTACAACGGCGAATGCACTACATTGAATATGAGAATTACTACAAAAGTTTATTTGTTGCTCTAAGTCAACAGGTCGTTTAGAATCTCGGCTCGAGGACTTTATATTTTTATGGACAGATAGAGATGTAAAGAGTGGTTTATACTTCATGAGTTTGGCTACAAGAAAATTGACCCAACTTTTGGTTCTTTCCTCGTTAGATAAGCGGTAATTCAACATCATATCATTTATAAGTACATGCTATATCAGAAAGTAGAAATGTAATTTTATTTCCATGCTCAAACTTTACAAAGGATGTCTTTCATTTTGTTATATTTTTTTAATATTATTTTATCTTTTAATAGTACTATTTTGATTAACAAAAAATAAGCATTTAATATTATTTTAGAGTATAATTTTTGTGTAAATTAATTAGATATATCGTAAAAATAAAGACATCCTATTTAAAGGAAACAATACAAGATTAACAAGATTCACAGAAAGATGGCGTGGCGGGAGGATGTCAGGCTGCACGGAAAGCACGAATAATGATACAATTTATAAGTTGTGTGAAGAAGTTATAAATGCATATGAAAAGCTCCGCTCACATTTTGACTATGATCATTAACATAAAGGTGATATGGAGAGGCTGCAATACTTTAAATGCGAGACACACACTTATTTCTAAGCTTTGTTACAACACATTAGTATTAACATGAACGAAGCTTTGATAGAAATGTATCAAATTACTCAACAAAAGGACTTGAAATCTTCAGACATTCGATATATATTAATCCTTCGTAGCATGACGAATTTTTTAACTTAACGCCTCTTTAATGAGTAATATGAACATTTCATTTCCTTCACACTAAAACTTAATAAGTAATAATGAACGATTCAATGATTTCACACATCTTACCTCCTCTTTAGCTTCCAGTAAATCTCGAACCAAAATAGTAATCCTAGGAAGCAGAATTGCTCTACACTCTGCATTTAGAAACAAAGGACTATGAACAATGTCGTTCACCGTCATCATTTTTTGTTTAGTCAATCTTCCTGCTGGTAAGGTAACTAATAAGTCAGTCAAAATTGTGCTCAACTGTTTACCACTATACACTCGCAACAAGTGAGGTATGGTAGTTGGTAAATATTTAAGGCAAGCTCCTTGAACTAATAAGGTACTGTCTGTTTCGTGCCTCATGAGTTCAACAATAGATTTCAATAATTCTGTTAAGGTTTGAGAAAATTCTTCTTCGTCTTGATTCAGCCTATTGAGATATAAGTATTGAGATAAAGATGATAATACAAGGTATTAGATGCTGTAATAAAAGACGTACTCAGTGAATAAAAGACGAGATTCGACAATGAATCTCATGCAATATTGGAGACTTTTCATTGTCTTAAGAAGTATATCACGCTCTTGTCCGTCGTTATTAGTGGCATTATCTATACGTTTACGTAATACTGCAATCAACTTTTTGTAAGCGAGTGTCGCTGAGAAACTCTCGGAAATATATAAATCTAATACTGGTTGAAAGTGCTGATATTTTCTATCAGATACAAGGCCAATAATATACAATAGACATTCAAATACCATATCATCATAAAAATCACTATCCGAATTGCTCATTAATATATTAAACAAAGCATCCAAAACGTCCTGAAAAAAAAATCCATACAACCGTTCGCCCGTGAAATTGTTCTATGTAACGTAAAAGTGTTACATACCTGTAAAAACTTAACTACTTCTTCGCCATCGACTTTCATTAAAGCAATTAAAGATTCTTTTAAAGTGTTATGCGATCCCCAGTTTAATAAGCCTAGTAAGTCTACATTTTGTGTAAGTTTTGTCGAACAAATATTGGTTGCTATCAAAAAATTATCTTTAGAACTTAGAGTAAGTGCCCCCAATGTTGGTTTTTTCTCAATATTTAATTCAACCTAGAAAAAAAAAAAAAAAACGATCAATTCTAGCAACAATTATGTGTAACAACATTTTACATTCCAATCTTTTACCAATTCCCCCTTCGTTGATGGCAGTTTCAAATACGAAATATCAGTTTCTTCATATTTTTTCTGATCTAATTTATAGACTAGTAGTTCGTGTTGTATATCTTGCAATGTAGTCCCATTACGTTGCATCAATTTTACATAACTTAAAGCAAAAGGTTTCTCGGATTTGTCTTTTGCTTCATTCGAACTGCGATGCTTGAATGTGAATTTTAGATGGGCTTGCTTAAACTCTTCAATAGGAATAGCAATCTTAAATGTTTCACACCATCTAGGTTTATCCTCGTGGTAATAAATAACGCTACGGTATTCGTCGATCGGCAAGGCTCCGCCACCCAGTGTTATAACACCTGGTATGGGTATACCAGATTCATTGCATACTTTAACCTGTCGAAAAAAAGATGTAATATACATGAAACTTTTAGTAAGATTACTTTAGATAATACCAACCGTAACTTCAACATTTTTATCCGTAGATTTCGATCCTTTATTAAATTCACCGCTAATTAACGTGAGGTATAAATCATTCCTCACATCACCTGGCAATATAACTTCTGGAAATCCCATTTTCCTTGCAATAGCAACATTACCAAGTACCAAATGAGGGTTTTCATCGCGTACCTGAAGTAAAAAATGTTCATGAACATTATAAAATTAATTTTTAATCGTAATTACTAAACTTTAAATTTCTCCAAACTTCTGCTTACTTGTTTCGGATCTCCTCTAAGTAATTTTAAACTAGCCCACAACCCTTGACCACCAGTAGAGTTACTACTACCGCCATTGCCACTTTTCTGAACGTTAGTTTCTTTTTGAGAAAGAATTCTACGTAATACGCCATCTAAACTTTCTTTTTCACAGCATCTGAAAGAAAGGAAGCAAACCAACAAAACAAATCTACCTTTCTTGTACTCATAAGAAATTTCTTATGGATACATTTATAATCTGAGTGAAAATAAAATTGTGCACTTACTGGACAAATGGAATAAAATGATGATGATCTACATCTCCGTCAAGTTTGCCAGTAATGTATAAAGTAATGTCCATTGCTGCTACACCAAATGGTCTTCTCATGTTTTCAGTGCTTTTCGCTTTTTGATTACTTTGCGCAACACTCGAGCGACGGTGGTCAATATCTTTAGCTTCCATACCACCCACTCTAATTACATAACAAGCTAAATAAACTTTGTCCCTGGCTAAATCTCGAGAGCCAAGATCGGTAAATAAAACTCGGAGGTTGTGAAGTTGATCTATGTCTCGAGCAAGTCCCTCCTTGCTCCATGATACTACGTAGTTTTCTGTGATTGCTTTCATTTCACGGCCATCGTATAAAGTCAGTAATAATTCTACATCTTCTGCCATTTTGCATACAAAATTCCTTACACTAACAAAGAAGATATGCGAGTATACAGGTGTTTGTGGTTTTGAAGGCTTCTTTTTTGTATCATTTGCTGCCTTTCTTATCCTTTCCGCAGCTGTTTCATGATGATAATACAACTGAATTGTACTTGTTTCTTCTGGATTAAGAACATTTCCTTGATCATCTCTAACAACCATATCCATGCCCAATAATTGATTACCAGTATCGATCCTAGCTGTTGCTAATCGTTTCATGTCTTTCAGTTCATCCACTGTCAATGTGCCACTTAAAATTTTGCTCCTGTATCCTATTAATTCCAAAATTTGTTGTTTCATTGTATGGAAATGTTCTGAATGTATCTGTGTAATAAAAATTATATTAATCATTTTTAATATTTTTATTAGAGGAATAATATCTACAAATATTTTGTCATTTCATACAGACCACGTATAGATGCTTCCAATGATGTCCCCATTCTCTCAAAACATTAGTGATTTCATGTATCAAACAGTCCGTATTTATAGACTGTTGCATGTGTATATAGGATTTAGGAAATATCCCACTGACCCCTTTACATTTACTACGTCCATAGTACCAATCTCCACACTCTTGTGATATATATATCACTTCCCCAACTGTTAATGGCAGAGTATAGGGGGTCCCATGTGTAAAATTATGAATGGCTGCATCATAACAAATAATTAAGTACACTTAAGTCTCACATTCATCTCGATACTAACAAAATATTACTACTGTTATTATTATTCTATAGATGTAGAATAAAAACGAAAGCAGCGAACAAAATGTTTATCAATTATTGATAACCAAATGAAATACAGGTTATTAAGCAGATTGTTGTATTCGTATATAAGAGTAAATTAAACATCGATGCGTACGTGAAATAGAATAGAACGTTTATTTCGGTAATAAGACGGTAATAAAGGTAGCGTTCGTGACATGTAATTGTTATGCAAACGATAATGTCACTGACGTTATAAATCGCCCCGATACCAGCAAGTTAATTAAACATTTCCGAATGATGCTGATACAGTCGTCGCGTTCGACGTAGAACGAAACAACAAAGACACAATGACAGGAAAAGTATCGTCGATCAACGTTTCGTTCGCAAAAGAACAAGTAAAATTTTATCTGGTTGGGGCACCTCCCAGGATGTTAGATCTTATAAAGGCCAAATTAATAATATTCCACGAATTGTTTCTCACCTATTCCTGGATGTTCTTTAACCTGCACCCATTCCATTGTTCGTTTAATTGAAAACTTGCTATAACAATATATGTACACTAATTACATTTCGATTTCGCACATTTGGCGTGCGAGCAAAATACGATTTTTATCTTGACATCTAACACAACTGTAATGCGAAACACGATGCTACTACTCAATATCATCACAGAGATGACGAGAACACGGACCAACACGAACGAAGCTAAATACACCACGAATCATATCCAAACTTATAGATATTCCAGCGTTACATGACCAGGATAGATTCAAAAACCGGGAAAAGTAACATTATTTAAACTGATTCAACATTTCCGCATTTGTTTAGGTCGCAGTTTTTACTAGAGCCTCTTCAGTGCCTCGTTCTTATAGCTCGTAAATGAAGACTAACTAAATGATAATAAAACCATAAATCAGTGTAACGTAGATATATATTTATTTAAAAATAGGAAGAAGATTGCTACCTTTGCTTTTTGTGGGGGCGTTACGATGAAACCTACATGAAAAGCTCCCCAAACACCATTTAAAGAAGTGATTCTCAAGTAGTGTCACTTTCTTACGAATCTCCTTACAGAATTCTTTTCCTACTTACGTATCCGCCTTATTTGTTACTTAAAGTAATGCCACAGAATAATTTTGCAGAGGTGAAACTCTAGGCGTTTTCAGGCCCTAATTGAGTTCTCAATTTGGTCATTCCATAATACATTTTTCACTGCTTAGTTGAATTTATTTATGTGTTGTAACTATTTGAAAATTGTAATATTACGCTTCAAATATAGCCGCGTTTTACACTGTTGCTTCAGTGTCCAATGAAAAGTGATGAGGGTATAAGCTACAGTGATTTGGCAACACTGCCTCAAGGGAGCATCTGAGACAGTGCTGGGCCTAGAAACTGTAGAGCCTTTCTTAGAAAATTTTTGTACGAGCTTTTACCTTCACAACTAAAATCTGGGTTAATAAAATAATAAAGAAATTGCTTAATTATTTAGTAAACTTTCGTACGAAGCCAAATTTATTTGGCAAGATTACAATAAATTATCCTATTGTGAATATACGCTAAGTAGGCCATCGTTGGGAGCCGTTGTATTAATTTGCTTAGAGACGGCCCTAATATGAAAATACGGGGACACAAACATCAAAGGTTCCGACAAGAGTTTCGCCTCTGTAAAACTACTCTGTGATATCATTAAGAAAAACAATAATGGAGGCGTGTAATGCGGTTGAACGTGAAGTTGACAAAGTTTTATTGAAATTTGGTGCGATAAACGAGCATGCAGAGACAGTACTGTGCGATTTGATAAATCACATCGAATCTCTAAAAAAGGAATTCGAACGAGGTAAAATACAAATCTCTAAGTTACTTTAACGTCATATCTCGTTGACGTTTCGTCGAGAGAACAATAAAGCCTTCCTGATATACCAATTTTGATAGTAATCGCTGCAAACATGGAAGAAACTATAGAAGAAAGTTTGAATACGATAGTATGTAAAGTAGATTTACCTTAATCTATGAAATATTTAAATTTTCCCGTTTCCATCTTGCAATGATTTGTATCTTACTAAATCTAACTCAATTCGCTGCAGCATTCGGTAAAAATTTCTCCTTGTATTTGAAACACTTCTCGATTATAGGTATTTCAAAATTAATTAAAAAGCAGATTAGAAATATCCTTAGAATTATCGTACGTCAGTATGATATTGTTAGGATTTTCTTTTCATTAGCACCAACCGATCATGAGTTAACACCATGCCTAGCACAAGTGTTGAAAGACACAATGACAAAAGTCCGTGAAACTGCACAACGTTTAGCCACCGATCATCGGGAATTACACAGTACAGTGTCCAAGGTGGGAAAAGCGATAGACAGAAATTTTACTGCCGACTTTGCAAGTACCAGCAGAGAAGATGTTTTCTCTGGTCCAGAAAAATCACATTTGTTAAACCAAGTCATTTGCCAACATTTCTATCGTCATGGTATGCTAGACATTGCAGCTGAATTAGCAGCAGTAAGTAACAATAAATGTGCTTTCATGATTAAATGCAGAATAAAGAATATGATTCAATTTCTATTCTAGGAAGCTGGAATTAAGACAGATGAAGAAACAAAAGAACCATTCACAGAACTAAATTATATTCTTGATTGCTTGAAGCAGAGAGATCTAGAACCCGCTTTGGATTGGGCTAAAAAACATAGAGAGGCACTTTTAGCGCAAGTATGTAACATTTTGTTGATATTATTAGAATACAATCCAATTTTAAATATTACCTGATATTGACTGTTGATTGTAGAATTCTTCCCTGGAATTTAAATTACATAGGTTACATTTCATAAGACTAGTTCAACAAGGTCCTAGTAAGCAAACCGAAGCGATAATGTACGCTCGACAGAATCTTACGCAATACGTAGGGCGTCATGGAAAAGAGGTGCAAGCTTTAATGGGCACATTACTTTATTTGCCAAACGGAATACAATCCTCCCCTTACAGTCACTTGTTAGATCCTACTCTGTGGCTAGATATTCACGATGTATTCACAAGGGAGGCGTGTACGTTATTGGGCTTGAGCGTGGATAGTCCTCTTTCAGTGTGGTACGTTTTTCTCTGTTCTAATAAATCGGGAAATGACGCTTGAACGATTAAAAAAAGTTTGTGGTATTTTATTGCAGCATTAACGCGGGGTGTACTGCGTTGCCCACGCTGTTAAATATTAAACAAGTTATGCAACAAAGACAAGTAACAGGTGTTTGGAATGGAAAAGACGAGTTACCAGTAAGTAATTGCTGCAAAGTCAATGGTTGAAAACTATTGTGCATTACTTAAACGACTTTATTTATTTATTACACAGATCGAAATAGATCTAGGCAAACAAAGTCGTTACCATTCTGTTTTCGCATGTCCGATTCTAAGACAACAGAGCACAGAGAACAATCCTCCAATGAAATTAGTCTGCGGTCACGTTATCTCGAGAGATGCGTTAAACAAGCTCACCAGTGCAAACAAGTATGTAATTTAGTAAAATGGATGATATCAATTAAATAACTAAAATCGCTTCCCGAAAAAAAGAGGAAAATAAGCAAAAAAAAAGACACCGATTCTTTTTCAGATTGAAATGCCCGTACTGTCCAGTGGAACAGAACCCAGAAGATGCTAGACTTATACATTTCTAGACTACTGTGATAACGACGGATACGAATGAGATGCTTTTAGATTTCTCAGAAACATCACGCTTAAAATCGATTAAATACATACATCGGAGCATCTTATTCTGTGAATGTTCATGGTAACTGTAACCTTGTATTTTTGTTATTAGACTGATTTCTGATCGTATCGTTGATAAGTAAAAAAAAAATATGTATGCCGGGGCAAATCTTTCCGTCGAGAAGCGTGTTACTTTTTGGCGTTGATAGCAACGATAGTTATTTTATTTTAATTAGTATTTCAGTGTCTTTTCGTGAACAAGCAATTCAGCGTAAATTACATAAGAATTGAAATATGTTAATTGAGTTGTGATTGAGAATGAAATATATATATATATATTTATATTCACGTATGTGCAAGTATGGTGATATAATTAAAATCACGTACTGAGTAACGCGTTTTTGTATATACTAATGTTAAATATTGTTAATTACCATTAAAGATGTTCGGAAGGAGAATCACTGACGATACATGACTCACGCAATTTGTATCGGTGTACATACATCGTATGTATTCAGTTGAAATCGTATTTGCATTCTTACGTTCGCAACTTAGACGTTTAATTTTTCATTTGACGAAGAGTTCCCGCGTAACAGTTACCGATGCGTGTCCTTCTAACGAGATATTTTTCTACCCTGAATATTTAGAGAATAAATAAACGAACTATTGTGTATTTATTGTATCAGTAAATCGTAATGTAATTAATATATTACACGAATGGGAGAATGAATTGCTCAACGATCGCAATTACACGAAAGATAATCCTTTACTTGAAAGTTCATGCAGATCATATGATTTCCATCACGTTGAACACGTACATTTATTTGTTACACGATATTGAATAATACACACATAAACACATCATGCTTCTAAGTAACAAGTAACGTCGAGTAATGATTAATTCGATAGAACAAGTTTGATCGTAGTAATCAGGATCAATCTTTAGATACGAGTTTAAATCGTTATTTGGAGCATCGTTCGAACGTTGATCGATATATAATGGGCAAAAAATCCACGATTTTCAGAGCCGACTCGTTCGAAATTTCTTTCCATAATGATTTACCTTCGCAGATTTGCATCTTTCATCTGCATTTATGCAGGTTTATATAATTCATACTCACACACATACACACACCATACAATTTAATAAGGACTACCTTTATTTTTTCCCTCAAATCTCGCTGTTTTTCAACAACTACACAGGCATTAAATGTCGGACCCATACACCAGCTGGTTAAATATTTACGTAACAATCATTGGATACAAGAAAATATTGCGTTCAAAAATGTTCTGTGGTCTTCTGAGAAGAAAAACGTTTCCCATAACTTGTAGGATTTTTCTTTTCAGATAAGCACAGTACTCGTAGATAAAATTATGCGTACGCCATAGATAGAATTGGTTAATGTTCGTTTGTTCGTTCTTTGACGTAACTAAATTCAAGTCTTTCCGTCGTCTATCGATCTCAAAGTTCGAAAGCGATCGATCAAGAACGCGCAGTTCATCGACATGAACGCATATCGAAGTATATAATAACGTGAAAACGATCGTTCGTCTCCGTCATCGTTGCTTATTGTCTGTTCACAATAGCAGCCATCGACGAATTATTCGCTAAGATTTTGTTTTCAATTGTTTTTTTAAACGCGGCACTAAGATACATCGAAAAGCTTAGCGTCCTGCTCGCGTACAACTGGATCACGATCGGAGCTCGATACAACAATATGGCTGATGAATTCCCGCGCGAAAGGTTAAACAAAAATAGAAGACGAAGCATAGACAATTTTTGGAGTATGGCCAATGCATCGAAAAATAATTCAACGTCGATCCAGCCATGGAAATTTAATAGTGTGCAGTGTAATCTAACCCAGACCCGCAAGTTCTTTTTAATTTGTTATACTTGTATTTGTTCAAATTTGAAAACCGAAGATATTTGTAGAACTCAGTTGATCATAACGTTTTCTATATTCGATGCATCGAATTATAAAGTGTCGAAAAAGAATCATTTTTCGATGTTCGCCACAGTCGCCAAAAATATCGAATTACGATTACGGTCGATTTTGCGAGTTAGTTCTAAATCGATGCCATCATTCGATCGTGTTCGTTTGAGCATAATTATTGATCAGTGACACCTTATCTCCAAAAAGATCGTTTCGATTTCACCAGCAATGCAGACAGATCGACTACAGCCTGCAACTAATGCTTCGGGGTGAGTGCATTATATTATACGCATGCGTAAAGTAAGCCACAGGCTGCAACCAGTGGTGAAACTAAGCTTATCAGGGCTTGACGCGAATTATTTTCAAACATTTTCCTTCAAACGAATTTAAACGCTCGAACTTCGACAATCAAACGGGAATGTATTAAAAATATAAAGGATGAATTGATAACGGTCTGCCTTCAGCAAAAAGAAGCGAGAAACCGGGCGAAGCGTCATCGACCAACGATAAAGTTGACTTGAAAAGTTGGTGTATCTACGATTTCGCTATAATTGCATCTTAAATACACATATGGTACGTCCTCTATATGTACAGAAATCTGAACGATCCTTAATGCGTTTACATCGTACGGTACACATAATGGATAGCAGTTACACTATGACGATGCAACGATGGCGATTCGTCGATTCTTGATTGCGATTCTTTACCCCCTATAATATGACGACACTGATTTCTCGAAACGATCGGTTCTGAAATTCGCTTTAGATTTTTATATTTCTCTTTCATGTGACGCGATGCTCCTTCTTAAATATATACGGTTGCGGCGAGCGTTCGTTAAGAATTTGCAAATCGAATTGACTCGCGTTTTTTACCGGGAGTAGGTATGCCATGTGACACAACCTCTTGGATTTCATAGAATTCGAAATGGAAAGCTGTACATGTATATCCACTCGACAAACTTCCAACTAATTCGTTCCAACTTGCTGGCTACGCCACTGAAGTTAGTGTCAAATATTTTATCCGCTCAAAAAGAAAGAAGAATAGCTCCCTCTAGCATCTAGCTACATTACTGTCTTGTTGTTCTCTTCTTTATCAATCTGGTGGTACATGTTCTTCATTTTGAAAATTTCGATTCACATAAGTGGTTTCGAACGGTTAAAATATTTGTTCAAATGCAACTTGGTTGGATTCAATCAGAGATGGATAAAATTTGTTTACTCGAACAGTCAAATTTGTATTCGCCATGAAATATAATTTCACTCTATAATCCAAATACTAATCATCAATTCAACGGAATAACGCATGTAAATTCTCCATCTTTTATGTCTTACTAAAAAATTTCATCTAGATAATCTTGTTCGTCTCTGACATTCAATAGAACCGCCAATCTTATGAGAAAATTCCGATGGATCTCCGCTTTATTCTAATCTACTCTATTATACATCTCTTAGTATACTACAGATTGAAATTCAAAGTTTCTACGATTCTACCACAAATATAATTTCGCTTAATTATAGTATCATATATTTATGTTGCACGAGTGCATTTAGTATTTATATCGAGTATGCTCGCACGAGTATGTATTATTAGCACCTTTGTCGAAACAATACAATAATGCTGCTTCTTTCCTTAAAAATTATTTTCACGTACATTTGCAGTAGCTTAGGACCTGGTTGTATACACATACACGGCCTTTGTTCCTCGAACCGAACAACGAATACAATCAGCCTACTTTTGAGGTTATAGAATTTGTTTATACGCAACTGTTCTATTTAAGCTACCATGCTTACGGAACTATTACTGGAACACGAATACGCGTAACGCGTTTCTACGCGTGTATCTCCTTTATAAATATTTTTAAGAGAACCAACACGGAACAAAGAATATTGAAGGTAGAGTTTCCCGCCGCGAATTCACACAGTTTATCGTATGATTTGCTAATCCTACGAACGCTACGACGCTAACCTATTCACCGATTTATCAGGATTGCCGCATATTGATAAGTGTAAAATAGGACAATTCTGTTTCTGAGAGACTAAAGCCCTACGTGCGTGTATGCATGTACGTATATTTATAAGCTTAGGGCATAGGACCCTTGGCATCTCATAAACAGAATTGTACACTAATAAGACTCTCAGTGGATATTTTCATCAGTGTATATACCATACAGAGTGCGATAAATTCATATATATAATCGTAAATATTTCATTTGAATTTAAACTTGTGGCAATCCTATCGTTTACCGCGTAGTAATAACACAACAGCTTTTCTTTTATACATGTATACATATATAGGTATACCGTCTAGAGAATATTGAAATCGGTTTTTTCTTAATTACCTACTAAGGATAAAGATCGCAAATTCTCTTCAGCTGTCACTACTTGGTTCAACATGTCGGTATACTCTTTTTTACCGACTATCGAATAGAATCGACTCGACAAATTTTGGAGAACTCTTCATGACACCTGATCGCTGTTTTGGCGGTCGGTTTCCCTGCAGCCATTCAGGGAATCCAAATCAGGCGGTTCTCCGTAAAAAAATTTTGTGATTTTGTTAATATTTTTTCGTCACGAGCGGCTGAAGATTTCGCACGGTTTACGGTTCACGAACTAACGAATAAATTACCGACCGATCGCGGTGTACAAGCTACGTATACATCTTTATCGATTGATCGATGCAAATCAAATGCACTTATTCTATACATGCCGATGCGTACAATTTCTTTGAACGCACACACTTATTCTTTCGATCTACTGCTACAAGTACATATACGTGTGTATATACAATTTTCATTAGCTAAGGAAGTAATTAAACGCCTATTTATCGCGCGCGCGCGAATTTCAGAAAGTTTTATCCTCGTACAGCGTGCTTCTCCTTTATCCTGGGAGTTCGAAAGATCGATGGATGTGCCAATGCGTGCTTCGAACATCGAGGATAAAGAGAAAGTCGATCATTCGTTCCGTCGAGATGATCGCGTGTTTGTCAAGCGTTTGATATCCCGCGATATAATAAGTGACAGTGTTTCTCAAACTCCCTAGGATACATTTGAATTGTTATATTTTTAATATACTTTAAAGGCTTTTAAGAAGAATACTTTTTAATCGAAGTTGTACAACTAATTTACTGCACAGAAATGAATGTAACAAAAATTACTTATTACCTGACTTCCAGGTAAAATTGTAAGAATCTATGGAGCTTTTTAACACTTATAAAGCAGCTTTTTTGTTAAACTAGTATGCTTATAATATGCATTTTTTTTTTTTTTAATTTGTGAACCCCAGTTTGAGAAACACTGGTGCAAATGAGCGTCACTGTTCTAAACATAGAGTGTCAAGAGCAAGGACAACATTTTCTGTCGTCTTACGGTATCGCTAATTTCCCCGAGAAGATACACATAACCTATAAAAAAAAAAGATGTATCTTGAGGCAGGTTGCGGATGGGGATCGCTAATTATATTTAACTCGTTGTTCCATCGTGTGAAGAATACCATGAACGGAAAACTGATCGACGAGAAGAGCGTCCCAGGTTAGTTTATTGCTCCTCTTCTTCGTTCTGGTACGTTACGTAGCGCACAGAAGATTTCTCGCCAATGATTAGCGACTGAAACGTAACGAATGGTAAACATAGGGGTTAACGGTACCGATGTTTCATGCATTGCGCGAACGACTAAACTAATTACTTTCTTCTCCTCCTTCGTTGGTGGTGCTCTCAAAAAGTACATCAGAGGAGCGTAAAGAAAGTTGAGAATAGCGATTCCAAATAACATCCATTCGAAACCGATTGTGTTGACCAATGTACCGCTCAATGCAGGTCCTAAAGAACGATAGATGGATAGATGTAATAGTCTACTTGGTTAAATATTGTACAGTTATTTACTAATATTCTCTTGAATAATTATTTTTGAAATTCTGGTTCAACATAAATATACACGATATCTGTCGTTTAAGCCATTCATATATTCTGCATGTAATTTAATGAGGACATTCAAGCAGATTGTAGTTCTAGCCTGTTAGTAATTCCTCCAAGAAGCATCGGTGGTTCAGTGGTAGAATGCTCGCCTGCCACGCGGGCGGCCCGGGTTCGATTCCCGGCCGATGCAAGTATTATTTTTTTTCTTTTCTTTCTCGTTGAATGACATAATATACATGAATGCACGAGTAATATTTATGAATACTTACCGATAGCAAAACCTAAACAGAATGCAACGTCTCCAATGGCATAAACGCTTCCGTAAACAGCACTGTGCCTTATGTCCACCAAGTAACCTAATTCGGGCATCATCGAACTGTCAACCATGCCGATAGCGAATCCCAAACCAGCGTTGGGTACGATCAAGTGATCGATACTCCTTGCCAGTGGTATCTGTGAAAGAGTTGTGGTGTTTAAAATTAGAAAACGGAGACGGCCATAATTTTATTCGAAAAATAAGCGACAATTTATTTGCAATGGTTACAACGACGTGATTTTGCGCGTTACATTCACGAATACTTACACACATCAGACAAATACCAATGACGACAAGTCCGATCAAGGAAGCCAACCACCTGGAACACAAAAATGAATAAAGTATATTCTGTTAAAATTCTATTTGTGTATATTTTAATGTAACTGTGTTAATTGTAATTCTCCACAGGTTGCAATCGCAATAATGTTCGTACGAATGTGAAAGAGTACTATAGGAAATATTTTATTGTAAATAAAAAAGAAAACGCCCGAACAGGGACTCGAACCCTGGACCCTCAGATTAAAAGTCTGATGCTCTACCGACTGAGCTATCCAGGCCATGCATGAGCGCCTTGTAATTGACCATTACCCATCACCGCGGCATAGCGATCAATTTTATTAATATAAACAATGTTGTTCACTAACAAAATGACAAAGCTCGATCAATTTCCGCAATTTTTTTGCTACGAATGAATATTTTTGTATTTTAAAAAATCACTTGGACGTTTACTGACCTGCCCATCCTGTGCCCAAGTGGTCCAAAAAGATTGGTACCGATCAAGTAGCTGATGCTCGCTGGTAAAAACGTGGCGCCCTGTTTCCATCTGCTCGCACCCATCGTGTCCATCATCCAAATCGGGAGGCTAGGCTCCAGCATAGCGATACCCATGTTGGCGAACGTGATGGCACCTACAGAGACAGACTTTCATTATTCCGTGAAACAATACACGTTTCACTGCCAGGTAGAGCCATTCTGATACAGAGAGAAAGAGTCTTTCTTTCCGGAAGACGTATCGATTCTAGAAGTAGTTATGGATGGTGTTGGTCAGACGCGTTACTCTGCCATCGTAAGGCTTGTGGGGAACTTGGCGGAATACAAAGCATATCACATCTTTAAAATGAATTGTTCGTCGCTTTGTTTCTCAACAAGACCAAAATAAAATGATACAATTAAAAACGCTTGCAACGAATTTACCTTACAATAATTTGCTCACGCCAAGCATCGTTTCGACATATACGTACCAGCAGCCAGCACGATGTAAGGATCAGTGACCAACGACTTCAAAGATGGCGGATCTGCTTCGGTATAAACGACGGACGGTTGTAGCACCAGAAGTTGCAGAACTGGGACGATAAAAAAAGGCTCGGTAAGAGCGCGTGACATGAATTATGTGTGACGAAAACTAACTCCTTACTTCCGTCGCCAAGAGCCAATGCGGAAAGTATCAAGAACGGAGCAGATTTCCCAACGAACTCGTACATGACCCCGCCAAAGGGTGGACCAATGAGAACACCGAGGGCCAAACCACCCAACGCGATACCCATCGCGTTTCCACGTTCCTTATCGTCTTGATATCTCTCGGCCAGCATACCCATACCTGCACAAAGATGCTCGTTGGTTTGAATTATTGCTAGGCTACGAATTTTATGCATTTATGCACAACATCATAGAAATCGTACATAAAATATACATCATATACAGACAGTCCTATAAGTATTTGTACCCTCTACGTCTATCGAAGAAATTTGTCTAAATTAAATTATGACTTTAACGTTACCAAATAAGTGTTTCATAATAAATATTTACACGAACAAACTTTTCACATATATATGTTTATAATGAATATTTATTTGGGAACATCAAAGCTATCATTTAATTGAGACAAACTTTTTCAATGAACATAAAAGGTACGAACACTTATGGGACTGACTGTATGTTGAATATATTCTACGATTCATATAATAATATTGTTATTTAGTTTTACATAAGTGAGTGTACCATTTGGTTACGTTTACCACGTTAGTTTGTATCATAATTGCATAAAATTTGCAGTCTGATTATTACTGTTTAAAGTAAACTACCTGAAACGCTGGAGCACGATGATCCGATACCCTGCAGCGCCCTTGCCAAGAAAAGAATGCCGTAGCTTCGTCCAAACGCGAATATCAGCGTGGAAAGGAACATAATGATGAATCCAGTAAACATGGGGATGCTGTAACCAATTCTGGAAAAGCAAACGCGACGATTACTGGAATATTCTCATTGGGAATGGAAACGATGATTTTACATCTACTCTAGAAGAGATAGCTTACTTGTGGGTAAGTGGGCCAACGATAGGATTGGCCAAGAGCTGTACGAAAGCTTTCGATGCGAACATTACCCCAACCGCGACAGTTTCCTCCAATAATTCACGATGTCTCTGCTCCTTTTCCTTTAACTCTGCTAAACTCCCATTGTCGACCGGGTTCTCTGCGACGAATAATAGAAACGAATGGGATGCATGATTTAGAAAAAAAGCCTCTAAAGGAGTACGCTATAGTTGGTCGAATCGCCAACGATGGATGAATATTTCGAAGATCCCTCTTACCAGGAAGATCGATGGTAGATAGGGTGCTGGCGTAAATGAACTCCAGTTGAGCATCGCTTGATCTGTTCGGGGCACAAGGACATTTTGGAGTCGTGGTTATGCTGCTGGTGGTACTTGTCGTGGTCTTCATCGTGGTCGTTCGAGCAGGACCACTCGATTCGAGGTGCTGGCTCAGGGTCGAGTTAGGGTGCTTGATGTCGTACAGAAATTCCGGTATAATGGGCACTGCAAAGAGCATGATTAATATGAACCTCTACCCGACAACAATTCTATCTTCGGACCATCGTTTCTCAATTTTGTTTAATCCTGGAATAATTTTCGTTCATTTAAATTCATTTATGTTCTTCGAATGAAAATCTTACCATAAATTTCTTCTAAAAAGAATTTCCAGTAACGAGACCATTTGTACAGAATATTTGTCTTTATCAATTTCTCACAGTATCCGAAACAATTACAGTATTAGTTTGCAAAGTTTACAGATGAACTGTAATCATCGATTACTCGACAGTAAACGTACGTTTCCCGATAGGAGAAGTAGCTATTGTGCAAACTCTGCTTTCACCGTGGGGGTGTAACTCAGTGGTAGAGTGTCTGCTTCGCATGCTGAAAGTCCTGGGTTCAAATCCCAGCACCTCCAAACGAAATCTACTTTTTGTTCTTTTCATTTTATTTCTTCTCTATTCGTCGGATCAGAGAGCACAGTGCATACAGCACCATTTTGAGCGAAATCAAAATGCTTACGAAGCTGATTCTGATAATTATTTTACGTTTCGAGGTCTGGCCCCTCGATTTGCAAATCGAGTGGTGACTAAATGCGATAAAATCGATTAGAAAATACATGAAAACATATACGACGAAACAAAGTAATAATCTTGTTGGCAAATTAAAGTTACTAAAGTTTCAAAATAAAAAGAGTACTCCTTTTATTTTTGAATTCCTTTGAATTAGAAATGCGCTCGTGTTGTTGAACTTTCGACAAGATCTTCTTAACAAGAAGATGGTCGTCAGGACCGAACGCTAGGAAATGCACAGATGAAAACGAGTCCAGTCGAAAGTCGGATACGCGTTCGGATGGGAAAGAAAGATCCACGATCGTTCAACCGAAAGCGCATCTCGTGATTCGTTAGCGCGCATAAGCTGAAAAGCTGTTTCGTATACGCTCCATAAATGTATGACCACTTATCCGGATTGCCAGAACGCGTCGGTCGTCCCCTGGCGTATATTGTGTTCCCGACGCTTCCAGAGGGACCCCACGATAACCCGTGCCTCGTGAATTAAACATCTTACCGTCACGGTGAAAGAAATCAAAGCACGGTACACAGCCGTCCGAGAGGGAGAAGTTAAAAGCTGGAAAATACGAGTGGCCAGCAGCTCGGTTACAGTCGAACACTCTAGCGTCGTAAACGCTTTCCTCAACGTCCTGGGACTCGCAATCAGAATTTTGATCGACTCCGAGAGCGGCAAAGTGGTCACAGTCGGCTACTGTGGGAGATATGACGAATGGTAGCGATTTTCGGGGTGAACTACCCCTAGAATCTATAACCAACGATAGTGATGTTCGCTGTGAACCACTGCAAGAAGCTGTGAGATACGATGCCGATAAAACTAACTGTTTCTCCTTCTGTAAATTTCATTTGAATGCCATTTGGCAGTTGGCAATGCCATTGATCTAATATATCGATAGGAAATCCTGAGAGACAGTAGAAGTTGGTATCTTCAAAGATTTTCATAGCTGAAGTTGAATTTTATTCAGAGACATTCTCTTCAGGGTTCTAGTGGGTCCAAAATGTAAGCTATGATTATTTTTGTAGCGTTTTACTCACCGACCGTAGTCAGAAGCATGTTGTCCAGGAGCAGAGCGATGGCGACGATCACGAGAACCAATCTCCGCGATTCTCGACATCCTTGCAACCAACTGGTCCATTCTCCGCCACCCATCCTCGCTCGCTGTTTCCTCGGGTACCCTTACGTCGAGGTAACCTAAAACACAGACGTAAGGATGGTTCGCGACTGACTCCAGCTAGTAGCAATGGCGAAGAAGTGAGGAAGAGATTCACAGATCGATAGGAAGGTGCAAAATTAGATGTCCTCGTCTCGAGAGGAGGATTGGATCTTATAATTCAAAGATTCCACATTTGTCCAGATTAAACGGTAAGCTTAATATTTTCAAATAAATGTTTCACCATGAATATGCACGTGAATAAACTTTAGGGCATGTACATATTTATAATGAAAAATTGATGCGGAAACCTGCCCATTTAATTCGGACAAATTTTTTTAATTAATCTAGAGGGTACGAATACTTATAGGACTGTACGCAGAATCTCTTAATTCCTCATTGAGACCACGAAGACCCAAACATCAGCGGCTGACACTCCTTCCTTCTACAGCTAACAAACCACCAGCAATTTCCAAATTAATTTCCAACTCCACCACAATTTTTTTTATCAACAAAACGAAGTTCCCCGATGAATCGAGTGAGTAATTAAAAGAATGACTCGCCCCCTACCAAGAGGGAATCGATCAGGGCAGAATGGACAGCGGATTGGCTGCATTGTGCCCCGCACTCGCCCTACGTTTGCCAGAGGTTCGCACGAGAAATCTCGAGGACTATTTTAATTAAAGCGACCTGGGCTCTTTTGCTCGCCGAGACGAGACTCGTCGATTCTCGGGGCGTGTCTCGACGTTTGCAGTCGATCGGAAAGAAGTCAGCCTGGAGTCTTTCGTTGCCGGCGTTAAATGGATCCTCGAACCTACGCGAGGTAGGACCAACGGGAGGAACAGCTGCTTTCACCGCGTTCGATCGCGCCACCAATCGCACTTCCGCCATTTTGGGACCACTTTTCCTCGAGTAACAGACGTTAGGCTTTCTTGGACAATTTTTCCATCCTGCGAGCTGGAATCACTACAGACGCAATCGTCGAGACGATTCTTAACCCAATTCCTGTGCTGCTATTTTCGTTCTAGCCTTGTCTGTGTATTTTGTCGCGGAAGAGCGGAGGTGTATGTTTGAACTTTATTTTAAAGACATACAGTCGGTCCCATAGATATTCGTACCTTGTAGGTATATCGAAGAAAGTTTAAAATAAATGATAGGTTTGTTAGGTTTCCAAGTATATGTCAAGATTATTCATATACATACTATTATTTAATTTAGTCAAACTTCTTCGATAAACACAGAGGGTACGAATATTTATGGCCACCTTTAATCGTTCGACTGTAAAGCAGTGAAGATATTGCGTGCTTCGAGAAAATTTAAAGAAAGGTTATAATATTTTACATAATACACGTATATTAGTATATAATACGAATATGCATGCAAGTACGTGGAGGATGTAAAGTGGAGGATCGCGTGAAATAGATTGGAACGAATGGAATGCATGGATCCATCGCGATAGGATCGTTCGAGGAACGATTATCGACATTTCACCCGTGTATCGATGGATAGGTGGGCTATAGAATTAACAGCATTAATTAAGAGCTTTTAATGGTATCTCCCATGGTCTCTCGCGCGACCATTCCTGCAGCCCACGCCCTCACCGCCTCTCTTTTATTCGTAATAACTCGATTACTCGATGCTTTTAGCGCGGGCTAATTTTCGCAGGCTCCCCGTGAATAGGAAACCATTAAGGCCGTCGGAAGCGACGCTCGACAACGATTCCGCGACCCCCTGCCACCTTCTCTGGCTTATTAAGAAGCGCTTTCTGCACTTTTTTTTTTTCCTTTTTGTTCCTTTTTCGCAAACTCCATCGAAGAACTCGGATACAATTTTAGTTAAAAGGAAGGGAACGCGAGAGAAACGAAACCTGGAAGCAGATATTTCCAATATCTCATGCGGTGTTTGCGCGTCTCGAGAATAATGCTCCAGCGGGGGTTGGTTCCGCAAGATAAGTCACCTTTGGCTTCGGTCTTCCTGCCCTAACCGTGAACACCCCTCCATCACTCTGTCCATCCGTCTATCTCAGTGGTTCTTAACCGTTTCTAAGCTAGCGACGCAATTCACTCGTCTTCGAACGAGGGGACGATAATGGGAGAGGGATCGAATTATTTAATCAAACTGATCAAATTTAACCCTTTGCATTCATCTCGTTGCAAAATATGCGAACATTTGTCTAACGAATGTGTTAGAATAGATTCACGCAGGCTTCAGTGAATTTATTCATTAAAATTCACAAATTCAGGCTTTGGTGAAGGTAGGTTCAATGTCTGTTTCATCGTGTGATAGGTTTAAAAAAACCGTGGAAAATAGAAGTTCGGCATATCCATTGTCCAGCCAGTGCAGTGACGAAGAATCGCTGGGCTCTCCGTTTATCCACCCTTCGACTTCCCCTGTGGGGTGCAGTTGTACGCGTGAATACACCCGCGTTCACGCGGTTCCAACAAGCTGGAACGTTAAACGTTCCTGGCCAGGGATATTTATGGAAACTTTTTCTCGTATCAGCCCTCGGTGTTTAAATGTACGATTTGTTTAGGTACAAAACTTCTGGCGTGTAAATATTTGCTCGTCAACCACAACGTTTTTCTTCCGAGAGAATAGTTACCGTCCTCGTACACTGTAATTCTATTAGATCTTTTTCGTATTAATTCGTATAAATTCCACCAAAGCGTAACATTGGCGTGCTTCAAAGACAGAAACAATCGGAATCCTCGTACGCGTGCGTCGTATCGTGGGCTCCGTGGAAGTATGCGGGCGCCTGTTAGAGACGAGTCAAAGATTGATAAGGCTGGGTAGTCGGGGGGGGGAATAAGAGAATCGACAAGAACGCAGTGGGGGAAGCAATCAGCATTTTCCTGAAAGCCGAGTCGGTCCCCTGGGTGCGTGCATTATTCTCAGAAAAGACTGGAAAGGAAGATTTTTCTCTTGCCACTCGTCGGCCCTCGATACTTTGCTTTTTGCTCCTTCCGTCGTGTTTCATTCTCTTATCTGTTCGGTAATTACGACGAAGAATGACCGCGAGCAATTCCGTTTATCTGCTACGAGAAAAGTCTTTACCTGCTTCTCCCTACTCCGATCCTCCTCAATCTTCTCCAACCACGGGAATTCAATTTTCACGGGTTTTCCACAGACCTGGGTTAAAAGAGAAAACCTACCGCGCGAAAGGACTCTTGGATTGTTACCTTCTCCAACAGGTGTGACCTGAAAGGTGCGAACCACAGGTGTGAATCTAGACGACTAGAGGACCTACCATCGTATCGATACAGCGTCACGAGTGTCTAATGGGAAAAAGTTTCTGTTGAAACTCGTGAATATTTCTACAAAGTTAAAATTTCGTCACGAGGCAATTAAAAATTGGACGGTCTATCTATTTAATTTTTCAAACTCTCCAAATTCACGAATCGTATACAGATTTATTTTTATTAACGCTTCAACTTCGGAATTACTTTATTTAGATACTTTAATGAAAAGTTCTTTCGCCCACCCTGGATGACGTGCCAATCAACGTATTGACTCTTACAAGCCTGATTTTCCAAATTACATTTAAAAACATATATATATATATATATATATCAGTGTCTTTATTATTTGAACAATTGAAAACAAACCGATCGCAATGATACAATTCGATTTAAAAGTCCGGTATCGAATTTGAAACTTTGGGCATTTAAGGGTTGAAACGTGTAGTATTTCGTATGCTACTCGATCGTTAAATAAACTCCGTTCCATTAGTCGGTAACTTCAATAGAACCTTTTTGTTCCCTTTCTGCCCCGTAACAATCTAAAAAACCATACAATGATCGTTTAAAAATTCCCCCGGTGGCAGGTACGCGCGCGGACAGATCCACGCGAGCCCGTCGACTCGTCGATCGTGCTCGAACGCCGAAGTGAATTTTCGATAAGTCGCGAGTAATGCCTGGAATCGATGTGGCTCGAGTGCGTTATCGAGGGATACGCGCGCTGTCGAAAGGGTTTGACACGGTAGTGGTTTTGCGATTGACAGTTTAGCTGGCTCCGCGTTGATGAAGTGACTTGGGGATCCGGCAACTCATCCGACCTCGTTATCCCGATTCGATGGACGTGTACGTTACGCGTTCCCGCCCCCTTTCACCCTCTCCACCCTCTCTATTCCTCTCGCTCGTTCTCATCCCCTTTTTATCCCCGCCGCGGTCCTCCCACGCCCATTTTCTCGTTTCACCCGTACGCGATTATATTCCAGAGGCGGTCGAAGGGGACGGGGGAGGAAAGGCTAATAGAAAAATCGTGTCCACCGTCAACCCGCTCGATTTATCTTAGAATCGTGCCGTTCGCCTACTCGCGACACTCGCCACGGTTACCGGTCGCTTCTTCCGTCCGGCTAACGTAATTGTCGCGCATTCTATCCCTAATCTACTTCTCAGGGGTGTACGCTGGGTCACCGGTGTCTGTAACCGTAGATGCGTTCGTGACTCTAGCGTTTGTATTGTTCACGAAATCTCCTACATCGTGCCCCTATCCTACCACAATAGCACTAAAAACACTTGGACGATGTGCGCTCGTTACTATGATCGGTATTTTCAGCTTCCTTTAGTCCACTGCAATCGGTATTAAAAGATTAGAGGCATTGCATGCTAATGCATCGTATGACATTACGATTCAACGTTCTAATCCTGGCGGAGCTATCGATATTTCAAGGATTAACACGTTGATCGCCAGACTGAGTCACAGAGAAGAAAGGTCTGCGGGACAATTAGAGATATTTAGCTCTTGAAGTTAATTGTCCAAGTTCCTTGGCGGAACGCTCTGTCACCTATGCGTATGGGTGACGTGGCGTTCAACGTGTTAAGATGTCTAACGCTGTGTGTGTGTCGGGGAGGAACAACCTCGCGAGGCACGTAAACACACGATATCAATATACGGTATACGCAAATGTTATTCAGAGTCTACAGACGAGTCTATAAATGCCGCTGGAACAGCTGGTTTGAGGCCACTTGGAATATTCCGTGTATTTTCTTTAATATCTACGAGTCGATAGATCTTTCATCACTTACTGTGTCCACTGAAATATCACTAACTTATAAACGAAGAAGTAAAGCGATAGTTCGTGGTTTGAACTATCCAATAAAATTATCCAGAAGCCTATTCTGTTCGCGTCTCCCACCTCGAAGAGCTGTATCCAGTCTCGAAACACAGTCGAGCGAGCGTAGATCATAACAAGACGGGCAAATCACCGCTAAGAATGGTTTTAATACGGTTACTGGGTGTCGCGAAAACCAGTTCTCTACAGTATCCGACTGGATCGGATCCTCGACAAGTCGCGAAGTTAGTTTCAACTTGGGGAAGCAATTAGTGCGACTGAACAGCCGGAACAGCACGGTTCTGTCGAGTGAATAGCTTAATCGTATCTTTGAGAAATCGAAACTTTAACACGGGCTCGCAACCGAGAGTTCTCGCTAGAGAGCTTTCTTGGCTTCGGTTGTTCCAAGCGGAACGCCGACTGGACTTTCACAGGCGCATATTTTGAAACTTTACACGCTGTGTGTGTGATCCACCTCTGGGCAATTGTTGCGTCGTTTACAGGTGTGTTTACATTCGATGGAATGAACGTTGACTGTTACAGGGAATCAGACACGCTAGAAAACACCATCCCAGATAAAATCGCCATTATAAATAAAAAAAAAAAATGTCACCTCACAATTAAAATACAAATATTTCCCTCCTTTACACGCAATGTCCGCTCCTCTACTTGGAGCAAAAGTTTCCAGAACGAGTGGCTGCTCCTCGACAAATTTGTGAGGACGAAGGCCACGACTACGTACGCATTTGGAAATCGAATTTCTGTGTGGAACGTCGATTAATCGAGATTGAATGTGACAAGGGCTGGATAGGAAAAGGGCAAAAGCCAATGGATCCGTGGATGGGTGTTCCAAGTTGGAACCGTGGCGAGGAGAAAAGACACGTTTAAAAGGCAAACTGTTGCTTCGCGCCTCAACAAGTTGGCCGACAAAGGAAACGATTAGACGTGCGATCGATTCGCCGACTGGTCGTTTCCGTTGTCCCGTGGAGGATAAACGGCTCGCGGTCCAAGATTCGCGATAATCCTTCAGAACTTTTATTGTTGGAACAAATTGTTGCTAGAGGTTCCAATTTAGCAACGTAATTCAACTGTAAATGCGTAAAGATAAGAATGTAACAGTCGCGTGTTTACGCCTGAATGAACGGGAGACACTTCGAAGACATTAGCAATTCGTTTAATTAACGCTGAAACCACAACTATTTAAAAGAAGAAAAGATAGTCGTTACTTTTGCCTTTCGTGGTACTTATTGGAAGGAATGCTATACCCCTCTGTTTGTCTCTCGGAACAGCTTTTCGCGACGGATTATCTTCGCACTCGTTCGACACAACGCGCGAACACGTGACGATAAAGACTGTCGGCCGACTGGTGACGTAAATCGCTCCGCAGATCTGCGAGCTACGAGATCGGCCGATACACAGTGAGCCGGAATTAGTTCGCGCCTCTGTTGCACGAATTTTCTTTTATTTTTCTACAAAGAAATTGTTTCTTCGCTTACGTCTGAATCAATGAAGTGTACCAGACTGTTGCACCGGTCTGACTACAAAGTAGAATAAGACCGTGTCTGGCTAGACAATCCTCCATTTGAATAAACAGTTGCGTTCACGATGCGTTGGTCTGACTAACAAGTACGATAAAACCGTGCCTGGCTAGCCAATCCCCCATTCGAGTAATCAGTTGCATTTATAAAAACTTTGACCAGATAGTAGAATAAGACCGTGCCCGGCCAGACAAGCAGTTGTACCGAGTCGTCGAGGTAGAAAATTGTCGTCTGGAAAAAATCGATCAACGGTTGCATCGGTATTGCGTCGGGGGACACCGACACGTCGCGACGGTCCCTCCTCTTAATTTCGCAGCGACGGGCGCGCTAGATATCCAGCGTGATCCACCGACGCTGCAGAAGAGGAGAAATGGAAATGGAGGCGCGACTGCCGTGAAAGGAGCCGATTGAATGCAAACAGGAACACGAAACTAAATTACGACGTTCGATGCCGTTTAAACGAATTTACGAGATCGCCCCAGCCTCGTGTCTCGAGCCAGCTTCCCTGTACCATGGGGGAATTACGACGATCGTTGCCGATGCAGCCGACGCCAGACGTTGTTAGATAAATCACGCTACAAACGAATTAATCAGGCTCGATAGAAATACCTACGGATGACGCATTTGTACGTCTATGGAGGTACACCCTGTGGATCACTGGGTAAACGCATCTCGAAGCTTGGAACGTTTGTTTATTGGAAGGGACGAAGTAATTTGCGAGTAAGATACTTGGTAGCGTGGAAGCTTCGATTTGTTTATGTAAAAAATGTAGCGTCTGGGCTTCTTACACTCAAGAAGATCGAGTCAAATGAGAACACGAACCCTAGGGCGATGGCAGTGAAAAGCTTGGTCGATCCTCGTTGGCTGGGGATACGAGAGTTGTGCGAATCTCGATGCCTGGATGCTATTTTGTAGGGACGTCTGCAAACTATGCTAGCATTTATAACAACTAATTAATCCCCTAGAACGCGGTACAAAGCAGTTTGCATAAATTTTCTTGAGAAAATTCCATTTATCTCTTACACTGTCAAGAAGAACAAGCTCAAACAGAATATTGTTCACTCTCGAAGAAGATGAGAGTGTACGAACGAAGAATCGCCGAAATGGATATGGAAAGGAAAGAGAGAAGAGTGATAGGGTGGAAAGGAGCGAGGAACGAGAGGGACGCGAAAAGCGAGGGTGGTCCGAAGGAGAAGGAGCCTTCTCGGTTACCGGGTCTGGCGATCGGGTAATCGTATTATAGCCGGTAATTACGAGACCGCTCGCAGTGGTACAGGAGAAGCCTGTAGCTCGTGCAAAGTACCGGGCAGGGTTATGCAGATTGCTTTATAACCTTGTTACCGATCGCTCTATTAACGTCGCGAGCTTGATACCGGAGACTCCCTTCCAGCCTCGGGAAAGGACGCGCGAGAAAAGACCTGGGAAAGAAACGCGACGGGTAGATGAGTCGTTTATTGCGCGTCCATGAAACGGGGATCTCGTAAACGCAGCGGTGACGCGTTTTTTGTCAAAATCCGTGTCAGAAACATGAGATTGGGAAGGATAAAGCGAGGATAAATAGCGTTCTTTATTTTTGGGATTACTAAGATTGTGAGAGGGAGATTGGAAGCTCGGATGTTTGGATAAAACGTTGGATTAAAACGTTGAATGCTTGAAAAATTGGATGCCTGAAACGTTGGATTTTTGGATCTTTGGATGCTTGGATGCTATATTCTGGCAACGTCTGCTAACTACACTAGCGTTCATAGCAACCAATTAACCCCCTATAACTGAATGCAAACAATTTCCACAAATTCTACAGAACCAACCCTGTCGATATAACCACCTATTATCTACGCTAATAATTCCCCCATTCGTTTATAAATTCGCCAAGCAAGCCAAAATTTCCAACCTCCCTTTTCTCTCAACCGTCCACCTTCGAGTTCATCCACCTAAACAAATTCGCTAGCAACCCCCGGCTATCGATGACAGTTCCTTTTGTTTTAAATACAAAACGAGATATTACCGGAGCCGTCTACGAGTCGTAAACGATAAATTGACGTTTTCCAGAATAAACTTTCTCTCGCTCGCCACGTTTCGCCGTTTTCCCCATCGCTATGCCCGTTTGTTCTCGACAAGAGGAGCGTGGTCGAGCGATCTCCAGGGAAAAGACGGACCAGACGATTCGAGAGAGAAGCTGCGAATGACACGCGGAAATGAGGGTACGGTCTCGAGGACGAATTCAAACTCGGCGAATCTCGATTACGAACAAGCCGGTCGCGGCAGGAAATTCAACGGAAAGGAATCTCCCCTCGAAAGGACAAGGTTTTCGGGGTGAGAAAACGGAAAGGGAAGGAAGGAAGGCTGAGTAACACTGGTAGATCGAAGGAGGGCGTCGACATAGGGGATGATCGCGAGGATCTACTGGATCGTGGATGGTTCTTCGCGGGAGTTAGCTACTGTTCAAATTCTGAACAGTTGAAATTCGAGTAAAGGAAAATGGATATGGATATGGAACGATGACTGTTCCATATGCTTTAAATTAAAACATGGAATGCGAATATTTGAAGCTTCTGCGAATACCTTGTTTCGAGAGGAATCAAAAAGAAACGAAACTAAAATGTGTTGCACGATATACAGTCAGTCCTTGAAGAAATTTGTTTAAATTAAATGGTAGGTTTGATATTTCCAAGTGTATCTTTGTACAAGCTTATTCATATACATATTTATAACGAAAAATTCATTTGGTAATATCAAAACTATTATTTCATTTAGTCAAACGATACAATGTGTACATGACGCATTTTCCATAGATAGTCTAAAATTCGTTTCGTCATTTCACTTTTCTAAAACTCGAAAGCGAATGTGTTTACCTATGTAATATAGATACGATTCCCTATAATATAGCCGGCTAGAAGCGTTTATCCGGTATCAAAAGTTTCGCCCCCACACATGGGTCTCCTTCGATAAGCCAGCCGAAAGTACTCCGCAAACTTCCCAAACATTAATCACGAAAAACATAAATCACAGTCCAGTAAAACGTTCTAGCTGAATTCTCCAAGCATACGTGAGTCCCCGGAAGCGTATGCTTCGAGCACCGGTGGGCGTCCACCGCGCGGATTTATCGACTAATCGGTAACAGGTGCCTGGCAGGAGCCGATAGCGTTAAAATAAATCACTGCAGGGTCGTGGAGCGAAACGATCCCACGAACACACGAACGCAAAGGAAGGACTTTGTTGTAGGTGGTTTCTTACCTATGATGGTAGATCGGAGCGACGACGCGTGTCGGACGAGCGCAGAGTCGATGGAGCTTGGTCCCGATCGGTGGATCGGTGGTAGGTTCGTGAAACTGGATGACGAGGAGCAGCCGTGCTTCCAGGTGGAAGCGCCGCGGCCGATTGAGAGCGACGAGAGCGGTAAGGGCGCATCTCACCCCGATTTTTCCGGCTCGAGGCCGTCGCACTCTCTGCTCGGCGTCGTCCGTGTTCCCATCCGCGTCCGCGACTCCGTCGTTTCTTCGCCCGTCCTGCCCGTCCTGCCCGTCCGCGCTTCTCGATCCTCCGAGGATCCAGAGTCCCGCGGCAGAACACGAAAGCGCATGGTCCATCGCGCCCCCGGAAGCCCCCACTGTTCCCCATTGCTCCCGCCCCCTTTCAACGTTACACGGATCCCCGTTTCCCTCCGCTTCTCTGCCCTCTGGATTCCGCGTTTAACCCCCATCTACTGCCGACTTTATCCCTATGGTCGCCCTCGGTCGCGACTCTCACTTATTATTAGAGAAAAGGTAAGCAAGACCGATTTTCGTGTTCGTAATGAAGTCAGGGGCGCAGTCGAGGAGGGGAACATGCGTTCTAAATTCTGAAATAATTGGTTTTTCCAGCGACCTCGGGGGTTGTGGCTACGTTTGATTGTAGCTACGAGGTATTCGAGCCGATCGGGTCTTGCAACACTGCTAACGGAGGTGTCAGAAGATAGAAGGATAAGAGAACACGGAGCGACGAGACCGATAAGTATGTACCATGTAAGAGAGTTTAGTGTATGTGGTAGAAGAATTATTGTAGATAAAAGTGTTATAGACACTCTTCATCGAAGAAAGCGGGATCAAAGGATAACGAACTGTATATCTGATACTATCGTTTGAGGAATAATTGATCTTTTCAAAAATTTCATCCAAATTCTCTTTGCTCGAAGGAGACTTATCACAACCCGCTTATTAAAAAACCAAATAGTCGTTGGTCTTTCAACCCCCATTGTAAGGTATGCAAATATGCATTTTAGCCTAGTTCCAGCCAGCGATCCTTGGTCGAAGATTTCATCGAGATCGAAGGAACTCCTTCTCGAACGGAGTTTGTCCAAGACTGGAGGTATCGCGCTCGTCTCTCTGGTCGGCCTTCGGTTCGTCGATCGATAGCGTTTTCTCGACATTTACGCGGGCAATGGAAGAGGCTGGAACGACGACAGAGTCGGCTCCGTTTCTGGAACGTGATAAAAGGCGGTTTAATAAAGCCCCGCTCCTAGTCCGCGTGTCGAGAATTCTTGGAGTGTTTCGCGTTCCTTTTGACCTCGGACCGTGCACCCTTCCCAACCGCTATCTCTCATTCTTCCACCATCCCTCGTGTCGTAATCTTAATGGCGTTCACTCGCCCAAATACCACCCTCCACGCACTTCGTGATTATCCAACGACTTCGCGGTTGATCCGCCTGAACCGAATCGTTTCACTAAAAACGTTCGCGTGGGACCAGCTGGCCAACCAGGGTAACTTCGAACCGGTATCGCACGGTCATGTTTGGCTCCAGAGGTGAAAGTTGTACTTTTCTATCTTTTCTCTCTGTAGTTTTGCCCGAATAGTACTTGACCACTTCGGGTCAATTTTTGTTTCGAAGTAAAAAGCCAGAGGAATACAAATAATGTTCGACTTAAGTATTTCCTGTGGCCTTTGAGTCGTTTAGTCTGCACTTTTGGCGAAGATTGTACAGGTGTCTCGCAATTTTGGGACGTGGATCAACATTTAACGCATGAATTGGAGAATCGGAGAAATGCGCCGGTTTAGCAACAAGTTGCACCTCGTGCGTTTTCCCTAGAGTTTCCTAATATCAACAAGTGAACCGGCTTCCTGCCTGGAATTTCTATATCGCTTTCTCGTTCAGCTCCACAGGTGGTGAGTAGCGGTTCGATTCCGCAGGAGTCATCCGTGCGTATCTGCATTAACCCTTTCGTTTCTGACGTCGTTAAAATTCAAGGAGTCGAATTTCGTTTTAAAACAGAGAAAACAATTCTGCCTGCTATTCCTGTTTTCTGTAAATATTACATACCCATTTTGTTATCGTACTTGGAGAGTCTCAAACCAGGCTCACGCGGCAAAATGAGACGATGAATGGCGGGGAGTTTCGTATAAAATACTTGTAATATTCCAATTCTACAAATTTGGACTTTTAATATAGTCCACGTTGGCACTAATTTGTCTATAAAGTTCGCAATTGATACTAGAAATCGATTCCTCCGCAAGAATCGAAGCCCTTTCAGGACGTTTGCGAACGATGGCGACGACGGAGGAGAAGAATCGCGAAAAATATCCAAGAACGAGCTAGAGGGGAACGGAAGATCCTGGCCTGTCCACGGCAGGCACTCCTCTATCACGGTATACCCATCTTCCGTGTAATTAATTCGAGGAGGAACGGATGGATCGCGGAGGGGAAGATTGCCTCCAGTGGCATCGGCCACTTACCAGCTCTCTTCTTCGCGAGACTATCGCCACTCCTCGATCTTCGTCGAGTTTCCGCGTTTCTACCCCCAAAAGACACGCGTGTACTGTCGAATCCTTTCAAAGTGTCGCGATTTTTCCCTCGCCTAACGTCGCGAAGCCATCTCCCTTCTTGGAATTGCTAGGTCGAGGCTTGGTGTTATTTCTTGGATACTGTGACGATGGAATTTTATGTTTAAGCTTTGAATTTTGTAGTGACAATAATAAAAGAGTTGGATAAAGTTTTTCTCTATATTCCGTAGCGAATAAAAAGCTGAAATAGAATGAGAAACGATCCGTACGCGCCAGCGACGGAAATGGCGATGACGGAGAGATTACAGAAGAAGTCACTCGACTCGAAATTGCCGAATAATTCAGGGAACGTGTGGCGTGGAAGGCCACGGTCCACCCACGCCCCATAAAAAATTGAGGAGGTCCTTGGTCAACGAGTAAGAACGCGCAGCCATCGAGCTAACTTTATAAACTTCAAGTTTCGAACCAAAATTACTATTAACATTGCATTCGAATTGCTATACTTGACGATAGAGTATCTTCAAAGTGGATGCCTTCCATTCCAACATCCACGAATCGATGCACGCCCGCTACCAGGCCTACAAGACGATTTCGAATATCGCCAAGTGAAAGACTGCGAGAACAACGGACGTGATCATCGATAGGGAGGCCAATAACGTTCCACGGATGCAGTCTCGCGCTGATAACGAGTAAAGTAAACGAAAATCACCCTCGTCGAACGAGAACGTGGTTTTCCTTCTTTCGGCCAATGTTCGACGAACGTTTCTCGCGAATAAAACGATCTCGAGACGCATATCGTATTTTCTTCCATAGTCGCAGTCTGGAAAAAATCATCTTAAATCGGAGGAAGCGTCACGCGTCCATCAAAATATTTTCACCCCTCGTCAAAAATTCGTCTTTTGGTCTCGAGATCAGAAAGGAAAATGGAACGAGCGCGAGAGAGAAAATCGATGTCCATCTGGAGCGGTGAATTACATCGAAATCCTTTTTCTCCGCCACTCGACTTCCTTTCCCGTATTCCCCGCACGAGTTAACTTCGCGTCGGTTAACCACTTCCAACCCCTTCGGTCCACTCGCCTTTTTCTCCTTGCAATTTCGACAAGACGGGATCTATCGCGCTAATATTATTTACCATTTTTCAATCGTATTCTGTTATACTTAATTAGAAATCGTTCTTTTCAGAGCAGGGTGATTTGCTTTCGTCGAGGAATATCAATGGACCAACAAAAGAGAAGATCGAACCGTGTCGATCGAACGCCACTTGAAGTTATCAAGTTATTATTCAAAGAAAAAGGAAATTGGTAAGAAAGGTTACATTTGCGATTAAAGTAGCGATTTTAAAAGCCACGAATACTATAAAACTAGTGATTAATAAACAGAAATATTATTGGTAATTTAAAGAAATTATGTGTTCAGGCATATCGGTCTGACTCAGGACGGCCACCTCTATGTAACGACTTCTCCTGTTCGCGTAACACCTGCATCTGTTTCTATGCTCAGACTGAGGATAAGATTCGAAGTAGAGTGATCCCTCCAGGACCCTGGCTGACTAGTTGGAACTACTACTTCCCTCTGGCGAGCACACTCGAGGTATCGAAGGTAACTCGACCCGTTCCTTCAACTAAGAACCGTATCACGTTACTAAATTAAAATTACATGCAAGCAAAGCTGCAAAGTAAATTAAACTTGGATGCTATTAACTGGCAATATTGTTTTCTCGACCCAACAGTACTTATCGACCGACAAATTATCGACGTGCCGGCTGAGGCGCGACCATAACGACGCCAATCTCCGAGGGATGGCAGGACAGGAGAGATCGATCGTCCCGAATGGAAATCGCACCCCCGTGAACGCGTGGGGTGTGCAACGTGCATCGTGGTTACGTGGGTGCGTGAAAACGCGATACCTAGCGGAGGGTGGGTGGGGTCTTGGTTCGCGCTCGGTTACGGATTCGAAGAACGCGCCTCGATCGCAGTTTCGTCGTAAAGTAGTGCGAGCGTGTGAGCAATTCAAGACAGAAATCACTCGACGCACCGACGGAAGAAAATACGAGTGGCCAGCGATGACTCGTCGCTTCTCCCGCTCCGCAGTGTTCGCGATCTACCATGACACGCTCGCCGATACGTGATCAGTCGAGCCGAAAGACGTTTCGCGACCGCGGATTCGCCGATTCCATCGGGACATACGGACGGTGGACCTGCGTAAGTAAACGCGTCACACGCACGTCCCATTTCACCTGAACGAAAGCGATTCGCCTCGTGACACCCAGGAACCCTGCCTCGAGTTCGCGCCCCGGATCGATATCCCACCGTCATCCCCGTCGACTCTCTCTACCATTCCCCGCTTTCTTTCGGTAGGAAATGGGCAAAACTCTGCTGCAATAATACGCAACGGGTCAACCAACGTGCACCGATTTATTCACGACCTTCGATCGTACATATTGTTCGTTGTTCCTAGGGAAACGCCGCGTACCGCAATTCAAGTTGCGATCATTATTCAACGAGTTGTAGAATAAACAGTTTATCTTTTATTCATTGTTCGACGTGGACGAGTATTTTGCGCGTATCCACTTTCGTTGACGCTGCACGGATGCGCGGCTAAATCTTATCCCGACACAAATAACTGAAATGAAAAACTGAATGAAATACAGACATTGTTCCGTGTCCAGTGAAAATTACATTTTCAATTCTATAAATTACTACATGACGTATATCGCATTAGTATTAAGGGGTAAAACCACTCTAGAGGCAGAAAAAAAGACCTAAATTCGACAATTTATTTTGGGAGTTTGACGAATGGAATAGAATTTCTTTTCGAAGGGTTTATTTAACACGTATTGAAGAACGAAAAACAATTTTTTTATTGTCATTTTCATACAAAATGGCGGCGACAGAGCCCGTCGTCGAAAACAGCTTTTTTGAAAACACCGCCACGGAAGGACGGATTTCTCGACGTCTATGAGTCATGGAACAAAGACTAAAGAAAATTTATAATCTATATACAATTGGCTTTGGAAGTACGTAGGGTTTTTCTTCGTAATCAATTTTTGTGGAAGTGGCGCACTTTTTAAGCAATGAATCGACTTTTTGCCCTAAAAATGAGCATTAAATTGTTTATAAAAAAAAATAATTTACATTCAATCAAAACACGGCTATGTACTTCCGAAGAGAATATTGTTGTGAAACTAAGGGAAACTACAAATAGGAGGGACGCGAGACACGGACGCGCGATTACGAGATCCATATCGAACAAAGGAAACTTCGATTCAAATATTAAATCGCTAAAGTCTACTAAAAATTCTATTTCCAATTTTGGATGCACCTGACTGCTAGATCACCCCGTAACTGGAACGATAATTCGCTCGCGGTATTAAGAACAAAATTAACAAATAATGTTAGCGTATCTTAGTCGATTCTTTCCTAAGAAGAGCGACCATTCGACCTCCTAACCCAACATTTTACTTTGCACCGACCCTCCATGTAGCTCTGCTCCGTACCTTTGCCCTCCTTATCACGCCCCTCCATCCCCTCCGGCCCTCCGCGTTCCTACGGCGAGTTAAAAAAAAATCGTCGCATTCGCGAAACCGCAAGACGGCACCGATTTTCCGACTTTACCTTGAAAGCGACCACGCGTGTCGTTTGCATTTGCGCGTTAAGCGATTAGTCGTTACACGATACGTAACGTTCTTCGTAGACGTTGGTTAGCGATATAGTTCGCGGTTGATTACCGCACTCGCGTGTCGTGCTGGAATTTTACAGTTAGGTCGCGAACGTGCAAAGTAAGGTTGATGGTTGCTCGTCTAAATCGCCATGAAAGAACGACGGAAAGGAAATGGAGTGACCGACGGAGCGTAGATAAAGAGCACGAAGAAACATAGTAGAAGGAACGACACGCGAGTCGCGCTGGTATTTTACGGTTACGATACGATTGAATCGCGTAGCGTTTACTATTCCAGACGTAACGTATGCAAAGCGTATGAAAATTTATTTCATAGATTAATAAAATAACGCGACTATTCGACGTAAGTGTACACGCTCTGCGCGCGTTTAGCATTTCGTTATCTATGCTCCAAGTGCAGAAACGTGGTGATTCAATAATCGGTAGTTATTGAGTTAGCCGTAAGCCACATATGTAATCCGCGATCTTAAATCGGCGCGGTAGAGTCTCGTGGTTTTATCGTATTTTCCCGACGCTAGGAAAATGGCGACAGTAGACACTATTATGCAAAGGAACCAGCGCCACTGACCACTGCACGTGGAAACACCGAGATGTCGAGCGCGAGATGGTCCCGAGTTGCTCTTTTTCGGAGACCCGAGAAAAGAGCGTACCCGACGAAGACCAAGGGGAGAGGGTACATAGAAGGAACGCGAGAGAGACGGGAAAAAAGGGGGAAGGTTAGAAAGAGTTTTATCGTTGCTCGCGAGGCTCCTTGTGCTCTCGAGTAGGTTCCCTCTTCTCCTCGCGTCCCTGTTCCCTTGCTCGTGGCGAGGATATCGCGGTTAGCTTGCTCACGGATATCCGCATTGTTTCGCGTCAACCAGCCAAGTCAGCTGACCTACATTGCACAGGCACCGGAGCAAAATGGTATATCGAGCCACTCGATGCTCGTCTACGGAAAACCACTCCGCGATCCCGAGAGACCTTCTCATCGATGCCGCCTCTTCTCTTCTCTTCTCCGATTCGTCATCCTACGCCGGCAGCGTCGCCGCTACCCCTTCCATCGACACGGCTACGTTCCGCGGGGGATTCTACGTGCGGAACGTCGTCGCGGGTTCTGCGTCGATCGGTCCACCGAAGTCTGTCCAGCCTGCTTACCGAGAGTTCGCGATACGAACTGCCGCGGCGGGACGTTCGACGAACAGTTGTGTGCTCGCGCGGAAAACGAAATTCCGCTCACCTTGACGCGTTCGCTGCCCCATCAGTTGGATAAACGCGGACCACGCTGCATTTCTAACGACGTACACGAGGCAGAGGGAGGGCGGAAGGTGGGAAAAATGCCCTCTTTTTACGGTAATAGTTTCCATCAGTGCGAGTCAAGTTATTTACACGAGACTTTTTCTATGTATTACTGCCTATGTTAGAGAACGATGATAATTTTTAGTAAGGATGAATGTATCGAGGGTTCACGTTGCTGAAATACTGGTTTATGTAGACACTCTCACTCTGTGTGCAAAATATTTCTTTTTTTTTTTTTTTTTTTGTGTGTATCACGTGACTATGTTATATAGGAATACCATCGCTTCGCCTGCTTACTAAATACAGCAAAGTGAAAGCAAAAATATGCAACCCTCTCGCTCGAATTTGTATGTTTCTTGGTGTGTTGGGGGTGGCCCAGTTCCAAAACACGAAAAGGAACGAATGTAAACTGTACGTATGTATGTCACTGCTGTGCTTCATATCGCACCAGTGGTTTATCAGAATATTCGGCTGATAACATTACAATTATGCTGTGATTGTTAAGTCCGTCATTTAGCGAGTGCTCGGATAAAATAAATTTGTTGTATAAAATAATATAAAATGAAAAGCCGACCTTCGAATGACCTGGAATTGTAAAGTTTGCGTTATCGGAATGTAACGTTTTGAACGGATGCCAAGACTGTTCGCAATGCCTGTTTATAATCTTACGTTCAGCCAATGTAAATTGTCGTTTCAGGGTCGTTTTGAGATCGTATCCTCGCGATCGGTGTATTTTAGGCTCCTGGTAAAATAGGAATGGGAGTAGAATGGTTGGACAGGACACACGATGCCTTGCATAAACTCGACAATTTAAAGAGGTTCGAGCGAACACGGTTAACTTATGAATGGGAATTCTAACGAAGCCTTGCAGTACTGTTTATTGATGCGACTTAAGAACATATAAGAGAATACATGTATTTCATTATAATAAGAAACACAAATTTTCGTAACTTCTTTCCTACCAATCTACAGACTTCCAAAAACAGACACAAATAAAACTTGCGTATAAACTTTCATACAAGGGATAATTTTACCCTAAAGCTAAGAAGTAGTATCGACAAAATCCAGGGTGATTTTGAAAGTGGACCAATGGGAAAACTCGTGCAAAATTGTCCCTAAAATTATATACGTTCCAAGGGTTCGTGTTTCCTTGTCAGATAAATCAGATGTAAAAATAAAACCGTTTCTTCCAACAATAACCCTCGGAACGTCCATGTTTCTACGACTGGTCTCGCCATCCGGTTCGACCTATCACCCCGATCGATGGGCAGGAACGACGCAGTGATTGCGACAACGATCGCCGATTAAGGTCAATCACATCGACCATTGGACTTTCGTCGTGGCTTTTCGTACAGTTTCGATTCGGCATCGCTCAACGACATCGCGAACAGTCCGTCTCTTCCTCCTCCTCGGACGCCTTCGTTACCCCCCTCTTCCGACTTCCTACTAGTCCGCGTGCCGTACTAAAAATAAGTTCAACACCGAGGCAACGTGTTCATCGCACAACGCGATGAAAGAAGAAAAACCCGTGGAAAGTAGCTACCAAGGAACGGATGCACGTTACTCTGGACGCGGACGATCTCTGTGAACTCCGCGAACCGGAAGAGGATGGAAAGACTCGAGAAACGAATGGCCAACGAGGGATGAGGAGCAAGGACTCGGCAGAGATCATGTTCGTTCATCTCATGGTTCCTTTTATACGTTGGATCTCGGATGACAAGACCAGTAGCGAAATTTTGAACGTATTTTATTTGTTGGTCTACTAATTTCTTAATTAGCATACAATTGTGAGAATTACCTGATTTCATTTTATAGTGATCATACCACCCGCGCGTGGGTGACGTAATGATCTGCCGAGCTTTAATTTTCTATAATTTGTTAAGCAGATATTCTTTTTCATATCAACTGATATATCTCTTCTTCGTTGAATCCGCCTTTTTATCAGGACATTAGAAAAAAGGTGGGAGGTAGATTTAACAAATCACCGATGCAGCGAGCAGTGGTTGTGACGTTGAAATTTTATCAGTCCCTTGGCGCTCGTTATAACCAGCCTGCAGATGTTCGCGTGCATACAGAAAACAGATGCAACGGTGGGAGTCAGTGGGAGAGTGTTATTTTCCATATGTCTCAAACAACAGTTGTTCCACCCCTGCGGAACTATTATTATTAATAACGGGGAGAGAAACTACTGGTCGAGGAAAACATTGCGGAAGCGTGTGGTAATTTTTATTCGATATTCTGCGACGACTTCGTTAACTTTTCGTGCTTCTGTTCGCAGATTTCAGCGAAATGAAGGACCATCCGTCGCGTGGTATCACCGATACGAGGTAAGACGATCCGCCTTCCCTTCGATAAGACTCGACGCGCCAAGCGATAAACGATGGGCGCCGAAAACGTCGTCGACCAACAGTTTCACCGGCTACGGATTCGCGTAAACCACAGCTCCCCAGTAAATGAACTGGCGAAAGTGAAGCAACTTAACGCTGCGTCAAACTTGTTTCAGAACGGTCGCGTAGGAATGTCAGAATGAGAGGTGAGACCATAAAGGATAGAGCAATGCTTCCAATTAACGTACTGTTTTTATCCTGTAAATCCATTGTTTTAACAGGAGCTGTGCTACTGGGAGCGGTAAGATCGGTCCGTGGAACTTTTCGGAGAACAATCGTTCTCGTCTTCCTGGCGACATTTCTTTGGCTGCAGCTGAACGTGATCAGCCTGACTGGCCGAGACTCCGCTGCCCAATCATCCTCGAACGAAACCCTGTTCGCCCTCGTGCCCCAAGAATTGCATAGGCAAGTACACCGGAAATCTGGATGGAATTTAAATTCGCTGTTCAAACTTGGCGCGATAACATACAACAACCCCATTATATCTTACATATTTATTGCAACAATCCTATTAAGGAACCCCACCTTCATCTGCAGGTTCCTCAAGGACCGTCGAAATGGCAGTTCTACGTCCCCGAACTCAACTTCCGAAGTGCTAACCGAGCTGGAAATCGCAGAGATACGACGCAACATACAAAAGTCAAATGCAGAGCAGAGGGTGTACAACGAGGAGGCGTTTGGTCCGCTGGCGCCGGACGCCCCCGTGATAGTGGTCCAGGTGCACACTCGTCTCACGTACCTCAGACACCTGATCGTGTCCTTGGCCCAGGCAAAAGGCATCGAGCAAACCCTTCTTGTCTTCAGCCACGACGTATGGCACCCAGACATCAATTATCTCGTGCAGAGCGTCGACTTTTGTCGCGTCATGCAAATCTTCTACCCCCACAGCATCCAGACGCATCCTAGGACCTTTCCAGGAGAGGATCCCAATGATTGTCCGCGAAATATTCGCAAGGAACAGTGAGTAATCTTTATTTTTCTTTTCTGGGCTTCTCGCACTCATTCGTTGCTCAAAGATGATGGCGTTGCGCGCGTAAAACGTTCATTTAGTGCAAGAGATGACGAAACGAAGCGTGCAATAAAGGCGAGCTGCAGCTGTTTGTAAAGCTAACCTCAAGAAGCTGTTCCCGTAATTTTCTTCTCTTATAATGCTAATCTCACAACTCGTTCTTTCTCTCCCTTCTAGTATTTACCCAACGTCGCACTAAACGCGCGCAAAAAGTTTTATGCACTTTCAGCGAATAAAGGACAGTTGGCAACCTGTCTGAATGTCATACATAATAATTAGTGATAATAATGCCGCACGCAGAATACAATTATCGCATATCTACCACACGTGAACATACGACAACAATAAACCTTCGATACACTGTTCCGTCAGTGGCGTCCAACTTATACAACCTTATGATGTTACAATATTCGAATTGTTGATCACCATAAAGAAATAAGATTCACTCGCCGAATTTTTATCTCCAGACCTATCAGCGGTGCGACAATTCTAAACTTTGAGAACTCGTATGTTTTGAACAACCATTATTTATACTTATCTAATTTTATATGGTCTGCAACGTACTTCGATCTCAGCCTATGAGACGCCTAGTCTTACGCGCGTGCTGCATACGATAGCAACGAAACAGTTAATCACACGTTCTTCGCAGAGCATTGAACCTGGGATGCATCAACGCCAAACATCCCGATCTCTACGGTCACTACAGAGAGGCCAAGTTCACGCAGACGAAGCACCACTGGTGGTGGAAGGCCAACCGTGTGTTTGATCAGTTGTCGATCATGAGGAACCACACGGGCATGGTGCTCTTCCTCGAGGAGGATCATTACGTTGCCGAAGACTTTTTACACGTTCTCAGACTGATGGAACGGACCTGCAAACATAGCTGCGAGCGATGCAACGTCCTGTCCTTGGGCACTTACCTCAAGACGTACAATTACTTCGCCGACTTTAATCGAAAGGTGAGAATCGATCGTCGTCGCCTCGGTTCACGATCACGAGGCCGTAACTGAATCGCGAGATTCCACGCCTCGTCCCCTCCGGTAAACATCACGTGTCGATCGCGATCAATCGATCCCACCACGCGCTGTATTTTTCCATGATTGTTCGTCGTCGTTTTCTCCCACGTTGTTTCGCGGTTTCGTCTCGAAAGATTATGTTGCGTCGACTATACGACGGCTTGAGCGTGTGTATATCATTCATCGTCGGTTGTAGCCGTAGGTAAAGGGGTTGAAAAGGGTTTATCAATGGTAAGGGCACCAGAACCTCTTAGCACTCAGGGGCCCCTGCATCAGATTTTTGGTACAAAGAACAATATGGAATAGTAACCTTATCGACACTAAACCTACCGACATTTATTCGTACAGAACTATACTAGCGATGCATATAACAAAGTTGGAAAACGGTCATTTGACCAGTCATGGTAGGTTTAAGTGTTAAAGACACTAGAGAACTAATTGCGTCAATGAAAATCTCTTAACCGCCTTCTTCGTGTAAATATGAGGCCCCTGGAAGTATGAGGCCTGTGGCTAGCCGGGCCAGCTGGTTCATCCTATGATAGGGTAGTAGGGTAATCATACCGCGTATACGCGAGCGCGTGCGAATTTGTCGACGATTGGTTGCGTAACGTCCGTTAAAGTGGTTCCATCTCAGTGTGAATATCTGTGTGTCGATGTTTCACGCACGCCCCGTCCATTAGTTCCTTGGCGTCACCAGCGCCCTGCAAAAGGAGCTCCTGCGCGGATTAAAGAGGCGGGAAACATCGGCGGGGCAGCAGGCTGCAAGGGCCGAGGGCATCGGCAGCGGGGCATTACCGAGCAGCAGCGTCGCCACCGGCACGAGCAGCACCGGAAACTCCAGTGTGATCGGTAGCGGCACCGGTGGCGCCAATTCCGCCAGTCGGAACGCGCTGACGGCGCAACCAGCTCCCGCATGGGCTTTCCAGCTCCTGCCCGGTCTCTACAGTCATTACCAAAAGGTTGCCGAATCTTTCGACGATTTCGAATGTCGGGAGAGCCCCCAGTCTTCTTTCTTTCCCATATTCTTTCTTTCTTTATTTATTTTTGCCACCGTTGGCAACTAAGATGAATACCATGGAGAGGCACACTTGGATCAAGCGATTCCAGTCATACTACAGGCGAGATTGACGATTCCTCGGATATCCCTTTTGGTCTCGTTACATTATCCATCCTCTGTGGAACAGATGCACAAAAGCATCCGTATCTAGGTAGTGTGAACAAAACCATTTGAATCGAGTGTACCTCTCAGACTCATTCTTCTCAGATGTCAATGATACAAGAGTTGCTCCACTTAGATAGGGTGAGGCACTTGAGACAAGCCACCCGAATACTCGTTTACTTTTTGTGTTAGACACAAATGATTCCAATGAATCTTGCTTTCACGGTTTCAAGAAGGGCATAATCTGACGCAAGTAGGTTTTTGTAGGCAGAGATGCAAAGCTCTGGTACAAGGGTCAATTTCTTTTTCTTTTTTTATATCTCCCTGTTATTCGTTTCACTCCTATTACACTGATTCACCAGGTCATCGAGATCTAACTGAACTCTAATAATAATGTCATTTTCTGGGGAAATCGTTTGAAAAAATTGAAATTATCTATATCTAAAAGAAATTCCTATTGATGCATATGCTTGTATATATCATTTATAAATAGATTAAATAACATAGTATCAATGCGTGAGGTCTGAAAACAAGAAATAATACGTAGTGTAGTTAGATGTAGCCGTACAAGGGGTTACAGATCAAGTAACGAGGTCGAGAAGCCTGCATTGATAAGAGTTAAGAAAAGTAGGGCGAATGGTATCCATTCCCTGACTCTGATTCTGTATTGAAATGAGAGGATATCGATATCAGGAAAAAGAGTAGTCATTCTCAAGCTAACAAACATTGACACAGTCAACATTAATCCAATACATGCTGATAAAACCATGCTGAAACTTCAAAAGTCAAATATCATTCTGCATTTTATAATCTGTGATAAAAATGCCCTTAATGTTCTATGGTAGTATGCCTAGACTCCTTTAAACCGAATGTACCCCTCAGAAGCATACTTTTCAGTTGCCATTGATACCTAGCATGGCACCATTAGCTAACAGCTTTTATCTAAACACAAAACAATTATCTAGCCACGATCTAAAGCTGTTTATAGATTCTACGTGCTTTACAAGTGATTAACTTACTGAGATCCACTGAGATATTAATATGTTTTACCGTCGATTTCGTCGACCTCCGTCATCCCTCGACATCTTTCCGCAAACATTTCCAAGTATTTGGAATTCGACTCCACAACTGCCCGACCAATCGCCGCGATCGCGATCGTGATTAGGATACGCATCGATCGCTCTGCGAACATTTTCCCTAACTACCCTCTCGTCAAGATTCTCCAAGCATGATAAAAAAAAAAAAAACTGACTATCACTTCGTCCGACAGGCCGAGGTAATCCCTTGGATCTCCAGCAAACACAACATGGGAATGGCGTTCAATCGCGTCACGTGGAACAAATTACGAAAATGCGCCTCGCAGTTCTGCTCGTACGACGATTACAATTGGGATTGGAGCCTTCAACACATAGCTCAAAGCTGCGTGCCTCCTAGCAAAGGTGCTGGAGTCGCACCGCGAACCGAATCTGGCCTGGTCACGATGATGATGAGGGCGCCCAGGGTCTTCCACATTGGAGAATGGTAAGACAGAAACGGTACATTGACATCGATACATTTGTATCTATGATAAGAGCGAAGCAAACCGAAATAATACAAATAATTCCAGCGGCGTTCACCACAAGAAGAACAACTGTGAATCGACTGCCACGATAGCGAAGGTTCAGAACGTGCTGAAGGCCGCCCAGGATCATCTGTTTCCTAATCGGTTGACGCTCACCGTGGCTGGTACTGCAAAAAAAACGAAACTCAGGAAGGGCAACGGTGGATGGGGCGACGTACGAGATCATCGACTCTGTTGGAACATTACCGTTTTCCCAGACCTGGTTTTACCTTGAATTCACGAACGAGCCACGGGGATCCTGTGTCGTTCTCGAGATTCCCAACCATGAAAAAGCCTCGCGCCATGCCATGCTACGCTACGTCTAACTTAGCCTCGCCTCGCCTCGCCACGCGTCGTCACGCGTCTTGTTTCGTGTCTCTAGAGAGAGACTCTCCTTTAACAAGTTCCTTAGTGTCGGTGAGAAACTCTACCAGTCGCGTCGATCGAAACGAATTTTCTCGATCGCGCGCGAACGTCGTCTAATTTCACCGACGGTATCGTTTGTCCTTTGCCGCTTGTCGTGTCGCACGATATCCTTAGCATCTTATAAGGAGACCCTAGGTGCAGAGTCGGGCTGGTCGATGAGGTTTTGCACAGTGATAGAGCTTCGAGTACGGAAGCCAGTGATTGTGGTAATACGATTAATAGTTTGCGAGATAGTTAATGTTAAAGTTTTGGTGGTCTAGTCATCTGCAACAGTGAAGTAACAAGTTTTCAGCTAAGAGTAGGGTTACCAGCTGTACTCTTCTTGTGATAGTGAAGCGACATACTCTCATGTTTCACACGTCGAGTGTACTCCTTTAATTGCAAAACTACTTGCAATGTACGTGGTTATCTACTTTAATCTGTGATTTGATTTTTGTGATGTTACTAATTGTAGGTCCTGGACGTTCGATTAAAATTTTGTATTTATGTCAATGAAAAGTATATTCCAGAATTTCTTTTATTTCATTGAATACCTGCTATATTTTACACACATCAACACTACATCCCTTTCCCCTAGATCTGACTTATGGATCGATATTTTTTAGAGTATGTCTTACATACTCTTCTTATGATCCAGGTAAAGGAATTAAAAGGAGTGTATTTGGTGAGGTGCTTGTCTCACCACGTGCCAACAATACTTGTCTGGTACAAATTCAAGCCTACTATATGTATATGATTAAATATTAAAAGTCTTAAATTCCTTCATTTTATTCCCATTTATAGAATAGACATTTTAGTATATCACGAATTGAAAATTAACGAAAATAGAAAACAAACATAATTATGATAGAAACTTGTATTCATATACAAATATAAAATATACGAAAGAAAGAAAAGAATAGTTATCGCCATTACTGTGCAGAACCTCATCGACCATTCTTAGTACTTACTCGGTACTAATAGTTTCCTCGTTGGTATTTGCCGTCGTCGTAGTGCTAAGGTTATCGAACGATTCGCACGGCGACGACTCGATTTCGATTTCGCGAGTGTAACCGACGGGTTAGGGTGTCGCGATCGTCGCGGAGGATCCTTGTTAGCATATCGTATCGTATTCTAGTCGTCGCACCTAACACGCGTACCAAGAGATACAGTGGGTCAACAAAGTATTTTCGTAAACGATAAAAAGCTTTCTTGATCCAGTGTACATCGGAGATTCGATCTTTCAACGAATCTGATCGCTTCGTGACGATTCGGACGAAGAAACGACTCGCGAACCACCAAAGCCATCCACGAGTCGCTTTCGAAATCTACATAGGGTACATTTTATATTTATAACGACACCAACGAAAATAAACTGAATCGATCGATTTTCTCGTATCCATCCATTTTTGAAGTATTTATTGTCCTGCTCCACCGTATTCTGTAGATCTGTATATACACCGTGCGTTAATGGTTATACGTATCGCGTGCAACGACCGCGTTTATGTTACCGTTCGTACCACCACCTGTATAACGATAAAGGAAACCAAGATCTGTTGTTCTTAGAACCCTAGAAGCTTCGAGAACTTGGGCACGTTGTCGTCGTACTCCGATCTCATAAAGTTCCCTGCTATAGGTCCCTCAAGGTTGTACTTCTCGGCGAACTTTTTTATGGAGAACCGCTTTCGCAAAGGACCGTCCCTGAAAATATGTTCTCAGAATTTATAATCCATACAGGTATATAGAAATGATGATTATTTATGACGATAAGAGGTGCATCAATGAGAAGACGCACCTGTTGCTCAGTCTTCTCTCGTCAAACGTGATGGACCCTTGATTCTGTTTGTACACCAAGAAGACATAACGATGTTTCCCAGATCCCTTCGGTGGTGCCGGTCCCACGTATTCCGCGAGGACCTCTCCTTTCGCAACGTTCTCTTCTGGTATATTTCCTACCAGCCAATGACGAAACTCTCGGTTGTACCCTTTCCTTGTAGGGGCGTCAGGATCTAAAAATTAAGGTACATATTAGTAAGGGTGCTGATTCGCTATAAATTTCGCTTTTATACCATAGTGTCTCCAGGATACAGAAATAAGAATAGTCGTTTTGGAATGATGGCGAAGACATTACGTTCTATACAAAAAAAAAAAACATTTATGGAAAGGTGACGAATCAACGACCTCCACGCACCGCGACGAAGATGGCCGTGCGGGGAACAGGTTTCCTCGAACCGACTGCGGTGAAAGTCAACGCGCGAGTCTCGATGTAAATTAACGCGAAGATAAATTAAGGTCGCGTCCTACTGTCTAGTCGAAGACTTCGATTCGTAGCGACTCTGCCAGGGATGGGCAAAATTGTTATCCTGATAATAATTGCAAATATAGAAAAAAAATTGTGGCTTACCAGTCATTACGAGCGTGTAAAGGACTCCACCTTCGTGTTTGTAATGGATCTCGGGAATCTGCTGCGTATCCGTTGGCGTTAGTTCGTTTCCAAAGTCGACCACTTTGTCTCCGTACTTGACCTGAATCGCAAATATTTGTCATCAATGCGTCAAGCTAATTAATCAACATCGTAGAAATAATTACCTCAATTTTTTCGACGGGTGCTGCGTCTAATATATCAGGGACGATGCTTGCTGTTTCAAATTGCGATTTAACATCCGCAGCCGCGATAACGTGGATGCCGCAAATAAAAATTCCTGAAATTATAATTCAACAAATAATGTCAAATATCGAGGCAATAATCCTGGTTTAAGGACGGGGCATGACAAATAAACATTACATTATTTTTTCTTATAAACAAAACTAATTGTAATTAAAATTTAATTTGCATAGATTACTTTGTTATTAGTTTGAGTATAGGGACTACTTAAGATACCCGTCTTTAAAGGGTTAAAAGTGGTCGCAGTTCGAATACGAGGATAGACAAACATTCACGCACCTACTATAATCGAACACTTCATTTTCGCCTCGTTATGGCAACAAACTCTTGCTCGAAAGGCTCGGGAGAACAGTTTTATTCCCTGGTCTATCCCCACCCAACTTGTCACAGGTTGAGTTCTCAGCTTTTCCTTTCGTCAACAGCCTGAACATTTGCGTCTCCCTCTTTCACCTTTCTAATCTGACGTTCTGACATCGAATTGTTATGCTATAATCGGCGTTCTACGCGAAAGCAACAGGAATGAAAGCAAAATAGCTGCCAAACCTGTTAATACATCAATGGCCATAAAATATATAAACAGCCATCGTTTAAATTTTTTTATTTATATATAATATAACAAATATTCAGGATAACCAAACTAATATCAAAGATCAAGCAAAGAATCTCATATTATACTAGTTTATTAGGGCATAAAGAAACGAAACGGCTATTGTTGGATAAACTAGAAATTTAATAAAACATTCGATCTTCAAGTTTACAAGGGTACAATCTTAAGCTCCCAATTGTTTATAGAGGATAGGAACGTAGTCATCAAATTCTGCCTGGTACATGTTTCCAGCAATAGGATCGCCAAGCTTATATTTCGCGGCGAATTTTCTTATGGAAAAGTTTCCGCGATTATCTCCGCTTCGGTTGGTCAGTCGCTTCTCGTCGAATGTAAGCTTTCCAGGCTGCTTGTATAATAAGAAGACATAACGATGAAGGCCTGTATCTTGGGGAGGACCTGAACCAACATATTCGGAGAGGACTTCTCCTTTAGAGACATCAGAGCCAGGAATGTTTCCTACCAGCCAATGATGCCACTCACGGAATGTTGGAGTCTTTCGACTTGGGGCATCAGGATCTGGAAAATTGATCTTGAATAATAAATGGTCTATTGACAATAACTATGTTTGTACAACTTGTAAGTTGTGTCTATGATACATAGATTAACTTTAATATTCTCTATTTCTACTTGGTACTCACCAGTCATGCAAAGAGTATAATAGACATTGGCCTCAGGGCTCCAAGTAACAGTTGGTGGGTCTTTAACTTGAGTCGGAGTCAGTACCTTACCAATTTCAACAGAAAGGTTATTGGGATAAGATACGCTAAGCACATTCTGTGGTACTTTGTCTATAACATCTGGCACAACGCCGTGAGTTTGTAGTGCTTGAGCCATGGAAGAAAAGAGACGTGTACCAATTTCCAGCAGAGGTTTCTTTGCAATCAGTGTAGCTGAAAGTGAGTTGATAAATGTGATTAGCAGATGAATAGAATGTTTTTTATCAATATCACGAATGAATTGAAGTAAGAGTTAGGTTATCGCGAACAGACAACACTTGAAACAAATAATCAAATTGCGTTTGTTAGAAACGGTACGACCACATTCGCATGACCTCTCACGATTGAATCACATTGAATATAGAATGAACCAGAATGATAAGTGCATAGAATGAAAAAAGAAAATCGTAAGGAATTTGAGAAACAATGTTATGTCGCACGATATCGTATATGTGTAAGTAACACGGTGCGTTATTCAGCTATTTAATTAGTATTACTTGCGTTTAATAAAAGTTGTGTCATACTCGAACACGAACCAGCAAGCGAATACAGCGCAAAAGATGGTGCGAATGAAAGCAAGTGGTGGACCACGAAGCCGGTTTGCCGGTCATATAATTCTTATCGCAATGTGTCTTTACATTAATGCAAAGTCATTAATTTTTGTTTCTTGGAAGGGATATGATAATTTAAAACATATGTAGTAGAGATATCTGTTCTATTGCGTATTGTTATAGCAAATTTATTACATATACTGTTATGATTGCATAATGTATGTATGCTTAATTCATAATGTTATTAAATCTATTGTATAGGCGTATTGTATACATCTATTGTATTGTATATTAAAATTATTATTTTTCGATGTATGCTTGGTCACAAATTTTTTATCGGATATATAGCTTTTTTTAAAAAATTAACAAATATTAGGAACTAATCGAGGACAAACTTGGGCGTTTTCCCGATAGAGGCGCTGACCAAACTCCGAAATTAGTTCGGACATTGACAACCAGATGGCGCTGAAATGATCTAAGCGTATGTACTTACCTGTATCTTGTAGACAGCAAATGCCATAATGACCGTAGAATAATTAAAAAGGATTGTTAAAATTTGGTGTAAAGGTATTGGATTATGTTTAAAATAAAACAATAAACACGCATCAGTTTCAACTGTACGAAAAGTATATTATAGACTAAGGACATATATAACGAATGATCATTTTTATAATACATATGTGTATGCGTTGATACATCATCCATCCAATCCTCCATCCATCTATCCATTCATTCCTTCATTCGTACAGACATACATAAGATGAAATTTGCACATATCAAATAATTTTAATTCTCTCTTTATAAATGATTTCCCCGCGTCTTACTTAATATAAACTGTCCAAAAATATTTTCTCTACGCGTGTGCGCAGACACGCTAAACTTTGGCGATGCAGTGCCTCGAAAACGGCGACGAAGTTGCGAATAATGGAATTTCACGCGGCAGATTTTGCGTACATAGCAAGTGGGGCACAAACATTAATAAGATCACAAAAATCTGCAGAGTTTGGCTGTACAATGCATAGAATGGGAAGCCTGCCCAAGAGTAGATTACTATTTGTACCGATTGGCCTCCTTTTGCGATCTTATACGTGCTCGCTTCACCTCCATCCTCCACAGAGATGAACAAAATTCTTATCTGGATAACAATTTCGAATAACGAAAGATTTTCGAATCGTTTTTTCTTTTTGAATAAAAATAAAAACTTGTATCATAGAAAATCTATCTCACTTGGAACGAAAAGAAAAGTTTAATTGCTAGATCGAATGAATAGCTACATACGTTCGTCTTATTCGTCATCTATTATTCGAATACAATTTTGCTCATGTCTGATCATTCATCGCCGTTACGTTTGTTGCGCGCGAACAGCGAAAATTATTTGACGATACTTTTATACAAGATTAAATGTTATTTCGCGCATCGCGTCCGCGCGCAACTTTTAACGATGCCGTCGCGTCGTTCGTCGATGAAAATAAGCGCTTTTCGTTTCCTTGTACTAGAATTAATTCACTAAGAGAGTAAGCGTACTAGTGCCAGACAAGCTATTTACAATACAAAGGTACGAGAACGTACGCACGAGTGCTAGAGAGCAACTAGAAATGTTCGACACCGAATGTAGAAGATCTAGAAAGAAATTTTTTCTAGAAAATCGATCTTTCACGAAGCCACTATTTTGAGTCGATTATTTCAGTTAAGAATCGCGGTAGAAGCAAAAATTTTGACTGGAGCTTCTACCGTCTGCCTCACTGGACATACGCAATCAATTTTTGAAAGTACGTAGCATTATTGCATGAATTTGATTTTGTTTCAAAGAAGAAATTAATTCTTGGCCATATACATATACGCCAACATATTACGATTAAATTAAAAAATTAATTCATCCTCAAGGCTCTTTCCGTAGACCTCAATTTCAGTGTCTACTAAAACCTATTAACAGTGTTGTTGATTGTTTACTTACTATGCTCAACAAGGCTACGGTGTACCGAGTAACAGTATGCACTAGCGTGAGCCTAATCTAGGTCGTAAACTTTCTAAACAGGACAATAGGTAATTATACGCTAGCTATAGGTAGCAACGATTTTGCGAATTAATTTTGTTAAACTTGATTCTTTAGCGAAACGATTCTAGTCACTTTGCTTGAAAATCGATTACAGAATAGATATTGTTACAAGAATCGAACATCTCTACGACCAACACAAGTATAAAAAACGCCTCCCGACCGTCGTCTATTCGTGATTTGCACGTTTACGCGTTTCGATACGCTTCGATCACCGAATCGTGAAGATATAGAACGAAAGCTGACAAGAAATGACGCGAAACTTGACGAGAATTAAAAACCTAAACGCTTCAAGTTGGACCGTGTCACGGTACCCGTGATTCTGAGTTTTTCACCTTGCCAGCTTTTGCTTTTGCTTCGGAACTGTCTGAGATCCGCCTCGTTGTCGGGATGTCTCATGGGCCTGTAACCCTGCGGCGTGCACAGCGTTTTCTGTTCCCTGTAAAATTGCTCGTAACCACCGTGCAACAGGTAAACCTCTGGGTAATGCAGAGCAGGATAGTGTTCCTTGTTTCGTTGTCGATCCAAGTTTCGCAGGAATCGCGATAGGTTTGGTCCACGCTCCCACGAGAATTCGCAATGGAACACCAAGATGTTTCTTTTGTTCGAATCAGGTTCGATTGCTGGTGTGCTGGTGATAGGATCCAGCAGGATTCTCTCGATCAAGTCCTTGCTGTACAGATTCTGCGCGCCTTGAATGTGTCCAGCGTCGTACTCGTAAGGGTAACGACAGTCGACTATCTGAAACGTACCGATACGATCCCTGAAATCTCCGCGAATGAGAGCAGCCAAGGTTTCTGTGGATATCGACTTCAGGTCTTCGTGTTGGCCAGTAGCCAACGGAAGAACGCAGGGTTTGCTGAAGTCACCCGTCAGGTCTGCGTCGGTGATGCTGCGATGGATAGCCGACTTGATCAGTGCGTGCGCTTCCGTCTTTGTCATCGTGGTGGCCGTTTCAGACAAGCTTCTCTGCAAAGGTACGGGTGCGATCCTTGGATTCAAGGCTGGTGTATCGGTGCTGGTGCACTCCCTGATCGCGTCCAGAAAGCTGGTGCTCGATCTTCGCGACCTCTTGACTAGTTTTGGACTATCGTCCATGGGTGGATCGGGTCGTTTGAACGTCCTGACGGATAACGGTGAATCGAAGTCGGTGCTGCTAGTAGCATTCTCGTCGCGGTAGATCCGTTGACGACGAATCGTGGACACCGTTGTTCTCGAGAACGGGCTGTCCTCGAGACTTGGACTCGCTTCGGGTGAGGCTTTTGGAGAACGAAACAAGCAGGAACGTACTTTCGAGAGCGTCGAGTTCTTGCGTATTTCTGGTCTTTCGTTCTGCAGCGATAAGGATCGTCTGAAGTTACCGTTTCGGTTGGTACGAGGGAATTCTGGTGTGCTGGGGCTGCTCGTGTCGATCTTGTGGCTGGTGGCGTCGATCAGGGTGACGTTGCCAACGATATCGCCGCTGAGAAGGGTCGAGATGCCATTGGGCAATTGCGTCGTGTCGTCTAGAGCCTCCATGTCGATCAGATCGTTGAAACCGTCGTCCATGCTCTCGTAGCCAGATGAAACGCTACGAAAGAGGGACGATCGAGCGGCGCGCGTTCGCTGAGGCGAAGATCTGACCGGAGATGCCATAGGACTGCGTTCGATTGACATACGACGGGGAGCAACGGCCAGGGGCTCGACGAATTGAAATCCATCGCGTGGCTTTCCGTCCCTCTCGGGATAGCTCGCTTCGTAACCGCTGTCCTGACTGTTCGGGTCGTAGTCCTCCAGCGGATAACGACATCTCTTTCCGCCGACAATCTGTGAGAAAAGATATCAGAATGTTAGGAAAATCCTTTTAAAAAAAAAATTAATGGATTTAAAGTGGATGAAACTAAATAATGAATTATCTAAACTAATTGTTTGATTAGTTAATTAGAATTAAATTGAGAATTCATATATTTTATATGTTTATAACAGATATATAAAAAAAAATTGTAAAAATGTCTATATATTTACAAGTGTAATTTATAAGTCAACCTAACTTCGAAAATAATCTAATATGAATGCAGTAGAATAATGTAGATTAAGAAGAGGTGTGTATTATATATGCATGTGAAATGTTTGAGTACAATGGTTATCGATTTAAACGGGAATGCATCCGGATGGCGGAAGCACCACGACATCCGGTGTCGTATCTCAACGACGCGACACCTGATCATGGATCACGGAAAATTCGACTCGTTCCAAGTTCACATCGATCAAATGATTCGAATCGAGCGAAAATGGTGTGTTTCGTTATCTGATTCTTTATCTCTGATCTTTTCGTGAGTGTCGGAAACAAGCCGAATGACACCGAATAATGGAAAAACAGGTGTACCTTCGGTTTCCTTCCTCTCGGTGACAAAAGAATAAAATACTAAAGAAACGAATCGAACTTAAACGAAGAAGTAATAGGAAGATCGAACGGAAATTGAATCGTAACCATTTATCATGTAAAACGGAGATGGACAAACCTCATATCAAGATACAAAAAATAACGAACAGACGAGAACAAAAATTGGAGTTTGAATTATGAAATGATATATTGCACATCGGTTAAAAATATAGTTTTTTAATGAGCGCGTTGCTTTAATTCGTTATGTATTATTCTAGTAAGTAAGTGTTTATTAATTATTCAAGTATGGGTGTATTTACCTTTTGAGGACTGCTGGCGCGAGGGCTGCAAGAGACAAAGCTGTTCTCCTTGTCAGCAGATGGCGACACTGGCTCTGGACTGGTACAGCGTCGCGACGCCATGCCGAGAAGTCGACGTGCCTTCGGTCTGGATTTCACCGTGCTTTCGGGTGTACTTTTGAATTTGAAGGCATTTTTGAAAAGCCTGGAAAAAAAGACAAACATGGAAAATTAAATATAATCGAATTTACTATACAAGGATTCACACACGTGCTATGATCGAACCTAACCTCCAAACATTTTCGCGCCCACTATGTAGTGACGTAACGAGCAACACAAAAACCCGTATGATAGAATTTACAGTAGAACCCTTAACCTAGATTCGTATCAAGACCTACTAAGTAATTTCTGATTCTTAAAAAATTGTGAAAAATACAAAAAACAACCAATGCTACATCTGTCAATAAAGAGTGCAGATTACACCACTGTCATTGTACACACAGTAATCTCCCTTACCTCAACTACCAATCCAAGCCAAAAATCTTTTACAAACAAACAAAACAAACACGGAAAATGCATGATACACACTTATTTTCTGGAGTACCGTTCAATTGTAGGCTACGTTAACCGGGCACGCGACTCTTGCTCAACCCAAGCGGCATCGTTTTCGGTTATTGTAGTTATGGTTTGATAAATAACATTGAGACACTACATCGCGAACAAAACGTCCATTATCGTGAATTTTGAAGAGACTCGAGACGCTCTCGACCAGAAATTTGGAACGTGAGATGATTTTGGCGCGAACTCGCGCACATTGTACATACTTTCTAGCGACACGCGGTGAACACGTTGTTCTATTCGGTACTCGTGTGCCCAACCAGGGCTGGCTCTACGAAATAGTTACTATTACTGGGCTTCAGAAATTTAAGACTGGATGGATAACGAATTCAAGATTATATTTATACATTCAGGTATATTATTGATCTTGAGGAAAGATTATTTATGTTTGACAGAAATTTGTGCAATAATACCGTTATCACTCATATAATAAATGCATAAAATTCAAAGGATAGCGATTCGTAACACGAGGAGAATAAATTAGAAAGTGCATGGTGGTGCTAGGAACTCTAACGCCTGCACTGAACGCGAACATCGACTGGTGGCGCCACCCTGCGTAGATAGGAGCAAGCTACACGAGCGCGCCAACAGACGCAGAACGAGCAAATATTTCATCGTACGTTCGTCAAATACTATTCGTCGAAACGTGCCAATGATAAACTTATCTACTGTTGTTGTTGTGATTCAAGCCTGTTCGGGCACTACTACTTTTTACTCACGCGTCCGTAGAATCCACCGAAACACGAAATACACGGAAAACAGGAATTACTCTTGCACCGATTGGACATCGAAAGATTTTTTTATTCGATTCACGGCTGCCACTCGACAGCTTTTCCTCTTGACTTTATCAGTGGCGTAATCAACAATTCTAACTTTAATGTTCGAACAAAAAGCGGGTTTCTTTGTATTTATCAAATTCGACAAAATTACATAATTAGAGTCGAACGAAAGATTTCTGACAAGACAATTACATGTTTCCACCATAATCACTCTTTATTACTTATGTTTACAACAACAAAGGACGCTCACAATTAGAAAAATAACGAAAAACTGACATGTCTATCTCAAAGTAAGCCCTGCACAAGCTTCGCCACGTATACTTTCGCAAACTTCACTGAATCACACAGCACGTAGATGATCCTTGGAGAAAACGACGAACCGGCGTGTGTTAAACGAAAGCTGGTTAATTCGAAGCGCGACAATACCTTGTACATTGGCACACGTCGCATGAATCCGTGACAGCTTCCCAAAACATGGCAAGACAGTGTGTGCGTAGGTCGGACGAAACGAACGAATAGGGTAAAATTCCTCGTCTCGTGGAATTTTGTTAACGAAGACTTGTCGCGAACAACACGGTCGCGATCGCAACGATCTCGATCGGGCGATAGTCGCCACGCGTCTGACCGAGCAGCGAACGGGGTTTGCGTACTGTTCACCTGCGAAACTCGTACCAACTGCTCGATCTGGCGGGAAGCTATGGCTTTATATGAAGTAGCGCCGCGGAGTGGGGGCAAGGGCCGACCAATGGGCGACTGGGAAAGGGCCCGCCTAAATCTTCTCAAGGCGGGTAGGGAGAACGGAACGCGGAATCCTCTCTTTAGGGCGACCGCTATGGGGGGCCCTTTTCAGCCCCTCTTGCCGCCGTCTTTCGTTACGTCCTGTGTCTCGTACCCGCTAAGTGCACGTGAAGTGCGCGCGCTACGAGCTTAGGGTTTAATAACAACGGTGTTAGCTGCACCGAGAGGTGTCGCGGGGGTTACGTTTTAATTGGGCTTATTAACTGCGAAGGCGGGTTGCAAACACTAGATGTTTATGAATCTTGTATTTATTCGGTGGAATAATAAGGATGTTGTTACTGTAATACTTTCGTTTTGTTTCTAAATAAATATAAAATTCCAGATTACTCTCAAATTATCATCATCGTTACATATGTCACACTAAATATACATCAAAAATAAAATGAAATCACTTGGGCTGAGTCAAATTGTCCCTTCTTATCGTCTAGAGCCGTTGATAAAATTAATTTCTAACAGAGAAACGAATAGAATTCGAATAGAAAACAGCCAGGTCGAAAGGCCAATTAATTAAGAGACCAACTAATCATCTTCGAAGTTTCTCCAAATACAAACAACTGTAAAATAAAACAACGCGTTATACTCCATATAACATTTCAACTAAGTAACTTGAAACGTGCCGGAGTTTTCCAATATTATTATTGCTCCTGCAAACAGGAATGCGCGTGTATAGAATACTTAAGTGTACGACCTCCTCCTCCCCCCACCCCACTCCTCAATCACTGTCCGCCTCTGTCGAATACATGCGCGGTCATTCACTGACTACATAGCTCCTCACTTTCGATACCAGAGCGGAAAAGGTTGCCGACCATAGGAGTTCCTCGCACTGAAAGGGCCTTCTTTCCGTCTCTTTCGCTCTTTGGCAGGGGTCCTCGTCCCGTCGGTTGATGCACCGACTGCTCCGAAGGATGCAGCTCTCTCGGGCAGGTACGACTCGGTCCGTTTTTTTCATTCTGCCGATCACAATGCTTCACCTGATCTTTGATACCACCCTCGCATTCTTCGGAGATTTTCACACGGCAGGTAACCCACCCCCGTAAGGCTCGAGTGCACAAGTGCCGTTCGAGGATTGCTGTTGATACGATACGTATATGAATAACAATACAGTCGAGCACCGGCTGCTTTCTAATTATTTTTGCGATGTTCATTAGTATTTCTTGGATTGGTCGACACCGAATCTATCGACATTCCATCTGTATGCTGTTGGACAGATAGGATACACGAAATTCTTACAATCGTATATCCATGATGTCACAAATCGTCACGAATTATTATTTTAATAATAATCCTGAGAGTTCAAATCCCGAGGAGTCGAAAACGTTTGTTTGCTAGTTAAGATCAATGAATGTATTAATTTTGTCGAATGATACCGTATCGATTGAGTCGACACGAATTAGAATTATCAGGCAAGAGAGAGAGAGAGAGAGAGAGAGAGAGAGAGAGAGAGAGAGAGAGAGCGAGCGAGAAACGATAACTCCGAGAATCAATTTCACGCGACGAGAGCATCAGTCGTATCTCTCGCGATAAGAACGCTCACAGGATTGGAGCCGTAAAACATGCCGCGACTTCGAAGTTCGAACTGCCATGGAAATGGCGGGAGAACTCGTCGATGTAAGAGGAGGAACGAGTTACCAACGGACGTGTCTGATGCCACGCCGATAGGTATGCTGTTCTCCCCGTTATTTAATCATCTTCGTCCCATCTTTCTCGATGGAACGTTGGAAATGCAAGTGACTGTTTTTGGGGTTAATCGGCGATAACAAAATTCTTGGAAAAGCAGGAAAAGTATACTCGGAATCGGTAGTATCGATATAACGTTAACAAACATACATTTTCGAAATCTGTGAATAACAAGGGCATCAAATTAAAAATAAAGCGTTAATACATACTTTCTTTCCAATATTTAACTACAGTACGAAAAGAAGTTATTATAGGCTAACCTACAGACAAATTCTTGACCGAGTAAAGATGAAAACTACTTATTCGAGGGTCGTATCGAAGAATAAGGCCCAATATTGGCGCAACTTTTATTATTTGGCTACCCTCGACTCTATTCAGGGAGAGAGTACACCCACTTCGGCTAACCGAAAGTCTGCCAACTCGACGGAACGACTAAACCCCGCGAATTCTCAATAACTGTAATTTCCAGGGAGGCGAGCAAGTATAGGGGTCGCGGGGGAGACAAAGTGACAGACAGAGAGGCTGGGGGTTGGGGTGGCAGGACGGTGGGGGTCAACGGGCACCAGAGAACACAAGAAACGATCCACCGGGTCGTTCCCAGCGGTCGTGACTGCAAAGATTATTCGCTATAGGGCATCGAACGCGTACAACGCGATACCATGGGGGTAGCTCAGCTGCTTTCTGCCACACATATCGGGGGTACCAGCCACCCCTCGTAAGCAGCTGCCAGATCGCGCACCTTCCTCGACGTAACACGTTGCACCACCTTCCTTGTCGATCCACCAGCGACAATTTTTGCCATTAACAAATCGATCAACATTGAGCCGAATGAAAATTCATTTAAAATCGTCGTGTTTGTCGATTTCGGGAATTTAAATGGTGTACCCTTGGGTGGTAGGTGACACTACCATACTTTGGTTCTACCATTTCAACAATCTTTACAATTTTGGGAAGATTGACGACCCAAACTATGATGTCATCTACACGAACAGTTCATGTTCCTTATTTTTTACTTCTAGAGTGTCGCTTTAAAACGTCCATACACGAAGGGTTAAGGATGGAATTTAAATGTACGACGACACGGAGGACAGATAGACGAGACAGATCGAGTGGGATGGGCACCGACCCGCCGATGGAACCCGTATGAATGGTTCCCGCGGAAGTTAGGCGTTCTGGGATCCGCGGACAACGAGGATATGTAAATCGTAAGGATCCGAGCGCATCGGTAGCACGCGCGGTTTTCCTCCGTGCGTTTCTGCTTGGCTTCTGGACCATCTTGCGAGGAAACGAGCGGTTCGAACTTATAACGGACTGGAAGGGGACACGAAATCGGGCGAACGCCCGTGTCCCTACGACTTTGATTTTTCTATAAGAAGGAGTGCAGATGGTCGTATCCATTGTGATGGTTGGCACGTGCCAACTATGGGCACCCCGATGGTGCACCGCTAAGTGCATATACACACGTGTACGTGTAACAGACACTGGCTGCGCGCGTGTGAGCATACGACTGCGCGCACAGAGAGACTCGCACCGCGCGATTATTCGTACGGTGCGCACCAGGGCCGATCTACCACTCACTTTGCGCCCCTGTGTAACTTTCAACTTGGAAATTTCCCCTCCTAAATTGTATCACAAAAATCTGTTAATTTTGCATCGTTGGAATTTTTTTTTTTTTTTTAGAGGGGTTATTATTAATTTATAGCATTTATTTCGAACAATTTTGTAGTCGGGTCTATGAGCAAGCGGAGACTTTTAGAACGCTAAAGTCAAATTAACTATCATAAAATTTTCCATAGAATGTATTCTATAGAAATTTTTCATAGAATGATAATAAAAGTGTGGAATTCTTTTTTTTTTTTGTGGTCACTTCCTCGCTACAAAAGAAAGCGATAAGTCCTCCGGCATTTTGCGATACGAGGCTTCGTTGACTAGATGTAAGTAATTTAAATTCTCTGACGTAGAGCTTTGGGCGCGCGACACGTGCTGAAACTTCAGCCGTTCGTATCTCGTTAAAGAAACTTTAGATTGCGAAACGGAAGAGGACTTTTCCATTCGCATTGGCACGAGGAACCGATCTTGTATATAACTTGTATACACGCTCGCTTTCCCTGACATTAAAAAAAACTATTTTTCCTTCGTTGGACGACCTTTAAAAAAGAGTGCCCCCGTGCTGTGCGTCGTTTGCTTCGACATAAAGACGCCCCTGGGGAGTACGTAGGTACGTGTACGTACGAGTCGCACGTACAGGCGTCGCGACGCGGTGTCTCCTATTCAAGTGACACAGGAGGAACGAAACGTCGGGGAGACATTTACGTAATACCTGCCAGGGGGTTCTCAAATCACGGAGCTCATATCGTACTTTACCCTTAGACATCCTAAAACATTCGAACGTAATCGGTTGAAAAATTGTTGGATAAAACTCTTGCATAAACATTATTTTTACTTGCAAAATTTAATCAATGGGATCGTGACAATAGACAAATTGCGAATTTACCCCCGATCTTGGATCGATGTTGGATGATTCGTTGAGAAATCGAGAGTAAGGGGGGGGAGGGAGGAGGAGGAGGAGAAGGCACCGCGGGATCGATTGACGAAACGAAGAGAAAAGAACCCCTGACGATGATGACCCCGTAACCGTAAAGTCTGGTAGAGAGCAAGACGGCTTTGCAGCTTCCTAAACGGGATCATCATCTGTTCCTACGGGATCCCCCGAAGGGCGTAGAGAAGACAGCCTGCTTCGGTTCTCGCTATTCTTTCGGATACGCGCAGCCGCCGCAGATGCACCGTGCCGGGAGAGACGAAATTCGCAATAACGTCCGGGAAGGAATCGAAAGAAAGACGAGGAGGTGTATAAAAATTGCCCCCCCCCCGAACCCCTCGTCCCAAACAGCCGCCGAAAACTCCCCTCTTCTGGATGGGATGGATAGACGTGGAAACGAAGAGAAGTCAGAAAAAATAATCACCCTGGGAAGAAGAGGGACCCGTGGGGCGGCGCGGAAGAGGGGGAGAGGGCTAGACGAGAAGAAGTGTCCGCGACACGAGGGTGATCTCGAGAGAAGGGTGATCGGGGAATCGAGATTCGGGGAATTCTCGCGAAATCGACGATTCTTTATATTCGTATTAATGGAGAAACAGTAATCTCGAGTCCCACGCAGAGAAATCGACGGGAATGGTCGAGCAGAGGGCTCCTAGTGGCGGGAAACAGCCTCCCAAAGTCTACGATCGATGCGAAACGGTTCCTGATTGCTCATTGTCACGAATCGGCAGCACGCGCGCCGGGTCCGCACATCTGCGACTCGCGTAGGGTCGTTGGAATGGCAGGAATATGGAAAAGTTTACATTTTTTTTTTTTCTTTTTTCTTTTTCTTACTTGAGAGTGAGTTAAAATTAGTTAAAATGTGTGACCATAGATTTTTGCGTGAAAAGAATGAATTCATTTTCCAGGGGGTGGTTCATCGGAATACCATGAGATTAGGTATGGTAACGAAAAAAATGATCACTATACTTTTACGTCATTCTTGACATGTGTTCCGAGTATGTATCGTGCAGCAAACACTGTACGAGTAATTGCAGGTAGTCATATGGGGCGATTCGGCCTGTTTAACATGCATTACCATGCTATGGAATATCTACGTTCGTTCTCAGGCTCAGCTGTTTCTTTTCAAACGGAAGCGTACGCGTACTTACACATTCAATTCACAACTAAACATGTTTCCCCTTTTCTTTGCTTATTGTCTGCTTTTATTATACCAAGGGTAGAAATTAATTCTGTGCCTTCGTATTCGATCATTTGTAACTCCAACTTAAACGGATATAAACATCAACCTATATCTCAACCTGATGGCCAATAGAGTATATCTATATGTTTGAAGTTCGTCAGCCATGAAATTTTGCTTATTGTTATACTCTTATAATTATTACGATACGTTAGAAAAACAAGAGGTGAGGTTGAGACTTGGGTTATGTACTTACATACAGTCGGTACCGTAAATATTCGTACCCTCTATGTGTTTGTACAAATATGTTGATGTATAAATATATGTATACATGTATAAGCTTATTCATATGCATATTTATAATAAAAAAATTCACTTGGTTCTATCGAAACATTTATTCAATTTAGTCAAACCTCTTCGATAGACATAGAGTGTACGAATATTTGTGGGATTCATTGTAGAGATGGACTCATGGAGTTGAAATTAAGGATTTCGTTATAAATGATGAAATATAGAAGCACATACCTAATCTCACTTTTTCATTACTTTCGTCTGTCCGCAGAAAAATCGTACAATAGAACTCACCCCTCCAAAGAACGACCGAATCCAGCTCGTTAATACACGGCAGAAAGGAAAGGGTCTGAATTTCAATTAGCCAACGTGTCGACCGATCGAAACAAAGCCGTCCCGTATGGGAAATAAAGAAAAGGCTCGTTTCGTCCTATAAAGTTTCGTCTGCGAAGAACGGCCAACTTATCGACGGGACGCGAAACAATCGAACGAATTTCCAAACTTCTCCGGATCCGAACAATGTTCGTTAAGAGAAAGGACGAAAGGCGCGAGTCCTTTGGCTCGGTTTACCCCTGGCCCGGCCCCGTGTTTTCTCGCTCGCTCGTTTGCCCCGCGTTTGCACAATAGAAAAAGGTATTCCTACGGATTTCCGTGCGAATTTACAAAAGGCACGGGGCCCACGGGTGGGCCGCTAGGTAACAGGCGCCGCCCACCTGTTAAATAGCGCAAATTCCGACAGCCTGCGGAACCTAGCGATCCGAAACCATTCTTCAAAAACTGTTTCGCCTTCGAGCTCCGAAGCCGCTCGTCCGCGGCCTTTTGACGAATGCCCTTTTTATTGCCCGAAATTAAGAAACGTTTTGACCAACCGACGCGAAAGGTAGCAATCGGTTCAGTACGGTGCCGACTGTTATTGCGGGGGATACCGCGCAATTATGGCTCGTAAAACGACATTGTTTCGTCCGTTCGTACGACTGTGGCTCGCTATTGTCACTGGAGTAATTAACAAATGAGTTTGAATGCAATGAAACGCCATGCGCTCTGGACTGGATTCGTTTCAGGGGATCAGGTCTCGAAGACGGTAATTTCCTTTGTACGAAATGGGTCGCGGTGGGTGTGAGTTACGTATCGTAAAGGTGCGAAGAACAGAATACGGGAGCGGTAAGGTTAATGAACGTAGTTATAACTGCCTATTGTATTTGTACGTCGTGTTTGCGGGTAATAAAACACGATAAGTAGGTGTCGAGGGACCCCGTGAAGTCGAGGCTTATCGGTAAAGTGCGGGCGCAGTGGAAGGTACGCATTTTCGAAATTGATTTAGTCTACCGGGGGATTCAATTCCTTTGGAGTAAAATGGATCGGTTGATTTGATAAAATTCGGTCTATTTAGTTGGTATATTTTTAAGCACAATATGTACGAATACGGTAGATGTACTATCACCGTGATACAATTTCAAAACGACACGGGAAAAGGACCGAGTAACTCGGGGACTTAGGGCTGTAAAATTCTGTCCGTTAAATCGGGGCAACGCGGTAAATCGGGGTCCGTTAAATCGGGGTAAATCGAGGAATCGAGGCTTTGGGACTCCGAACGCTATTCAACTCTAGGTCATATAGCTATTCGCATTTATTTCGCGAACGTTCGACACAAAGCTATTAATTGCAACTTTACCGAAAGCAGAGATGGGGGCGAGCAAGTAACAAGACAGTTGTTCCTCGACAATCAGTTGTAGATGTATCAGGGGAACCGAAAAGTAATGTCATCTCTTTTACATTCAAACTCAAATTAAATTCAAACACGTTCTTAATAAATTTGTATTTTTAACGAATTATGTAATCACCCTCGTTATCAACAACTTTTTACTGTCCAGTGTGCAAACTTTCAATGCCACGATCGATAAAAAACAAAGTGTTGATGAATGATACGTAGGTATTGAGATTCGCAGAAACGACATTACTTTAATAAAACGGGATTGAATTTAGAAATTTTAAAAGTCAAGATAAAATAAAATCTGATATCAAATGGCGCCACTGATAACGCTCTTGGTTGACTGTCTCGTGGAAAACTGGTAGAGGCACGTTCGTGACGCGGTGCGCGCGCATGGGTTGCGTGTTCCCGCGGGACTACCGACAGAATCGCGGACGAAACGGTCGCCACGAACGAGCGGTGTTTCTGGGAACGGAGCTGCAACGGTGGCTGTAAAGCAACCAGACCTCGGGACACGGTCACGGCTTATCGCTCTCGACCGTAACTGAAATATCGCAACGATATCTCTCTCCTTCTCTCTCCACACAGTCTCGTCTGTTTCCCTCGCGTCCTCCACATCCTCTTCCCTTGCCCCCTCCGGTACCAGTTTATCTTTATTCGCGTTATCAGGTATCTTGGCGCAGTCGGTGCTTGCGTAGAAAGAAAAAAATAACAACACGGATTCGAATCGAATCCTTCGGTTTACGCATCAGTGGCAAATGTAACAAGTCGGTAAGAGATTAATGTCGGTTCTCGAATTTTCGAACTACGACGCTTGGTTTTGAGGTAACGGTTCACTTTATTCTATTTACGTTTCGATATCATCTTACAGCGTATACTGCGGTGCAACTCCGGCTCGTATTGTCCTACCAACCTAATACATCGAGCTTGGAATTCCATCCATTCCCTGTGACTATCCTTCTATCGTGTAATTTTGTTCCGAAGCCAAAATGTAATTTGGGTTGGAAAGGGTTAACGGGAAACGCTCGCTCGCGCGCGCGTTCAAGGTTCGCGAAACAAGACGACTGAGACGAAAAGGTCGTCTCGTGTCCATCGATTATTCACGTACGAGTAAACCGTATGTAACAGCTGCGCCCGTATTGCATATCGCGAGAGCGAGCGTTAGACAATACGGAGCACGGTGCCCACATGGGGGAGACCGAAAGTGTTATATGGGGGCGTGTAACGCTTCCTATGTGTACACATCGAAGTCGAATATGCTCGATCGCACAGCTCCACTGGCTTGAGGGAACCACGCTCTATATACAACCCCTACTCCCCCTCCTTCCTGCCGCATACCTCAGTTGCAGAGTATGAATTCCACCGTTTATTGAAATTTGACCTTAAATAACCTTAGGACATGTTGGAAATTCCTCTGCACACAATCTGTACCTGTGTACCATATTTTAATATATATTAAAAAAAAAAAAAACAAAATAAAAAAAAAGATGAAAATTAACTTCCCCTCTTCCACTCTCTTCTCGATAAACAAGCTGAATATGACCTGAAATTCTTTCTTTAATCCACGATTATGTGGAAGACCTTATCGATTGATATCAAACACGATATCTGGAAAAAAAAAATAATGTACATACCGACGATCGCTATGTACACGCGCTCTTTCCCACCGTTCCTTCTTCCCCCTCGTCTGGCTTCTCTATTCGTTCCGTGTCCCGTCCCGTCAATGTTATTGTTCGGGCCGAACTCGCGACGAAAACTCGTAGACGAAAAAACCGGAGTAGTTGCTTCTCCCGAGTATTGTCATCGCTGTTCATAATTCGGTCCTATGTAGTTCTCCCATGGGACCGAAGACGGGCGAAACTTTATTCGAATAATGCACTGGTTCTTAACCCTTTTCAAACTCGACGAACAGTTTGAAAAAAGATTCCCGATCTTTTGGAGACCATTGCTCCATATTTTGGAGAAAGTGTTCCTTCGGAGACACCTAACGGATCGTGCCACTCGTTGCTTAAATGATATAAATTAATCATGCGAGAAATACATGCGCTAATCATAACCAAAAGGTATGTGCACTTATAGAAAATGGAGTAACGATATTATTATATTGTTGTATATCAAATTCAAAAGTAATTTTTGTCCGAAAATGGAATGAAAGGTTAAACCAATCGACTACTACGTATTTCTGTAAACAAATTCTAGATGTTCGCAAAAAGTATGTTCGATCGAGCAATTGGACATTTTTTGTGTACTCTGAGATATGTCCGTTCCTTGAATCGAATTCATATTTTTATCGAGCGCGTAACGGATAAAAAAGCTTTTTATCTCGGTGAGAATTTCGCCCGTGTGGGACCAACTTGGTAAACGATTCGCCTGGAACGCGAGAAGAAACGCGAGAAGGACCGCCCTCGAAGGTCTCACGGACGTTACGGTAACCTGCTCTCGATAGAATAGCGAGCGGGTAACGATAACGATCTCGTGACCATCGATTACGATTATCGCGACCGGTTTCTCCTGTCGCCGTGGAGGGCGATCGAAAAGTTCTAACGGGCAACGTACAGGTGTATTTCCCACCTCTGAGGCACGAACGATATTTTAATTGAAATAGATGTACGCGATTGCTACTAAATATTTTAGGTTACGTGTAGAAACGTGTCGAAACTGCAATTTCGTGACATAAATAAGAAAAGCATTAAACCAAATTCCAAGAAACCATATCGACAGCCTTCTTTTTCTCCCCGTAGTGCGAGCGCTCAATAACACGAAACATAATCAATACGTGCCATTCAGGTCGAAATCAACCGCAAGTGTTCGAACACATGCGACAGGCCCTGATATGACGTATCACGCATGTTTTCCACGCGGAGACCACTTCGATTACTCGTTGTGAAGTCACGCGGTAACTCGAAACTTTTTAACGCAACTTGAAATTTGTTTCCCTCCGTTTAAAAATAGTTTGTAGCTCGAAAATGAATTTCGAAGCAATTTTGAATGCTTGTAATTTAAATCGTATTCGTATAAATCCCATAAAACTTGAACCTAATTCGTATCTGGCATTATGCATGTCGTCGTGGCGGCGCCGTCGGAGTGCAAGGGGTCAGAGGCTCGAAAATTCGATACGATCTGAACTAATACGGTCGAGAAAGTAGTCGCGACGGTTTGGGGATCGATATCGTTCGTTTTTCGCGAAAGACGACCGTTGGAATCGATTTCTCCTTTCACGATCCGCGAAACGGTACCAATTACGCGCAAAGAACGAAGAAGGGAAAACGACGAACGAGCAACGTACACGGTCAAAGCGCCGCCGGTCATTTTCTTCTCGTCCCGCGCAGGAACGTTGCCCGTTCCCAGGCCGGGAGACTTCTCTCCGTCCACCCGAGGAGGAATTTAAATCTCAACGGTCGGTCGTGGTCTTTCATAGTGGGGAGAGGCGACACCGAGACGAGAGAGAGAAGGAGAGAGCGCTGCCACCGATGGAACGCCGCCTCTGCCTCTGCCTCGATCACGGCCACGGCTTCGACTTCGCTCCCGGAGCCCTGGACGCGCGGACTCCAGACCAGAGATCGGCAAAATTCTGCTCGAATACACCGAGTCGTCGAATCACCGATCGAAGATGGTCAGAAATCGTGGTTTAGATACAAATCACGAAGAAAGAACGAAAGATAAGCATTTGTTTATTCGTTGCTTATTTGACACGTTGATCGAATCGGTCTTAGAAGAAATCAGTTGGTCTCCTCTTCCTCCCCCCCCCCTCGAACCCTCATACTTGCAATACGCGCGTATTTGCATGGCGAGTAAGGTGCCATTTCACGCTTTTTTTCTTTACTTAAATACACGCATGGCCCCCACCATCGATTTCCCTTGGAAATCGAGATTGCTCGTTGTTTATCCGTTTGTCGGTTACTCGAAACGTTTATCCAGATTAGAATTCTGCCCACCTCAGCCCCCGACGACCCCGAGACACGGGCCGCAACCCCGTGGAAAAAGAGAGATCCGACGAGCGAACCAACCAACGGACGAGCACCGAGTAGACGTGCATGACCGGGGTACGAACGAGAAGAAGGGGAAAGAAGAACCGTCCGCGACGCAAGGGGCGGTAGGGGGGGGAGGGGGGAGGGGGAGGTGACAGAGGAGGCGGCGGAGGATAGACGAAGAGGAGACTTGGAGGAACGCGCGAGAGAAAGCAACGGCCGCGACGTGGCGAGCGCGAAGAAGACAGAGGGGGCTGGGAGGAAACGCGGCGAAGAAGGACATTCTTGTTTGTAAACAGAAAGGCACGATCGCCAAGCGTCCGATGATACTCTTCGGACGTTTAGCGGACGTTGGTCGTCGCGGATCGTCAGCCGTGTCGGTTCCAAGTTCTTCGAAACACCGCAAACGGTCCAATCGTTCTTTTTACCTCGCACCTTCTAACTGGGGATGGACGAAACGTTCTTATCTAGATAAAAGTTTTTCGAGTAGCGTGAAACGAGGGTTACTTTGCACCTCGTGGGGTATCTTCTCGTAGATCCTAATTTACGAATTGAGTGCGATTTCTTGCACGAGAAAAAGGGCAGGTCATTTTTCTGACCATCGAAAATATGAGAAAGATCGTCTTATCTTCGGAGCCGGCGCTCAGGACTGTGCAAATTTACGTGAAATTACACCTAAAAGTCACTGACCAAACGAAACGTACTTTTCGCCAGCGGAAAAGAGCTTGGAAGTCGATCGCTCTTCGTATCGGGTTGGCCGGAAAGTTCGTGCCAATTTCTAAGAAACATTCAAAGACACGTTTGAATTTCGATATATATATATATATATTTATTGAATTATATATGTACCATTTTGTTCCACAATTTGTCCAACTTTTAAGGGATGTCCATATGTTATTTGTTTTCAACCATTACGATATATATTCAGACCTGTACCGCCTACTAAAAAAACGGCGTGGACTTTCCAGACAACCCAATACTTTTACCAAGAAGATTTCTAGCAAGTGAAAAATGCTGTTGTCAGGCAGCGTCGCGGTGACGTTGTTCCGTCTGGTGTATTTACGATTTCTAACGGCCTCTCGTTTGAATTTTACGGTTACCAGCAGCGCGAAGGCGTCGTGAGCGCAACGGCTCTCGCGCCTACTACCCACAACGACGACGGTATCGAGCCAACGTTCGATCTTTCTCCTCTTCTTCTCTTCTCTTCTCTTTCGTCAGTTGCGCGAGAGCGCTGGCGCGGCACGGACACGAGCGTTTTTTCGCGCAGCATCCAACGGCTATCAGAGACGAACGAAACTGTACTCGAATAACGTACAACGATACGTTCGATCTTACAGTCAAGTTTGAACTTATCCCTCTTTGTTTATCGAATTAGAATTCCAATAATTACTCGCTCTTACCGAGACAGACTAAAACCTTTTCACCTTTTGTTCCCTATTCGAAATGTTTATCTAGATTTCTGGCCATTCTCTGGCAACGACGACTCATCGTCGGAGTCGTGGAAGAGAAGCTCCTTTAAGTTTCTTGCCAAGAGGTTTTCCAACTTCCCGACAAAGGAAGCCTACCCGCGTTACCGTGCTAGTCGAACACCACGGAAGCTTAATGCCCTTCTTAATATCTCCCGCATTCCACCCTATAGGCTTTGGCTCCTTCCGCTATTCCTTGAGAACGATATGTACGTTTCTTGCGAGCCGACGGTTACCTCGAGCCCGTACCGTTCGCAGAAAGGCCTTCCTAGAAAGGTACTCGTTGCTTTTTCTGCGTATACACGTATCGACGATTGTAGGACCGGCCTCTATGCGTGCGAATGGAACCAACCTTTCCCTCGCACAGTGATTCCGATCAATCTACCAATTGGTCCCACTGAACGTATAGAGACACATCAAACGATACGTTCGATGTTTCCAAGTAAATGTCTCGACGATGTTCTACAAATATTTATGGGACTGCGTACTCGTACAGAAATGAAATGTAACTTTGAACAAATAAAAAGATAATAAGAAAAATTCGTTATGCAACGAATCGAGAGAAGCCACGTATGGTTACGTGGCGCAAGCGTCGCGAGAATCGCGCGGGAAGATAGCCCAAGGAAAAGCGACTACTTCAACTGGGGTCTCCTACAACCTGTTCCCGCGTTAGGCTCGTTATACTCGATGACCAAGAAGTCGACATCCCAATGCTACACGCGCCGTCCTAAAAAATATTAAATTCACCTTACCCGATCCTTTTTTCCCCCCGATCCGCGAGTGTACAAGGATGAAAATCCGCGAGCAACGCTATTCTCCTTAAGAACTTGTTTCTCACGCTAGGTCGGTTACCGAGGGAGGATGCGGGAGACCGCGGTGTGTGTTCGAAGGTCGCTCATTCCGATTGCTCCTTTTTACGCGGTGCACAAAGCCCTCTGGCTGCCCAAAGCCTCCAGAGATTTATTTCGTTTGTTTAACGACTTTATTCGCCATATTAAATACGAAAATAAAATGAACGTATGGGAATGATATCGACGCGAGAGGGGAGGCTAGGCTCAGGTTGTTTTACAACCTGATCCCGAGATCTCGACGCGCATCCACGAGATCTGCAACGAATTTCGGGCGGGAACGTCCAGCCTCCAAACGTTTAGGCGCTGAACCGCTTTGGCTCGTTCGCATACTATCCGAACTACGAACTACGATTTTTATTGTTATATTATACAAGTATCCTTTCAATTCCTCTGCTCGTGACCGATCCATTCGCCACGAAAATGGAAAAGAATCGTCGTCGCGACAACGCGACATCTGTGATCGGAATGTCGCTACGTTCGAGTTTCCACGGACGAGAAACGTGACGTTCGACGGTTCGGGAGTTTAAAGGTCGGGGGCTTCGCTCGAAAACGGACGTTTAAAGGGCGAGATAAATAGCGCGTAGGGAGTATCGAGGGAATTCGATTCGAATCGGTCGCGACAACGCGACGGCGCGGCGGAGAGAGTCGGACGCGGTAAGAGTGATAAAGGTAAGTGATGCAGGAAATGAAAGAAAGAGAAAAAAAACTAGTTGGAAGGGCGCTGTTGCTGGGGGCACAAATCCGCCGTTAAGAGTCGAGTTAAAAGCGGCAGGAAAGAGTAACAGAGAAACAGAGAAACGAGGAGAACCGAGATATACACGAGAGAATAGAGTGGGAATAGGGCGCGGAGAGAAAGATGGGGGGTCGGAGCCGGAACGCTGGTGGGTGGGGAGGGCGTGATAGGAAGGAGGGAGGACGGGGGAGAGGGCCGCGGGGGGTGGAAGCGAAGATGAAGCGGATGAGGTGACGGGATGACGGGGAGACGTGTGTGGGTATACATGCAGGCATGCAGACAAACGGTCACATATACACGAGCGGGTGGGATGACCAGGGAGAAAGAAGCGGAGAGGAAAGAGGAAGTTGCGCAACGGTTAACCGTCGCTGGGTGCGACGCGCAATATCTGACGATTCGCTCGAAAAATGCCACGCGTTCGTGCTGGACAACCACCTCCTCCCCGTCCGTCCGCGCCACTCGACGTATAAAAACGAAAGAGGAAAGGGTGAAACGATAAGACGAAAGAGACAAAAGGCTGTGTGCTCGTGAAACGGCGGTTTCTCCAACGAAAATCCACCGCACGGGACCGCCTTCGAGCCTCCCAACGGGCATAAAAGAAACGGATGATGGGGAAGACCGCAATAAAATTCATCCTTCGAAACGACCCGTCGAGGCGTGCATCCGACCTCTTTCTTTCTAGACGAGCTACTCGGTTTTGGCCCCGTCCGCGTAGGTACCTGTGCGGGGGTGAACCGAAAGAACCACGAATAAGGACCACCACCCTCCCACCCCCTACCTGTTCGAGGAAGCTATGCGCGGGTGGTAGGCGTCCCTTTGATCTCCACTTACAAAGGAAGGACACCCGCGACGTAGGCCTAGTTGCTTCGCGACACATCCGAATTTTTCTCCTTCCCGCGGCTTCCGTCAAGGCCAGCACTCCACTTGTTCGCTGTTTATGTGCGTGTCTCAGGGAGAAAGAGGACGAGACCGGAGGAAGAGGGCAGGCGACAACTCGCCAAGGGGTAGCGAGACGTCTCCGCTTACACTTGCGGGGATTGGCGAGCAATAATTTACGCCCGGGGCCGGAAACGAGCCTGTTCTACGTTGTTCCATGGCTCATTGTTTCTTTTGGCGCTCGACACGACTTTTCATCTCTCGGACGGCTACTCACGCCGACGCACATGTTCCCGCGGTCGATGGTAGCCAAGAGCTTCTCAGAAAGGGACCTGTCACTGCTTTCCCAAGGGAGTTTCGTTTCACGAGGATGCTCGCAAGGAATGTGTTTATATGTTGTATTTCGGGTCGAGCGAAATTATTGTAAAATATAACGGTAACCTTCTACGCAGACAACGTGCATCGTCGATATTGTTACGGGCTATCTCAAACACGTTACGTTGGGTTGCAACAGTAATCGAGCAAACTGCATGAAAACATTGTGCGCGTATTACTTACTAATAAAAAAAGAAAGGAAGTTTTAGAGCAGCCTAATATAATTCTAAAATTATTTGTTAAATGTTGATATATTAACGACTCGAAAGCTATACGGACCTATACACGGTAAACTTAATGTTTTGTTACAAGTATACCAAGGACCACAAGTACACGTATTCGATTCAAAAAATTACTGGGTCGTCTTGCGTAAATAAATAGACGGTCGTGGACCTCCCAAGCGATACATCACGAGTGGAGCAGGTTGAAAAGGTCGGTGGATCATTGAGTAGTTTCGCGGAAACGCTCGAAACGGTGGCGAGCCGAAACGACCGTCAGTTTCCCTCCAAAACCGGTCAGCTGATGGTATTTGCCCGACCAGCTGAGGGGTCGGGACGGGCCGGGACGGCACGGCTGCTAGGGGGTAGGCAGACACGGCCATTTTTAAATCCCTCGTAGCTGCCGATTTAAAAGACCGTGCTTGCTTTCTGCCACAGCGTCGACCTAGTCGTCCCCACCTCTTCGTCTCCCGCGACGCCCCGTCATCGTCGGCGCTCTGTTCCTTCGTTCCGCCGGACCTCACCCGCCTCACCTCCCCCTCCCCTGCCTCCACCGTAACTCCAGCCCCCGCTGGGGGCTAAGCATCCTCAGATTTTTCCCGCGCTCGCGCGTTCCTTCTCTCTCTCTGTCCTCTCCTTCGCACGGATGCCCGCGCATCCTCTCGAATCCCGCGTTTTTTTTCCCTCTTATCGCGCGTCGCCGTTTATACCAAACCGTCGCGTCTCGTATTTGGAGCGTCGCGATCACGTGACTGCGGAAACACTTCGACGACCTACATTGGGAACACTCGAATATAACACGTTATCTCGTTGCACGGTTACTTCATTCTTGAAACGAAGTCAAGATGTCTTCTTTTAAGATAAAATTTTGAACAATATTGTGGTCGAATTTTGTGCTCGAGATAATGGGAATAATTCTTTTTTTTTTCTTTTTTTTTTTGTGTAAAATGTCGCGTTATTTCAAGGCTGGACGAATAAATATTTCTTCCTCGCGTAACTTTCAGTTTCTGGGTGTGTTTAGTTCGAAGAACTAACCGCGGGAAAACGTGAAGTGGATTCGAAGATAGGAAGAACTGTACAAAGAACCTTACAGACTTATCGTACATCTAAATCAGTCTTATCGGCTTTCCGCGACCGATATTTGAAAAACATCAATGGTACGTGATCCGGCCACGAGATGCACAACAAATATTAGGAGACTCGGTGTCGTAAAAGATTCAGGGACAGCGTGAATGAAACGTAATCGATGCTTGCACGCGAGAAGACTCTAGAAGCGTTACATTGGACAGAGTTCAAATTTTGTTTCGAGACCGTTGAAGATTAAATAATTCAACATTTGTCGTAGTATTTCGTTTCTCTCGTTCCATAATGAAAAATCCTGTCACCCAATTCTCGGTTAGATCTGGGTTATACCACCCATTCCGTGTGACGTGACGACCAACGTGTTAATTTGACCGATGGATCAGCTGATCAACTAATCTCCCTCTATTATCTTCTCGTCGGTCCCTAGACGCCACTTCCCCGTCGTATGGGAATTTCTCGAGCCCGAGGGAAAAATTTGAAAAAGATTACCGTTGCTCCGAGAATTTGTCCTAGAAACGATTCTCCTTCGAATGGTACAAATCTAGCGGCTAGGAAGACGACAATGACAGGTCCCACACAAGAACGGAGCAAAACAGACACCGAAAGAAGTGACGTGCAGGTTCCTCTCATGGGATCTTCCCGTTGGGGATCCCAGGTAAGTAGTATCCCATTCTCGTGACCGCGGGACACAGGTACTACATAGAGTGGCCAACATCTTCCCACACCTACCTGAAAGCTCCGGGACCATTCTGATCGAGATTGGACATCTCAGTCTCCATCGATCTCCAGCATCCCTCTCTCTCTCTCTCTCCTACCCTCTGATGTTCCCGCCAACCCTGAGACCCTCGCAAGACAAGAGGCTAACGAGAGGGAAAACACAGTGGTAAAGTAAGAGTCCTGGAAACGCGCCCTTACACTTAGCCAGCGATGAGACTGACAAGGGTAAGGAACAGCTATAAGAACTGGAAAGATCGGCAAATTTTTTAATGTTTCTCCGAAGGTGGAAGAATGGAAGAATCTCCCCTTTGGAATCAACAAATGAAAGTCTCGGGTCGATTCATAAATTAGTTTTCATTTTTAACTCGCGATTCATTTCCAGATAAATTGTTACACGATGAACGAAATGAAAAATAATCCAAAAGTAAAGTTAAATCCTCGAAAATGAAAATCTACAAATCAAGAAGCAAACGAAACATCCCTCCCCCCCCCCCCCCGGCCCGCCCGACACACTCTCTCTCTCTCTCTTTCTCTTTCTCTCGAGGGGCCCGAAGGAAAGCAACGTTTAAAAGAACCCCGTAAGAGTAGGAGAGGAGGGTAGAGGGGAAAAAAGCGGGAACGTTGTCGGCGATCAGCTGAGAAACATTTCGAGAAGCTGGTCGGCTCCACCGACAAACCGGTTATCCTGGCGTGGGGCATCTTGGCGGGAAACCTCCTCCAATGGCGGCTTGGGGTTCTTGCTCTCGGTCTGTCTCGGTCACTCCTCCTCACCCCCTACCCCCCTCCTCCTCCTCCTCCCCGCCACCGCCGCCGCCGCCACCGAACCACCACCCGAGTCGCGGCGTTCTTAGAAGGAACGCAAAGCATTTGCATTCACGGGGGAGACCACCGCATAGATCCTCGGACGGGATCCTCCACACGTTCCGTGCTGCGTCGACGCATTCTTACCGAGCGCCTCAAAGTTTCACCGCCTTTTCGAAAAATCCCAGAAAGAGAACGATCCCCTTAAACGTCCTTTGGTATACATAACGAAAGTAGCTCAGATTTCTTTTTTCCCGTGGGTTCTCTTGACGAGAGCTCCGAAAACAGGGATCTCGTTTGCTTGTTCGGTTCTCGAGCGTTCTTGGCCGCGATTTTTCTCGTTGCTAACGGAAGGGAACCATCGGACTGGCCCTTTTCTCTTTCCGTTGTTGGAAGACATTTAAAGGTCTGCCGAGGTTTTTAACGGAGGTACGCCAGCGTTTACAACGAAAGTTAACACTTTGCTAGCGTTCGGACGAGTAATTGAAGTTGACAATGCTATTTGTTTTCGTAATATTAGTACTATATATTTATCTCATCCGAGCGAGTGTTCACTTAACCTATGAATTCCGTTTCCCTGGCAAGAGGAAAGATGGATGTTTCCACTCGGTCGATCCAATTTTTGGTTATTCTCGATGCTGCCCAACGGTTACGGCATTCCCCAACGAGCGAGAAAGAAACGAGTTGCGAGCAAACGAAAGCTTCGGTTGATAAGGCGCGACGGGGAGAGAGGGGAGGGGTGGTGGCGGCGGCGGCTCGGAGAGAAAGATCGCTGGAGGTTCGTTTGCGTGTGGTCGTTTATGGAAAGACTGGAATCGCGACGTGTGCGTGACGAGTATATTGCTGTACAAGTACAAATTCGTCGGTACAATAAGTCAGTATCTGATTATAATTTTTACTTCGTTCTTTTGTAATTCGTTAAATGTTACGTAGTTTATTAACACGAAATAGAAGGGTATCTCGCGTCGAGTCAGTTCCAGACTCAGAATCTGAGTGTTTTTCATTTTGGTCAAATTTTGACGAATAAATTTAACGTTAATGTAAAGTTTAATACAGTTGAGGTTTAAATGGTACTTGTTTGAATAAGATGCACAGCTTTCTTCTCGAACGTCAAGCTTCAATTTGAACAATAAATGAATATATTAAGCAAAAGTTATCGATAACGTTGAACGCTAGATTCTTCAACTAATACTACCAGAAATAAACATCGTTACTCCCTATAGTTGGAATTCTCCAAGTTTGTCCAATAAACGACACACCGGGGAACAGTTTCCACGCGGCGGCAAAGTGGGCGTTCTTCTCGGTGAGCAGGGATGCGGCGAACTTGGTCGCCGGAATCGTTTTGCTTGGTTTTTTAACGGTCGCGTCGCGAGAATGACGAAGAGAAAAATAGACGGAGACGCCGCGTGTATACGTGTACGCGAATATCGACCGTTACGATAGCAACAGTACGAGAAGGAGGAAGATAGGGAAAACGCGAGGGACGAGGATCGCGTTGATTCGGTCGTTCTCTCGCCACGACTTTTTTTTACATGCTGCATCTCGATCCTCCCGCAGATCGACGATCGTTTCGAAAACGAACCGTTGCTGTCTGCGATCTCTCGATATTTCGGTCAGGATTTCTTGCTCGGATTCTATGTTGATTCGAGTTACGGATCAATTTTGATTGTTCTTAATCAACTCCCGTTACTTCCAGAGGCTTTCTAACCGATACGATAACGCTGATATCGCGTGGTTTACGTAAGCCGAGGAGTTCTGTATTGCTAGGATGGTAATGAATTTGATTTAAATAATAAATTAATAGAAATATACAATAATCCGATTGTATAAACCAATTTCTAATTTTCTATTCTACGAACTAAATAATGATAGTAATACTTTTCTATTCTTTTACAATACCGTACTCTTCCTGATATTCCTACCCAATTTTCTGCGATATTATAATTAAATAATTGAATATTATCTATCACTGATATCACCGTCTAAGCTGCAGCTCAATTGCTACATCTTGTTTTACATGCATCTACCACTGTATAGTTACGTAACAAAGACGTTAAGAATAGACCTTTACATATTTATGCCCAGCGGCTCCGTTACTCGTGTGCGAGTTGCTTCGGTGGTATTATGAATCTTAATTGAGCGGAATGTTATCGTTACAGAGGTCCGAAGAGAACAGACCGAGAGACGGGAAAAAAGAGAGAAGAGGATCGTCTATGACACACCAGGATGAGATTACTTAAGAGCGTTTGGTCAACGGTACGGTCGCAAGTTACAGGTGCGAAATGTAACCCACGGAAATGTTAACAGACGGAGACAGATGAATATGTGTAGATATGCGTACAAAGCGTAATGAAATAAAATCGAATTAAATGAAATAAAATGAGAAAACGTGAAGCAGAATGACATGGAGTAGAAAAAGTGAGTAAGAAAAGGAAGAAAGAAGACGTCAGCAGGGATTACGGGGGAGGGGATAGGAAGAGGGCGCGTAAAATTGGGAATACCCAGAAAGGATGGAGCCGGTGGTAACGCGCGGGTGCAGGTTCAAGCATGAACCAAAAACGAACGTGAACGGCGGCAAGCGAGACTGACATCCGAGACGACGCGGAACCCAAGGCGGGGAGGATAAGTGGCTCTTTCTCGCGACGTTCGATGAATGAAGCTAGGAATCATGAATGGGGCTTGACGCGCGGAAAAGACGAACGTTTGTCAACCCGAGGTGCCGAAGAAAAGCAATTCTACGCGCGGCGATTTAAAGGGACCGGTCATTTCGGATAGAAAAAAAAATGTACACTTCTGGATTTAGGTCTCGAGAGTGTTTCCGGTAAATTACACTGGAAATTGAGGCTATTTAAGGATTCTATAGAGCGGTTAAACGAGGCGCCGAGGAACGAACTAAATAATGATAGCAATTGTACAAAAATAAAAATATTTATGTTCTAAATTTCATAGAAATTATTTGAAAATTATTTGAAATTACCCTCGTAGATAAAGAAGAATAGAAGGAAACACTTACCCGTCGTTGGTGCGACGATCTGGGCGCTTGCAAGGAGAGGCATCTGAAATTTGAGGAGAGGCGTGAGTCGGGTTGCATTCGAAATCCTATTTTGGATAACACGTTATCTCATTTCATCAAAACATAACTTCATAAGCCCCACTATATATCCACTCTATATATCTCTTTCATTATATACAGTTTGTAACGATAAAATCATTTTCAACCTCATTCGAATTTTGCTCCAAACCAAGATTCGTGTACAAGACAAACTATTCAACGATAAAGGAAAATCTTCCAAATAAATGTTATTAATTCTCTTTAACCGATCGGATATAAAACCGAGTTGCTCAGGGACTGCTGGTGCGCTGGTTATTTATAGCAGCTCCATACGTTGATCGCGCATGGCGCGTCTGCGACGCGTAAAACACGCGAAGGACTCGAAGGAACGCAGGATAAGGTATCGCGGCCGGAGGAAAGTGTAACAGAGTACGGAGGGTCGGTAGAGAACCGGAACGCCTTTCCTCGTTGCCGCGTCCACCGTGAAACGCTTCCGCAGGAAGTTGGCGCAGTCTCTGTGACGGACGTTATTTCGCCCGATCTACCTGCGTTGCTTTCCACCTTAGCCGATCGCACGTGGTCGTTTACGAACGCGTGCTATACGAGTCGGTGGCATCGATCGGGTTTCGCGGACATCGAGCCACCGAGAAGCTTTTTTTTTTTTATTCTTGGCAGTTAACCCACAGAGTGAACCAGGCTTGCCTCGGAAAGGAAGAAGAACGACTTCCATTGCCAATTTCTATTTCACCTCTCGAGGTATGCGCCACCTCAACGACACGTCCCATCCTGCCTCGCCCTTTCCGCGATAGGAAGGTTACACAGAACGTTGCGATTACGGTTAACGGCGACCGACTAACCAAAACCAGGTAAATGCGGAGGCCAAACAGCAACGGACGAGAATCAGATTAAATCGGATAAAATCTGTGATTCTGCTCGTCCCTAAGATATCGTTTCCGATAGATGCTACTTTCATATTTATTTATGTTGTTACAAATAATTCGTATTCTTAATTCTAAGATAAATATTCTATGATACCGGTAGCGAAAACTAAAGGTGTAGCGGGTATTTGTTACACGAGGGTAAGAAGAATTTTAAAATTACTCGAGAAGAATTGTTCCTCGGCTATCGCGTGTATCATTGTGTCGACACTGATGGCGAAGCATTTAGAAGCGTAAGCATGAACCGGGGCGATGATGACACTCTAATTTAAAGGCTAACGAAGATAATTGCGGTTATCAAGCTTGCGAGGTTACCCGTGACATTTTCATGCGTGGAAACTTCCGGTCGTTGCGAGTTTCTTCTCCAACGATCAAACTTGTTATCCGCGTATTAGCACCTAAATAAACGATCCACGTTTTCTTGCAAACGATGAAAAATCATGCAACAAGCTTGGCACTAGTGGATTTTAATTAGAGAATTCTTTGAACGCGCCCATAGCGTAGTTTGCTGCGAGAGAACCTTCGCGTTGGCGTGACCCCGCGTGGCAGGCGAGACGAACCGTCTAAAAAACACGGTGGTTAAATATATATACCGGCAAGAGAGAAACTAGGGTGAACCTGGGGTGAGTCTACGGTACCAGAGAGTACTGGCACGGGAATAACCGCCCTACGAAATCTATTTTCGACGTGAAAATCTGTTCCATAAATACCAATTACAAACGACCAACGTTCGTCGCGCGTACGAGATTAGAATACAGATGCTGCGAACGGATGCGCTGGGAGTACGTTACCAAACGTAACGTACAACTAACGCGAGCGTGCGTGCACGTACGTGCTCGCTATCGTCGACCGCATGTGCCGCGATCGATTGATCGTGCGTGGCAAATTCTGTACGACGACACGTGACAACGCACTTGGGAGGCAAAGGTGTGGCGAAATTCTTATCTAGGCACGAATTTCGAGTACAATATTTGTCCCACAGGGCGCATTGACGCGCATACGCGTCAACAGCATTTTTCTTTGACATTTTATTACACAACAACGTAAACAACAACTCGAGCGCTGTTCCTAACGGAACCATTGAAGATAATTATTAAACAATCATTGCCATCAGAATTATTGCCATTTGAGAAATTGGGCAACGTAGGGCTAATTTTACAAAAACCATTGTATCTACGTATTAAACGGAATAATCCTAATACTAAAATTTCAAGATTTAAATGCCTATCTACAGGTACCTTGGTATAGGTGGAAAAATCGTTTCACTGGCGTCCCCTGCGTAAGCAACTAAACAAAACCATGTTCTTATCGAATGTAAAGTAAAATTCGTTGGACCAGAGGATTAAGGTATCAAGAATCGTTGGCTCTGCCTTAGTCGTGAAACGATTCACAATGAATCGTTAGGTTGTTGTAACCGTTCGGATGGAGGAGATCGATCCGCCGTGGCTTGGGAGACAGGAAAACAGAGAATCCTACGACAATGCATAATGGTACGAGCCAAGTCGAGGGTTGGGGTCACAGTACGTTCCAGGGGTACCCAGCCGTACGTAGGTTCTAATACTCGCGCGGGGATGGCAAGCGTTCGGCTACACCGTGCCAGGTGGCGACTGTCGTTCCATGTGTGCTCATATGTCTGCCCCCTGAGCCCTTACTTTCCCCTCCCTAGGGGTAGACCGACCCCTCTGGAATACCAGAAGCACCGGAGACACCAGAGGCACGTTAGCGCCCCATCGTTTCCCCTGCGTTCACGCGCGAGCACTCGCTCGCCTAATTACTCCCTTTCTTAGCGCGACTATCTCCACGTCCGAACCGAACCGTTCCTTTTCAACATGGAAATTGACTATTCGTACCACGAATAGCCGAGTGCTGTCCTGGACGAATAACGTTTTTGCAAATTCAAATTCGCATCCCTTGTTAAAAGGTCTCGATTGGGCTTCGTTGTGAACGTTTTAACGAGGAATTGCTCTACTCACTTTTCTGTATTTTATTGGGCAATGTTGCAATTTACCTGTCTATCTATCACCTAACAATTAGGCGACAACCCGAGGGACAGGTAGGAGAAACCTGATAGTTGTTATTTCCCTGACCTGCGCAACATTGAATATATCGAACACGTGATCGAGTGCTGAGGATAACAGAAACAATCCGAGAGCGCAGTCCTTTCGACGAGCCTCTATCGATTTTCGAGACTCTCTTCTCTTCTCCCTCGTCTTTACTTATCGAGCTTCACCGCGAATATAAAAAAAAGGCACCCGACGGGAGAGTGTGGGTATCGATCGAGTAACGAGTCCGAACCAACGGGCGCGTGCCACCCTTCCCGACTGAATATCGCCGACGATCGATCGATAGCCTCCAACGAACATTGGAATGAGTCATTACCCACGATTAGGTAGGTGCTCGCACACCGAACAAACACACGTCCAGAAAAAGGAAGTACGTCTATATTCTTGCATTTGTACGCAATCTCATAAATTTCACCCTTTCTACGTCTCCGCTATGTCATAAAGGCTTAACATCCCAAGTCAGACGTCTTAAGAGAGTCTTAAGTAGACAAGAGTGACGAGAGCGCAAAACTGCCTACGCGGAAGGCCTAGCAATTCCAACGACTATGTCGTTGCACATGTCGCGATGCACCGAGCGCATTTCTTTGTCTATCGTCGCGAGACGCGCTGGACATGCCTCCTTCCTTTCCAGCTCGTTACCATAGGTAATGGTGGACCTGCGAAAAAGTCGAGTAAACCGAACCGCTAAGAGCACCCCGAACGCAGACGGAAACTCGTAACCGGAGCCACGAACCATGGAACGAGAGAACCGTGTATCGTGACTTGGAACGCACAGGTGCAACCTACCCCACCGTGACCGCTAGCCACCGACGAAGAATATCGTTTCTGTCGCAACCGTACGCTATCGCGAATTACTCGAGGCTCCTCGTGTCTCTTTTCTGCTTTTCTTTCGACAGTCGCCACCGGAAGGGCCCATAGGACGGGGGTTTGACAAACTTGTAGCACGCGCGATCGTAGCACGCGACAGAGTACTAAATTAAATAAATTATTCGATTCGGGGGTTCGATTGGATGTAGAACTCAAAACTGGGTCTTAATCAATTGATTGATAAAAATACGTAAGAATATGTTGAGCGCTTTACCCGTTGCTCCCTAACTACCGTTCCCAACCACTAAATGGCTACGCATTTGTGCCTTAACCAAAAGAGAACTCGCAAAGTTTGCATGATATACACATCGCCCCTACCCCCCCCCCCCCCCCCAAAAAAAACAACAAAAAATGTTGTATATTTCGAAGAACGGAGGGATGCTAGTATCTACTACGCTAATAAGCTACGATATCTAGAATACCTAACCAAAAGCATGATTTCGCTATTTTTGGAGCTCGCTATTTGTAAACAGTAGCTGATACAGTTACTGTCGTCGTTTTGTCAGCGATGAGTGTCTTATTAATCGACTGGACGATTATGTTATTCTCCGTGGTGTCTGGCAGTTTATCACACGCGGATCGTTACACGGCTATAAATGACGCTGTCTTGTTACCTCTCCGTGTACCCGCCAAAAAACGTATCCTGACAGGGGTGACGCAGGTAGCGCGGTCAGCTATCTGTTACGGGTCCTCGAAAATTCGACGAAATTAACGGCACATACTAATGAACCTAGACACGTCCTTTGGTTAGGCCCCCACGCTTTGTAATACGACGCTGGTGACAAACTAGGAGTCGAGAGGAACGGAAGGACACGAAACAGAAGTAGAGGGAATAATGGTCCCTTGTAATCGTTCCAGGGTTCGTTGTAAGGACAGTTATCGTACTCATCGGTCATCCTAATCATATTCGTCGCGTCCATAAACACGAAGTAACGAAATTTGTATTCCTCCTCGATTAAAATAAACGCGGAAGGCGGACAAGAGACGGAACACGCGAAAAGAGTGGAAGGAAGGACCGCGAAGGACCGCATGCGGCTTGAAAGCCGCAGGTTCCCCGTCCCTTGGTCTAGTACAGCGATAGGCGCAGCGACGTATGGCGGCGCGTGCATCGGTGCGTAATAAACGATAAAGAACGAAAGGCGATTAAACAAAGGTCACCGTTGAGCAAGTCACACAGCTGCTAACTAGAGGCTCAACGGTACGGTGCACCGTCGTATCGCAGACCGCGATAAACGCTCTAACATGTGTGTACCTAACGTGCTTGAACACTGCCCTCGCAGTTATTACTCGCCGTTACGAAGGAACACCGATTCCACCTCGACAATACAACTTCGCTTTGAACTTGAAGATTCGCCTGACAAGGTCACTCGCGTCCACCGGAACGTTAACGAAAAGGTACTATTTTCCTATGTTCGAGCAAAGAGGGAGCAATGTTGGCATTTGAAATTTCTAGAAGCAACGGGAAAGGGGGAAACCTTAAATCTTGAATTTTAGGCAACTTTGCATTTGAAAAATTTGTTATGTATTGGAAGATAAAGTCGCGGCAGATTTTGTCCGAAACGGAAAGTTGGAGACTTTCGAAAGCAAAGGAGGGAAAAAAGAAACCTTGGAGATGATGCTCCCCACTGGATGCTCCTGCCTTCCCAGATTGATCGAATCTGGAACGAGCATAACGGGACAAGTACAACCTTACGCAAAGCCACCCAAGGGGTTGGATCGAGAGGTCGGTTCAACGCATTGGATACCGCTCATTCGTACTTTCCTTCTCCTCGGGCTGTCCTCTCCCTCGAATTTTGTATGCTCGGCCCGTAAAACACAACGAGGGGTGGCGAGTGGTCGTGCAGCCGGCACGCGCTCAACGAATTTTTTAACTAACGGATATCGGGGTAAACGACAACGCGGGAGAAATCAGGAGCACGATACGCCACTCCCGTATAAGTCACCGGTCACTCGAACCTCTATATCCCAACGATTCCATATGGCGTCTGACCAGAATTCGGCACACTTTTATCCAGACGAGTTCTTTTATTCGTGACTCATCTATCTAGATAAGACTTTTATTCGAACGAGGTGCTCCATAAACAATACGTTGTCCGTCACTCGTCATTCGTTACTCGTTATTCAAATAAGGCGATCGTTTCTTCGAATAACGAAGACATCACATACACACAAACAATATACAGGGTGTCCCAAAAATGTTGAAGGTCCTTGAAAAGGGTGGTTCGGGGGGTGATTTGAAACAACTTTTTCCTTAGCGAAATCGTTGTCCGAGGCTTCGTTGAGGAGATATTAACGGAAAACACTGACCAATCAGAGCGCGCGTATACCGTTGGAGCGGCCGCGATAGCGATGGCTACGCGCTAGGTAGCCGCTCTCGTACGCGAACAAGTGACTCGACGTGCATCGAAGGATACTGACGCGGCCGCTCAGCGCGTAACCTTCGCTACCGCGACCGCTCCAACGGTATCCGCGCGCTCTGATTGGTCGGGTTTTTTTTCATTAATATCTACTTAACGAAGCCCCATCCGACATTTTTGCAAAGGAAAAAGTTGTTTCAAATCACCTCTCGAACCATCCCTTTCAAGGACCTACAACATTTTTGGGACACCCTGTATATACATTACATATCTCAGATACTTTGCATATGCGACGTGTGTGCGATATCGACCGTGATTTATGTACGACACATAGTGCAATAAATAAATGAACAAAACAATACGAACAATCATTCGAGGAATATCTGTTGCGAAATTCGAAAAACGGTTTCTAGCATCGATCGAAACGAACGAAAGACTCGTTCGAACGGCGGGGGGGAGGGATGGAAATTATTCGCCGCGACGAGGAAAAAAGTCGATTAGTAATTCGGTGTACAACCGTTAAAGGTTACCGAACAGAGCGCATCGTCTTTGAGGATCAGGTTGCGAGACCTGCCTTACCGGCCATACGAGAAATGCTAATACAGTATACACGAAAACCCCCGGGACCCTCGAGACCTCCCGAGACCCCGAACACCTCAAAGACCCCGTCGTGAAACCCTTTACCGTCTCTACGTTACTTTCTTCTTCCTCTCCCTTCCTTATCCGTTTCGCTTTACTTTGCCTCGAGCCTGCGCGAGAGTTGGTCTCGTCAAAATTCTTCGAGCCGTCCTTTGAATTTTAAATTCTTTTCTACCCAAAGCCACTAGCCGACAACGCATGCCACCGCTCTGCTTCGACCCTCTCCAACTCAAATTTTTTTTTTAACAGCCACAAAAACATATTTTACGCGAAATAGTTGAACATTGTTTTCCCGGTCGCGTAGGTATCGTTAACAGCCTTTTCAACGTGATTTTAGTGGATTTCCCAGAGCGAAGTATAAACTAGATAACGTTTGTTAACTTAACGAGCGCAGGCTCATAAAGGGATATGACAAGAAAGGAGCAAAACGGACACGAGTCCCTAAGCGAGGTGTTGTGACGACACAGAGAGATCCGTGAAGGTAAAACAAGATTAATCTAGCTATTTCAATAGTATCACTTTTTAATAAATAAATCTCTAAAAATTAGAAATCTAAATATTGATAACCTACGGTGCAGAGCATATAGACATAGATACAGCCCTGGGCTTTAATACGTGACTGATATCAACGACCAATTGTCCGAAGAAGATCTAAAGCTAAGGTCGAAACGTGGAAGCGTTTAAATATTTATGATTATTTTATACGCTCTGGAAAGGCTAATCATAGTACGTTAATATTGATGAAAAAGATGTGTCAACCACTGAAAGGAATGGTTTTTAGTGAGCATTTTTTACTGAGACGAACAGACCTCTAGAATTTTAATTCTGGAAGCGCAATCGTGTCTTCTATAAATTATATAATTCAAACCGGGTTCGGAATCTCAAAGTAAAAAAGTCTCGAAAATGAATCGGTGTTTCGTCCAACGTATAAGCGATTAACGAATAATGATACGACCATGCAATTTCCGTTCGATGTATTACGAAGCTACACACAGTCGTAGTGCAACTTCCCGCCGTTTCCGTAAACTATCACATAACCTTGCCAAGCACATTAAACAGTGCTTGTCAGGATGTCGCGTTGGTTTTAAAGAAGGAAGGGAACTACTATCTGCAGAAAAGGATTGGACATAGCCTTCAGGATTCGAGAACAAGAATCGATCGTTAAGTCGGTAATTTAAAAGTAAAGGTCTCTCACGAAACCGGGCCACGTGTTTGCCAGTTTTTGTTTCCGAACACCGATTGTTGTAACCGTTTTCACCGTTACATTTAGGGCACACCAGACATGAGAAAATTCTTAAATTTTGTCACGTGTCTCATAAATGTCTTATGAATATAAACACAACGAGAATTCTTACGCTAATGATCCTCGTTATTCGTTACGAATATTCAATTGTTCACTTACCGTGACACCCTTCAGCATCGTTTCTGCTACGTTTCGAACAGCTTCCCGAAAGCGACGAGTTCATCAATTTGTTAACGATTCCAGAGATTGGTGACACTAGCATCGAAGACGCTTCGTCTTGACTCTCTTTCGGACTTTCCTCACTTTCAGCGATGCACGATAATATTGTCATTCGTTGAAACCCGGACATCGTGTTCCCTCGCACTTGGAATTGTCTCTTCGTCGAACTCGAGAAGCTCCGAGATACAACTTGTCATGAATATTTTGCAAAATCCCTTTTCGATTAATGCCAATTCGCCTTCGTCGCGACCCAACGCCGCGTGCGATTGGGGCAAGGAGATAAGAAATTGATAGATGGTTGGGAGGGGAGGCGTAGAGTTCATGCGCAAGATCTTGCGTCGAAATTCGGCGATTATTACTCAAAGGCTCCTTTCGGTGACCTGTAAACAGATTTGAAGCTAATGTTAGATTATACGTTCGAGAAATTATGGTTAAGATATATTTCTAGTTGACTATTTTAATTTAGTTGTTTGAATAACATTCGATATACATGTTCCAAAATCACATTTTCGATCAGATTATTTTCAATTCGTATCATTCGACTAAAATTACCACCTAAATTAAAAGACACATCGGGCCACTGGTAACCTTAACCGACCCCTGGTATTTACGAGAACATATTTACAATGTAGTTTATGAAAGTATCGCTGTTGCCGCCGACACAGAGGACGAAAGGAGACGTTCAGTTTAATGCAATGTAACACAATGTTTTCGAACGACCTGAAGGACAAACGCAAACCTCAAACACGTGTTCCCGAATATCCCGTAGTCCTTGTCAAACATGCTATTTAGAATCCACTAAACGTTACGAGACTGTCTAGATAAAATTCTAAACTAAATTTTTCACCAAGCACATTGTTGATTTGAAGTGAGCATCTAACCACTCAAGTATGATAATTATTGAGAATGGACGTTAAGTCGAGAAAAAATGCGTGAAAACCAGCAATTCCTACCAGTGACGGATACAATTGAGGGACTAGAAGGCCTCGAACCCTTCCCTCGTTAATAAAAAAAAATCATGTATATTAATTCGATTATATTATTCCTGGGGATAGGATTCTCGAATTCCCCTACTTAACCCCTTCATGCTCGACCTGATTTTATCGCAAATGTAATGATTGCAAAAATAAAATAATTTATGATAGAAAACGATTCTGTGATTTTTTTAATCATTCTAAACAACCTTTGCAAATAATCCACATAAGGAAATAATATTAATATAATAAAATCTAATATAATAATCTGTCTCTTAACATCGAATATCGACACACTCGTCGAATGTATGTGGTTAGGTGAGCTTACACAAACGTTATCTACGATCAAAAACTAACTTAGGGAAAATGAATCAATTCGTTAATTAATGTTCAAAATTACGCTACAGCGATTAAAGAAAACGATAAATACATCGTCGTTAGTTATCCAATGACTTACCTTTCTTCTATGACGCCAATATTTTACGAATGTAACTATCAACACAGACTTAAAAAAGTAATTTCTATCGATAGCACTTTTAAATGTTTTTTTCGACGTATCAAGTCAACATACCGAAAATAACTGTCAGAAATTCGATCTTGCAGAGTTAATTACGATAATACGAGTCAAATTACGTTGACTTGGGTCGAGCTGAACAATCACGGCAGCCCGCCGAAAATCTATTATTAATGAATACAGCGCCACCTGCGATAATACAAGAGACAAACGAGGACTTATTAAACGAGGTTTTCGTAGAGAAAATGAACTAGCATTTTAACGAAGAATTATTGAACGAGGACTGAAAGGGACCAAGATAAACAGAAAAGGACGTACTTATTAAACGAAGTTTATATAATTTATTTATTTCGCGTAAAATCTCAAACATTTTTTCGTCTTTTGCGTGTAACAACATTCATTGACTATAAATTACAATAAAATATACTTATATATCCTGTATAACCAGGAAAGTAACAGCTGTACTGTAAAAAGATCATAAATATATATCGACTAAGACGATCGTCGTATGAATCTCGGCACGACAGTACGTTGAATGGAATTAATACGAAGAAGGCACTTTTGAAAATTCAGTTTCCAAGTTAGTACCAGTCAAACGATGCCAAAAGATGTGAAATCGTAGTCCACAGCATCCGTAGCATTATTAAATTTCTTATGTCTTATATTGCTTGAAATGAATATACGTGCGTGTACGTAGCAGATATAAAAATATTTTTGCTAATTTCTCAATGCACGATATATTTTTAATACAAAGATATACCAAGTGAATACTGGTTTGCGAGAACTGTACAAACCGTTAGAGTAAATACATGTCTTCCAACAGAGATGGGTAGTATTCTTATTAAAGATAAACATCTGTTTATTCATTATTGCTTCGATAAAAATATTACAGCTCGTGTTAAACGAACAAAACCTTGTTTGAGTAAATATTATTCGAATCAAATTTTGCCCATCTCTGTCTTCCAATATGTTAAAAAATATTTTTCCGACTGGATTCAGTCGGACTCAAAGGGACGGCGCGAGCAGACTTTGGTAAAGATTTCGAAGACACGATATACCCGGTTTTCGTTGCGTTTGTAACAAGATTTTTCGGTTTAGGCGGAAGCGGAGGAGGCTTCGGTGATTTCACGGGTGACGACGACTGACTATCGAAAGTATCCAAAACGGTTGTTCTAGAGCGAGACCCGTTTTCCAAAATGGTCCGATCGCCGTTCATTATGGCCGTATCTAAAATAAACGAGCCCTCTTGAGACTTACTCCAAGATTCGTTTCCACTGGCAGGCACAACGAATCGTTCGTTGATGTTTCCATTCCTCGGAGGGGCCACCGTGTCCTGATCGTCACAGTTTTGTCGTTCGTTAACCGAACCGTAAAACTTGGCGTTTGCTTCGCATTTGGCAGATACTATCCTAGGTCTTCGAACCTTGTTGCGATCCGCCGGCTTACCATTTTCCTTGTTCTGATCAGTAATTTCATAGCTTTAAGGGTCGAAACGCAACATGATAAAAGTTTCAGGGATAAAGTATATTTGAAAAATGATACGAGATATCTGTGCGCGTCATCGAATGTCGTATTGTCGGAAAGATACACGTTTTATTAATATGCCACAGAAGATGTGATCATCCGTTTACCTTTAAGAAATCTGGCAACTCAAAATTGATTTCCGTGCCTCTCTGGTCTTCCAATCTGGATCTTTGAGCTCGTTTCAAGCCTTCGTACAAATCTACGAATACAAACATGATTTACGTTGGAATTGTAGCTATTATCAGCAACACGATAACAAGACAATTTTTCAATATAATATGTTCTTTACCTTCGCCATCGAATCTCCCTGGTAATTGCAACTTTACCCCATTCCGCCACTTCGCTATCAAAGGTGGGTGAGACTTGGCAGTTTCTTCGGGCTGGTAATCGTTCACGCTACCCTTGTCGCTCGAACACTTGGACTTCCCCTTTAACATAAGAGACAGAAATAATTGGTCGTACTGTATCCACAAATTGCACTATGCAACGTATGCAATATATTGTATACCTTCTTTTTTCCATGCATCGTAGAGTCTCGAAGAAAAAACTTGCTGGGAAGAATGGAAGATCCCTCGGATCGTTGATCGTCCGACTAGACGTGAAAGCATAAAAAACTTGAAGTATGGGAAAGGTCTAGCCTTCGACATATTCTTTTCACTACTTGCTTAAACAAACAATTATTACCTTGCACGAGCCCTCGTACGGATATTTACTCGCACCTTTGCCCACTAAGAGCTCCTCGAATACCCTGTTAGTGATCTCGTCCAAAGTGGGTTGACCGTGCAGCACCTCGTGCGTATACTTAACCGTATGTAATTCTTTTTGCGGATCTATAACGGGAAAATGTTTTTTCCTGACTCGATGATATTACATTTCAATATTTACGTAAACCAAATATAAGGAAGGTTGGTAACTTTACCTTCGTCTTTTACGTTCATCAAGGTCAACCTGGCGGGAGCATCGATAGCTGGCATATTCATGCAAATACAGTGATTCTCGCTCCAAACAGAGATTGTATCTAAATTGAAACCGTATTTATTTAAAAGTGGTTTCAGCACTTCTTTAAGGGTTCTCCCTTTGTGTGCGATCACAGTTATCATACGCCGCGAAGGTAAATCTACTTTCAATATTTTCGTTGGAACGACTTCCACCTCTTGGCCAGCCAGTACCGATGATGGATATTTCGTTTCTATCGTCTAAAAGTACAAAAAAAATCCATAACTAACATTCGATTGAATGTACGTGGAATTTGTTCGAGTAGTTTGTATCCGTTACCAATTACCAAACTTCATTGGACATAGAATGTAACCATATGCTTAACACGTATGTGCGCAACTACGAAAGCTGTGCCGAAAATGCATGCACAAGAATGTATTGTTGTGTAAAAGTATAATCTGAAACGTATCTGACACCATTTTTTTCCTTTTCGTTTTTATCAAAATGTAGTTACAATCCGACAGTAGATGTGTACAAGATTTTCCATTTTAATTGTCTTACGCCATTACCTACGACGCTCGTGCTTAAAAAAAAAAAATTTCAGATCAAATCAATATTTATCATAGTATTCATCAAAACAAACTAGATCTGAAATATTTTTTTGACAGCAACCACTAAATTCGAAGATAACGGAATGGAAACGCTAAAATGGAACATCCTGTATATGTGGAGCGAGCAGTTTGATTAGGCAGCAGAAATATATTTGGAAGGAGGAAATTCGTGGTATGTAGAGCGCAGGAAACAAAAGCACGTTTCAAAAAGTAACCGCGGACCCGTGTTAATGAGACAAAATCGATTTTGTTAGTTCTGGATAGTAATTTCGAGAAGATGCGTTAAATAAATACGGGAGAACACAAACCTCGTCTGTGGCTAGGATTAGAACGTCATAGTTAGAGTATCGGAGAGCTCTTTTATCAAGGAGGCGTGTAACCACATCTTTAATACTCTCCGTTTGGCTAGTTGGCACAACCGTAGTCGATCCATCGGGTAATATTACCCGACATAACCCGGTACATTTGGCGCGAACTTCTTTCGTTTCGTTTGACTGTCCTTCGTAGGACGATAAAGACTACAAGTTACACATACAGCAGCTTTGTAGATTCGAAATTAAATGTGTATTTATTAACGCATTAGATATTATGTATCGTCTGTTTGTATCTATCATTTTTAGACAGCGCTTTTAACGGTTCACGCTTGCCATAAATAAATTTCCTTATCGCCGTTGCAATACCAAAAGTATAAACTATGTTTACAATGGATACCAAACTAACGTGTATTTCGATGAATTAACATACAGTAATCTTCGAGTAACTGCTTAATAGCGTTACTCTCTATCCGCATTTACGTAGTACGCAGAGCAAGACGATACTCACATGTTTGTGAAACGATTGCCTGAGGGCCAGATCCCATGACGCTAACGAAGATCTGCTACTAGATATAGAAATACTGTCGTCGTTGTTATTACCTTCCGCTTCTCTTTTCATTGTCGTGAAACTCTTATATATGGTTTCGCTTCTGCTAGGGGTTTTACTGTATTCAGACTCTCCACGATCTTTCGATTTGGACCTATAAACATGTTTCGATAATTATAATTGTAAGCACCATTTCCTTCTGTTCTTCTTTTTATATACGATAGATTACCATTACCTATTTTTTCTATTCCATGGAAGAATAGACTTTCTACACCGATCCTCAGCATCTGAATGGCTCTTTTTTAACTTCACGCTAGGCGAACTCGTTAAATGTAGATCGCAATCTACCGCACTTATTACGGAACTCCCTGTTTCTATACAATGACGGTATAGATCGGATCTTAAAAATCTAGGATAGCTGTCGAATTTCATCAGGTTGAAAACCTGTTTTTGAGCCTGAAAATAAGGAATCCAATAATGATTTACATGATGTCACAAAGCAAAGAATCTAACAACCCTGATAGCAACGTAGATCTTCACCTGTAGAAAAAGATTAGTGGGTGCTTCGCCAAGAAGTTCCTGAGTTATTTGACCGGCAGCATGACTGTCAACGTTCACAGGTTCAGCTGCAGTGTTCGACAAGTGGCGTTGATAAATTTGATTAGCCAACTTGCGCCGTGTTGTGACATCCTTGGTATCTTTATATCTTTCGCAGGCAGCCCAAAAGTAGATGTTTTCATGACTGAACTCCTTCTTTAAGAACTCCTATAATGGAAAAAATTAATATGAAAAAAACCATTTGGGTAAATGTTGTAGGTTTATGTTTCTAAAGAGATTTCAATCTTACCGCAAAAGTTTGCAGGCCTTTTGGGTCCTCCAGCAATTTCTCGAAACCACTGGCCCATGCATGGATGCTCTTGCAATCGGTGTTTTTGTCGCATAATTCTGTGCTACCGTGCTGCGTTGAAGAAGCATTACAAAATTTTACCTCGTTGATTAACATCGTTACCCAGGATTAAACGAGTCATAGGGGGAACGTTCGAGCGCGTGCGCGGTCTCGTAGTTATGAATCTTATTTTTAAGTATCGGTATTGAGTATTATAAATTAAAAGGAGTAGACAAAAATAAATGCTCATCGACGTCTGCTTATCGATGTTTACGATACTGATTTCATCGTTAACGCAATTTCATAAAATCGAAATCCTTCGAGCAAGGCAAGACGGAGGCGTGTCTGCACGTTCATTCGTGTATGTGCAATATTTACTATATCTACAGTGGCGTAACTAAGAATTCAAGGAATTCCAACTTTGTGCAAATAAAGAAAAGATTATAATTTCGAGGAAGAGTCCCAGGTTTACTAGTTACACCATTGGTCTAGCTACATATACACGGTCATTTAACTCAAAAGTATAACAAAAAATGTATGACTCAACAAATTTCGAATCATAAGGATATCGTACAATGTAATTGTGAGGAGCATTCAAAGTAAACAAAGGGAAAGGAACATGCATGTTTCCTTTTACGATTCTCACCGATTATATCAACCGGACGTTTTCTCTGTGTGTGTACACAGATTTACGTGCAAAGTGTATAAGGACGATGGAAACAGCGTGAGAATGAAGAATATTCTCACATACTGAAATAAATGATTTCAAAGTTTTCTCGTCTGTTTCATTAAACTACACTAGAGTATATATATATATATATCTCACTTAAATATCGCATATCTTTTAATTCTAAAATGTATTGTGATCGTAATTAACGGTAATTTTGATACAAAAGCAAAGGTACAGACACATGTCGATATCCGAAAAATATTCGAAAGATTAACGTATGTACAATTAGTAGTTATCAATTAGTAACATTTTTTCTATTACGATAAAATATTCGAGGGAAAGAATTACCATCCCTAGCACGTAGGCCCCAGAATTGGTAATTACACCACTGGCGGAACTCGAGCAATTAAATTCTGTCACTCCTCGTGACCGACAAACATTAAAATAATGTGATGCTGATTCAAGAAAACTCTAGGAAGAAGATATGTCATTGTAATTCTTAGAATGATGGTAAAACGATGCAACACGTATCATCGACTTTGCGTTGTCGACGATGAATTATTAATTGTTTCGTTTGAATCTCGCTTTCCTAATCCGTTCGTAAAGCAAACAAAACGGGATATGACAGCTTCGCGTTCCTTAACTGGTCTAGTCTAACCAAAGAATAAAGTTTGAAAGGTAACGATTAAAAATTCCCACAAGTAATGAAAGAAAGTTTACGGCGGAGTTGCGATCCAAGAGAACAATATCGACCGTGTTGTGCCCCACGTACCGATTTCACCACGGTGTCCATGTCGTGACCGAAGATCGTATTCCTTCGTATAGCCGCGCCACGATCCCATTTATCGCGGGGAAAAGTAAAAAACGCTGGGACGAAAATGATTGGTTTACGAAGGAATATCCTCGAATAGCCTCTAAAGACTATGTTGCCCTGAGAGTCCGTAATAATAAGGGCTCCGCCCAGTTGCAACGATGCACCGTTGACAATTGTGATTCCTCGCACACGGTGTCTGTTCAACTCGGTGGTCGTAACACGGCGTACACGCAAACACAATCGCCAACGATCGACAACGATCGATTCGCCACGAGCACACGGGCTCAGCACGCCGCACCAATACGGTTCGATCGATTAATTCCTCCAAATTGCGAGTTCAAAGATCACCGTGCGTTAATCAGCACCGTCGTAACCGTTACGATCAACGTCACGTTCATTTCGTGGCTTAACATGTCACTCTCGTGTGCACACTGCTGCGAAGCGTGTACTCGGCCCCGTACTTCATTTCCTTCTCTCTCTCTTTCCCTCTCCTACTCGATTTACTCGGTCGGTCGGTTGATCCCTCGGTCCCGTCGGTAGCTCGCTCTCTCGTTCGCGCCAAGCTCAATCTTTCATTCACTCATCCGCTGGGTCCAGTGATTCTTAATCTTTCCAAGCTCTCGCGACACACTTCACAAAATTCTTTATCTTTTAAACAACACATTTTCGGACAGATAGAATATTAATCATCTTTTTACCATGGCAAGTAATGTTTTCCTATCTATTATTATGTAAATATTAATCTAATAGATAAACGTAATAGATAACATTGAAATAGAAAAAATTCCATAATAGATTGAAAGATACGAATTACACATATGTGATGAAAATTGAACTCATTGTTCGTTACTGTTTCAATAAAAATTGGAATTTCAATGATGTTATATCTCACGTTGAATCAGTATAAATTTATTCGAGTCGTATTTTGCCCATGTTTGTGCCACAGTGGTTAAGAACCACTGGCTTACTCGATTCCTCTCTTGCATTCTTCCCCTCGCAGTCCAAGGTTTCATAACCCCCCTCGTTTCTCTCATACATACAGTAAAACGCCGATTATCCGAACAACCGATTATCGGAACACAAAACGGGACTATCTTTATGAAACCACAAGCCTTGCACCAACACTGTTTACATTTTGATACCTTATATGTAAACAATTTTACTAACCTCCACGATATAGTATGCTTGCTATTCAAGTGTCCCATTTTAGTGCCCTACAAATTCTAGATGGAAATGAATAGATAAAATTACACGTTTCACGAGTGACACGCGAAAAAAAAGATGCTGAAAGTGGAACGTTAATTAAACGTTGTTCACGTTTGAACAGAGGCGTCAGTCACGAAAATCTAAAGCTATTTTGTACATTTTTTTAGCTCTAGTAGCGCTTGAATTGTTGTATTTGGTATTCAAATAATCAATGTTTTACTGTGCATCACGTACCTCTGCATTCACTACTTTATCCTCGCGTTCTTTTATACGCGACAAGGGACACGCACAGACGCATTCAATTGTAAATTCTCTTCTTCCTACTTTTTCTTCGCGTCTTCGAGTTATAACTGGATTTATATACTACGCGCTTCCATCTCCATTTACATCGTTATACGTACACATATACTTTTAGTATTTAGTGACTATATATGTATACGTATAACAATTTTTTCTCTACACAAGCTACTTTAGAAATTGACCATATCAAGAGTATCACACATTTATACAACAAACCACGCAAGTGAAGGACTTTTGTGAATTATAAAAAATCGTGAAGACCTTACCAGACAAGTATCTTGCGCGCAGGCTCCAACGTTTCGAATTTCCTGCAAGCTTCCCCAGGGTCGTGAGTTATCCGATTTATCCGAATACGTTTGGCAGAGTGGTCGAGCATAGTCCATGCTCGCGTTAAGATCCTCGAAACTATGCACTAAAGACTTGGAGATACCGGAAAAGACTTTTGGGCTAAATTTGTCCCGCGTCTCGGTTTCTGTCGACTCCACTAATACTGTAAATGGGAGTAACCGTTTCGATCTGACTATAGAATCATCGGATGTGTCGATTGGATCCTCTATACCGTGCAGCATCGCGGTGGTGCAAACGGACGCGAGAGAACCAACGGACGAACTAACCAACCCCTGCTTAACTGTAGAGGCAGATGGTAATGGACAGGTGGGCAAGTCCCCCCTCCTCGTTCCCTTTTGTACATCGGAATGCACCTCGTGATTCTCTATCGTTGCCATGTACGTATTTATTCCCTCGCAAAAATTGTTAAAAACGACTCTTTCACGAGATAAATCCCCGTTTATTTTACACGCGTCCGAATCGTTTGTTTCGTTCCAGCATGCGTTAGACACGGCTCGAACCGTTAATCGAAAATCGACGGCCTCGTTACCGTACGTTCTCGACGGATGTTCACACGCATCCTGAAAATATATATTCATTTAAGGAGAATTCTTTTAAACGGACGGCCGTTAAAGCGATTCATTTTATTTTTTGTTTTCATTTACATTTTCGAATATGTTTTCTGTGGTCATTACGAAGTCGTTACATTTAAGGAACTTTAGGAATTGTTAGTCAAGTACGATGGGAACAAAATTGATTCTTCTTTTAAAAATTTTGTACTCTGATAGGGAAACCTTAGGAACGGGTGCAAAATGTACGAGACAATATGTTTAAAAAAATTCTAGAATAATAGGGATCGATACTCGATTGTTTTTATAAAGAAAAAAAAAAATGTATTTCGACATAGAACATTTTTAAATGTTAGGCATTATTGGCTTAATTCCGTCATATTAGCAGCGGCTTTCAGCTGAAACGATGTAATAAACAACGACTAATTATCAGTCTTAACTCTTACACGCGGGGTCCATCAAGGACCCCATCCTCATTATTCCCTTAATAACTCGTTGACTTAATTGAATTAATGCTTGCCATTTTAAGCAATCCTCTCTTTTCAATCTCTTTAATTCTGTACCCCGGTTATACATTTTTGTATGCATGCATTAAGTATATTTTTAATTACTTGCAAACACTACTACTCAAATCATCATCCCTTATATTATGCATCCAGTTCTATATAAAAAAAAACGCTCATTGCACTCCTAGGTTTCCCAAAATATGAAGTATACATTTAAATGAAAGTTTAAAAAGTTACAATAGTACAAGTTAAAAAATCTCCCGACTTATTTCGATATTAGTCATTTTAGCGATTAATCGAAACAAACGCCGTGATCAACATACCCTGTATTCTGAAACAGGACAGCATCTTCTTCGGGAGACGTTTTGTACGATATTTTGGTCTAAATGGCTTGTGCAATCGTCTTTAAAGCCGATTCCAGAATCACTGTTGCTCGAGTGAGCCGTCGAAGTACTTATGTTACTGGGCTGCGGAGATGAAGCATCTTGATGCCTCCGCATTTCGTTATAGGAACTTGCATCTGTACCAGCGGTATCCGATATATACAAAGTTTGTATAGCACCGATGAGACCATTGCAACTGTCAGGAAACTCTTGGCACACGTTTAATTCGGAAGTTTTGGTGCATGTGAATCCAAATATATTACATGCGCTGGAATGTACCGCGTGGTCGATCAATTTATAATAAATAGTGAAAACATGGCATGAGTTCGAAACGATATTTTCTTTATCTTTCACAGATTTAGTTAGTATGCCGAAATATTGCTTGTCTTGTTCGGAAAAGGAATTGCAAAATATTATTCTATAAGATGGATATTCTGCTATGACACGATTCTCTGAGTTGGTGAGCTTTATGTTTGCCACGTGTATAGTTAAGAGCACTGTGGTGGGATTTCGTTTTTCAGCTTTCAATCTTTTGATACATTTTCTCAAAACCTAAAAGCATAATTTAAAAGTACAATTTAATGAAACATGCTGAATTATACACTGTACAAGATTTATTATTCAAACTAATAGAGCTTTGTTACTTATAGTTAAATGAAATGATGTATATATTACCTGCATCATACAAGAGGGATGAAGTTGATTTGGAATATCAATGGTTCCAAGATAGCCCACAACCGTTCTATGTACTATTTTTTCAGAATCCCTTTTATGAGCAGCTGGTGGTGGAGGTGGTGGAAGAGGACTAGACATATCCCAACGATAATGCAATCCGCAATAACTTCCTTCATTTTGTGACACAGTGGATGGTCTTCCTGTTGCATCAAACATAGCACCGCTTTGCAGGTCCCGCACAACTTTGGCAACTCTACATTGTAATTGCAATGCTCCCATGTTACTTGTACGTGGTTTGTGAGTATACTTGGGCTTGCAACGTACTGTTGCAACTCCTTCTTCATCCGAAGAATCTGAGTAATAGTTCTCAGCTATTTGTAGTCTCAGAATACCCTTAGAACGACCAATTAATTGCACAACATCGTCGTGAGGCAGTCTGCTGACATTGTGACCATTGACAGATACTAAATAGTCGCCGGCACGTAATCCAGCATTTTCTGCTGGACTTCCTGGCACAATGCAACTCAAAATACAAGGTTGCTGTCCTGAGATCGTGAAACCGAATCCTTTCGTTCCACGTAACACCTCCACTGTCCTTACGCCGTAATTCACTCGCTTTTTCTTCCTTCTGTTTTGGTGCATTCTCGTGTTTTCTTTTCATCAATTCTCACCGAATCCACCGATGGAATTATCATCGAACCAACACTTTCACAAACCAGAATATCTTTCGAACCATCCTTGCCCAGATTGCGTTCAGTCTATCCCTTCAACTTCCTCGAGAGATAATTAGGTATTCGAAAATCAAGCGACTTCCCTTCTCCGCTTTATAATCGCGTACGTTGATCATCGATAATTAAATTCCATATAAAATTCGTCGTTGTCCGTTTACACTACGAATCGCGACGGCGTTCTTCCTGCGTTCCTGCACCTCTTTCTCCTACACGCTATATATCACTATCATCGCGATACTACAAAACACGCTTTCGAATATTGCCTTCCTATTGTGTGTCTTTCAACATTTTTATATTAAAATTTTCTCTTGCAAATTATCTTATGGATCGAAGAAATGGAAGCAGTTATAAAATGTTTTGATAGTCGATTTAGTCCTTTTCTTCTGCTTCCATCCTTTCACTCCCTCCACTTGTGCCTTTCTTTCGTTTACATCATTGTTTGTACCTACATATATCCATCGATTCGCAGACTTCCGGTGTATAGATACATGTTTCGACAAAAATTCTATTCAACAGGAATTTTACGATAACAACCATATTTTCATTATGAATAACGAATGGTCTATAATTTTATGGTTTCTTCCAGTGGCACATTGTGCTATAGACAAAAATGATGGTTCTCTAGAGTCTCGAACGTTGGAGTCCCAAAGACGAATATTTCAAAAAATGTTTATTTTTTATCTGTTTCATTTGTTATTTATTTATAAAATACAAAGAAAAAGTCCGTTCTTTTGAAATACTTTGTTGATATAAGCAAATATTCACATCGTTCAATTGAGTATGTAATTGAAACTCGACGAAATAAAATCAACAGTAATTCCGAAAGTTCCAAAACGTATACATATAAAAATGACAGAATCTATATCAATTACTATTTTGTGCTATCGTTCAACGCAAGATAAAGCTGTAAACAAAACCACGTGACTTATGATAAGACCAAAACTCCGAACTGTTGTCTTTTAAGTAAATACAGATTCAATTGAAATTGTATAAGCTACTGTGTATAATAGTTAGAGTTCTGTAATAAAAATGACAATAATAAAATATGTAAAGATATAAACAAAAAAATAATGAAATTAAAAATATTTTGGTCCACCGTGAATCAACTTCATGATACATTCCTGACTAGACGTCGTATCAACATGGCGGACCAATGGAAACTTGGTCACATGACAAATGCGTTTACGTTCGACTACCTCCTCGTCCAATAGAATCTAATTATAAGAAAACCCTCATCAACGCGAACCAATGAGATTCCGACATTTTGAATCCATTCTCTTATGTTGTTCCATTCCTTCCCTTTAGGTTGTTCAGACAATAGATTGTGTTATTACATATAGAAACACGCAAGTGTCTGAAACATGTGCAAATTTTTCCATTTCTTAACCTATTAAAATTTGTAAACCACGTTTAAGATCAGTGTTTATAATTCTTGTAATAGTTTATTTCTACGAAATATTATAAATGACATACTTCATAATTGTACTGTGAGTGTAAAATAAGTTAGGTTATCCATTCAAATTCAAATTGTTAAAAGACGAAAAACATTGACGATGAAGTCCGATGAAATTATATGGCAACGTGTACCGAATAATGTCGCAAGCAGAATGATAGGTCAGTCTTTAATACATAAATTAATACCATGTAGAAAGGTACAACGAAGGACCAAGGCAATGAATACAGCAATAAAACATGCTCAGAAATTGAAAACCTACAGTACATATATTAAAATGAGGACTTCTGTACTAAGAGATTTATCAGAAGATAGCGACACAGATGACAATATTAGTTTCACAGAGGATGACTACAGTATTTTGTATCAATCCGATTTATCTTTTAAAGACTATATGACAAGGAGGTCTATAGGAAATGTGGACTACTCCAATGCAGCAGAAATGGGTGTTGAAGAAAATAATGTTGTTTCTAACATGGTAAATGGAAATGAAAATACCAAAAAGCCAAAGAATAAGAAATCTTCCAGACTTGTGAAATTAGGTTGGCATAAAGTTGTTAGGAAAAAGAATACAAGCATTTCTCCTTCTGACAAAACATATAGTGATACATGTTCACCTAATAGTTCAGTTTATTCTCAAAGAGTCAGTAGACAAAGAGATGAGCATGACAATTTAAATGAATCTAATAATAATGAATCCTCTGCAACTTGTATCAAGAAAGATACTCCAATCCAAAAGAGTAAAGTATTGAGGAATAAAAAAAAACATGACTCAGAGAAAAGTATAGACTTACATATTAAGACAACAGATTCCAATAAGGTAGAATGCAGTACTACTACTCCAAGAAAAAGAAGAAGAAACATTAAGTCTGTGGGAGAAACAAATTCTATAACAAATGATATCAATACAGGATTTCAATCAGAAGAAGGTTGTGCAGCAGGAAAAAATATAAAAGAAAATTTGATACCTCTAGAGATCAATGACAATGTAGTTCAAGAGAATAACAAACCTTTGACAAATGCAGAAATACACTCAGATCAGAATCATTCTGATTGTCCTGATCAACTTTCAATAAATCAAGAAAACAAAAATGGCAAAAGTTATCAAATTCAATCTTTGCATGTTGGCAGCACAAATCAACCAAAAGATTCAGGCATAGAAGAAGATACAGAAGAAGAATTTCCAGAAAACAAAATGTGTATGGAAATAAAAAAAGATACACAAGAAACTTGCCAAAGTATGCAAATTACCTCTTCTATTGTGGATGTTCAAAGTAACTCTGAGGTAGAAACAAGCTTGACAATCTGTGATGATAAACAGATTGATCATACATCAGATAATCATGATTTATCAGAGAAAATGGTGATTGATGATCATAATGATTCAAATGAAACTATAATCGATAGTCATGATACATCCGATAAAATAGTATCCAGTACACATGATGCATTGAATGAAATAATATCAGATAGTCGCGATACACCAAAGAAAATGGAACTTGATAGTCATGATACATCAAATGAAATGATATCTAATAGTCAGAATACATTAGATGAAACAATATCAAATGGTCAGGATACATCAGATATAGAGATACCCAGTGATCATAATACATCAGATGAAATTGATATTCAAGACACAACATTATCTACACCTAAAAATGTAAAAAATAGCAAAGAGAATCAGGACACACTACAAAGACAGAGACTGCAACCTAAAGTTACTCATTCAGAGATCATTAAGAAGAGGTACAGAATCATTTCATGCAATGAATCATTACCAAATGATTGTACAGACACAGAATTAAACATGATATATGATAGCGACGAGGGAATGTTGAAATCTGTGGAAGCAGGTGAAAACATCGATGATAGTATGTCTCCCGTTACCGAACGACGTTTGCAGCAATTGAGGAGATTAAATTTGACTATCGATAGCGAGTCTAGTGAGGATGATGATACTTACAGTAACACAGAAAATATGAGAGACAAGTTACTGAAACGATCTGAAGCATCCTCAAGTTCATCAAGCAATGAAAACGAAAATGTAGATTTCAATAGCACAAAATTGACACAATATAAGAAACCAAAGGAGAGCAATAATTATAAAGATAAAAAACATAGAAAGGAAACGTATGCATCGCGAATTAAAACACATGAAAATTGTGTAAAAAGGAAAAACTCGTTTAATAACAAAGAATCTGATCTATCCTTAAAACTTTCAGATACTGATGACAATTTTTTCAAGCATACACATACGAGTTCTCCTAAAAAAGATTTGCATACAACATTCAATCATAGTCAGAATACTTCAGAAAAGTCTTCAAAGAGGATTACAAGTTGTCCAGATAATAAAAGCAGCAGTTCTGAACAATGTTCGAAAATCAAAGACAAATCGTTTTTGGATAATGACGAAAACGATCGAAATTTAGAAATTGAGAAAACTGTGGTTGAATGTTCAGCAATGCGCAGTAGACCATGCAATGTAAAAAATAAAAATTTTTTTTAATTTCAGCCATGCTATTTTATAGCTTCCAGTCTTTTCTGATGTTTCTTCTTTTTCACAGATAGAGGAATTCATAAAAGAGGAAAACTTAGTCAATGAAATAGGCGTACCTTCTTTTGTATTTAAAGATATACATGAAGATGATATCTTTCTCTTAGACATTCCATCTATGGTAAGTTGCATATGATATACATTTTCTTACAAAGTTACTGGAATCACAGCATAGTATTGCATTACATACAGGTGGTTGACACACAATTGATAGGAAAGAAAATAGTCTTAACAGAAAAAAAATTAAAGCTTGGAAACCACAAGTACAAAATCACATTGAAAGATGTAGATCACTTATCCTGTGTCTTTAGTACTGGTAAATCTCGAAAGCCCTATAAAACAGGTATATACTTCAAAAATTAATGAGTTCATTTTAAATTAACATTCTTTTTGGCACATAAAATTTACTTAATTCTTTTTTCTTAGTTAATATCAAACCAGTGACGAGAATCGTGGCACGCCAAAAGATATTTGAAGAGCCAGTCTTGAAATCAAATCAATGTACAAACGACGTAGTAAACTATATCGAAGACATCAGCGCAAGTGAAACTAATACAGTTTCTATAAAGAAACATCATAAGAGCAAGCATAACCTTTCGTTAAAAAGAAAGCGATTGAAAATGATTGAATAAAAATATACATGTGAAGCAACAAGACTTAAATTGAGGGACAGATGTGCCATTTACTTTTCAAGTATGTTTATACGAATGACCCCATCCACCTAAACATTTTCAAATAATGCAAACCTATTCAATTTATACGTGATGTTTAAGATACGAACATAAATAATAAAAACCTTCCTATGACATTTGTTTAAAATTTTACATTAGTCGCACAAATACAAGTTTTTTTTTTTTTAAGTGTAACTTACACGACGTCAGATTAATGTAACGTTTGCGTTAAATTTCCACGCAGAAAGAAGTAGGCAAGAGAATATGAAACCACTTTTTATGTCGAACGATCTTTCGGCGCGAGTAATAGCGAGCTAATGGCTGCGAACATGTAATAAGATTTTTCGATATAAAAAGTGGGTGCACCAATATTTCACCATTGTGTCCAAAAAGTTACACTTCTAACTTCACCCACTTTTTATATCTAAATAATTATTTTCGTTAATTTTGATTGCAAATAATATTCGAAGCAATTTGTACTTTTACAGCCTTGAAAGTTTTTAATCTCTTTCAAGTAAGATTCGAAAATGTCTAATCGTCACGTGCAGTCGACTGGCGACGGTTGTTACCGATTAGTGCCGAAATCAAACGAAAATAAAGTAACCAAGTAACAGCTGTGTCAAGTTAAATTTCGCTGCTGCAGCAAGATAAATGTGTTTTTGATGCTGTAGATCGTCGATAAGTGTTAATCATATTGGTTTTTCATATAATTACACCTTTATTTTATGCAACTCTCAAGGAATACAATTTTCAAAAAATACTTCGTGAGAGTGCTTGTTACGAGATAACGATTGAAAGTAACTGACGAAAAGATAACATTTATATAGAATTGATGCGATTGTCAATTGTAATTACATTTCCTCGCAACCACTACGACAGTGTGTCAGTATATATAAATTGTAATCGATTTTGACCATGGTTACTACTTCAGTTTGATAAATTCGATATTTCATTCCCGAGTGTCTATTAAAGATTTAAATACTATTTTAAAAGTGGTTTAATGCCAATTACGAATATACACAAAATGACTAGTGCAACAGTGAAATTAATAGAAGAAGATGTAGAGAGTGGGGGAAAGGAGCAGGATATGGATGGAATTGAAAATGACTTCGCTTTCAATAACAGCGTTCACAATGCCAATATCAACATACGATTAGGTAATTAATTACTTTCATTAGTTGAATTAAATTTAGCTTTAGAATGATCATAATTAATTTAAAAATCATCTTATTCTTACTGCAAACAATTTGTTCTTTAATTTATATTCCAACAATACATCTTATAGGTTTTCTCCGGAAGGTATATGGCTTGTTGAGTATTCAACTTTTAATGACTGTAATGATAGCTACAATACTTATGTCATTTCAAACACTTAAAACTTTTATACAAGAAAAGTAAGTACTTCTCAATGATGTTTGCCTTTAACACAGTATGTTCCAATAAAAACATTTATTTCTCAATTATTTTAGCCCTTGGACATTAATTTTGTCATTTGTCATGACTATGGGAACTCTGATCGTTTTGTTTGTAAAAAGAAGAGATCACCCAGTCAACTTGTTACTGTTGACTTTATTTGTAAGTTTAGTGCTGTCTTTTAAGAATTCTTTTATTGATATAAAACTATAAATAATTTATGATTTTAATACAGACATTGTCAAAAGCCTATACCATTGGAATACTGGTGTCAATGTATGATGTTACCACAGTTGTGCAAGCACTATTCATAACATTAACAGTTACAGCAGGATTGACAGTCTACACATTTCAGAGCAAGAAAGAGCTATCATTCTCAACTTCTGGGTATATTTCTACTCCTCTTTTCTTATTATTTTAATATTTATCACGATTTTGAAAATCTGATGTTCTACTTATAGGTTGTTCATTGGCCTTTGGATCTTATTGTTGGGTGGTATAATGCAAATATTCCTCCAAAGTACAATGTTGGAATTGACATTGGGAATTGCTGGAGCAATAATAATGTCTATGTTTATCGTTTTTGATACCCGCTTGATAATGCATACTCTCTCTCCAGAAGAGTATATATTGGCCACTATCAATATTTACCTTGATGTAGTTAATTTGTTCGTGTACATTTTACGAATACTTGCTGTTTCAAAACAATAGACTTTAATTTTTATACTTATCTTTGTTTCTATCGCTATATGTTACTTCGATTATCTGAATGCAAAATTTTCGATATGAAATTTTGTTTAACTTCAGCTTTAAGGATCTAGCACGTTGTGTTAAACTATCAAAGATCAAACACGGATTTCAATGTTATTTTTATTGAAATACATAAATGAAATAGTCTAAATTTACGAAGTTTCCATGGCTGCTGTCGTATCTTCTGTGTATTTTCCTTTGTCCTTGCCCAATGCTGCAAGTCTGCCTTTACTTCTTCTGTCAATAATCTTCTTGCGATCTTTGTCCATCTTCAACTTTACAATAACAGTCTATAAAAAATAAATACTATTAGAAGACAGTTGGAACACATTGTAACAATAAATAACAGAGTAGTAATATCAGTGCCAATTTCTCTGCATCAAAGAGACTAAGTTAGACAAATTCATTAATCTACAGGAAAACCCTGAGGATTTCTGGCATTATCTAACCGTGTGTCTCTATCTACGTGAATGGTTTAGATCATCATTAAAATTAACGTAAAATTAACGTAAAATTAACGTCATGTTTGAGTCGTAAAGGGTTGATCAATTAGATTTATAGAATAAGGAAGAAAGTGCTTCTTACCTTGGATGGATCAATACCAACATACACATTAGCACTGTTAGCCTTCTCACGTTGTATTCTTTCAATGTAAATGACGAATTTCTTTCTGTATACTTGGACAACTTTGCCTACTTGTTGACCCTTGTAGTGACCACGAACAACCTTCAAAAAGAAAACCAATTTAAAGAACGATTCTACGAACACTATCTTTCACGATTGTTTGCGAAAGTAAATTAATTACCTGGACTTCGTCCTCCTTGCGAATAGGCATCGAACGAACATTGTATTTCAAACGAAGTTCTTTAGAAAGAGGAGCTGACATAAGCCTCCTACGAATATGTGAGGGCGCCGTGAAGTGCCTTTTTCGGTTTTTTCTCCGCGAGGAGGTGACAAGACGGTTAAATTTCATCGTTGCTGGTTACCTATATCAACAAATGTACACATTAATATAATTTAGAGTCAACAATAGCAAGACACTTTTTTGATACACGACAGCCACCTCACGTGGCTCTTTCACACACAAACACAAAACAGGTTAACTCATTGTCACTAAAAAATATTATTATTATTCATATTTTAACACGAAAAAGATATATTCATTAGGATATCAGAGGATGAGTAAGATAATTCTAATACAAAATACGCAATGGAAATTGCTTATTTAAGCTCGATTCCAACCGATTCGGATTTCAACAAACTCACCGTTGACTGTCGGTACCGCAGTTACAACCGGAAGAGCATTTAGGCTGACATACTAGCGCCGGAAAGACAAACTTTCACATCGAATCATTCCATTGGATGGTGAAGTTGGATGTAAACAGAGCGTGATAAAATTCCAATAGTCCTCTACGTCGATACGACGATCTCCATTACTTATTTTAATATATTTTTATTATTATTAAGATTGTATAGCTAAATAAAATTATAATTTGTTCGTTATTATTTATATGTACACATACAGTGATTGACTCATTTTCATTGGTCGATCTCATATCAGTCTTGATATAGTTGTTTCATGTTTACCCTAGATTTGTCTAGTTATCTACTTTGAAATCTTTCAGGAATAGGGAATTTTAGTTGACGAATCGTTCTCTTCCTTGACACGGCAACAACGTAATTGTAATTATGTTCCGAGCTTGTGTCACTCGTGAATAGTGGACGATTGTATCGTTTCGGAATCGCGGAATTACCGTTTCCAAGGTCTTGTAAAAATATCGTAATTATGGGGCTATTAATCTTACGGAAATATTCACCATGCCGTAAAAATCGAGTAAGTACACAGTCGACCAGTGTACGCGTCGTTTCATCGAGGTAAATATTTTGTTTATACTTGATGTTGAAAGACAGTCGTCGCGATATGGAACACTACGAGTATCTTGGTAGGGTTCCTCCTATTTAATCCGTTACTCGTCCCAAATACTACGCTACGTCTCATTTATATCTCGCGACGATTAAATCGAGCGGTATTTTTCTATTTTCTTGTTCGTTTTGTGTGTCTATCATATGATTAAATATTTGTAGCGCGTTTCAGTGATCCCTATTTAAAACTTCCGTGCACTATCCGAGTCGACGTAAAGCGCATCGACAATTGTGGACAATTGTCATTTTACGCGTAGAATACCCGCATATACATATAAGCATATAAACGCGTCTATACCCTGATATATCGACCCGTGCAAACGTATATTGGCTTAATAAATGTGATTTGCCATGAGTCGATCGCATAAATAGAAAACTCGGTTCTAGTTGAAGAGGACACTGGGAGGAGGGAGAGATGAACGTCGACTAGGTTTCCGTAAAGTAGAACTGGACGGAAATTCCCGACTAGATAATAAATGTTGAATGCGGATTAAAAAAAACTTTTGATTCATTATTCGTTTAAAATTGAAACTAGAATCCGAATGCAATAATATCAATATTACGAAAATTGTCATAGATTTTTTTTTTAATTTATGAGCTTGTCAATCACTCAAATGAATTATTAGTGTTAAGATATCAGTACTAATAACATTGATATAGATATGTACGAAAAAAGGGTTGAATGTCTCAAAAAATAAGTTCATTGACATTTCACAAAAGATCGCAAATTTATTGTCCCTTTGTTTTTACATTAAAAAAACGATCGAAGATAAAATGCAGACATAATACACGCATGGACCATTTCGTTTATGCGTAGGTCGGTAGAACAACAGGCAGGTTGATCTCTTAGAAAAGGATTCGTTCTACAAGAAGTTTTTGGCAGACACCTCTTTTACGGATAATTTTTCAACAGTATTCAAAATTCATGCATCGGAATACAATCTAACGGAAGCAATCAATAAATAAGCTGTTCCCTTTTTCGAGCCTATATCGCGGAAAGAAAACTGACGAATCACAAAATGGGTTCTACTAGGCAAGATAGATCGCTAGGTAGTGGAATATCTCTGCCACAATGGATGAAGGGAAAAATTGACAATAGGTACGTATTCTTCTGAATCTTTATAAATCATCGATAATCTTCGTAAAACTAGCGCTTGTATAGCATCAATAAATACAAAGTAACCGACCAAATAACGCTGAAATCATAATATCGATGTTACGACTATTACCGTTAGATGTCGTGCAAACGCCATTTTATGATGACGCTACGTATCGATGTTGTAACTCATAATCGATGTATATGTATATAAATATAATATCTCTATCAATAAGTAGATACACAAATGTGTTTATGCGCGATAGCGACAGCTATTGCCTACGGCGATAACGATATAATCACACCAAATATAAAGATTACTATGACGTATCCGTACGTTTTACTTCCTGCTTGTTTCCATGTATTTGCATAAATATCTGCAATCTACTGGAACGAATTTACATAATTACATTCGAAGGTGCCTCGAGCCCGTAAAACAATTAGTTTGTCGATCGAAACAATATATTATTGTCTTCGAAACACTCTATTGCGAGATCGAGTTGTTTCATTTTTCTTCGATGTATTCTCGAGCGGGTGAGAATATTTGCAGGCGGAATTTGGCCAACACGATTGGACAGCTCGTTGCACGAGCATTGCGGCCGCTATTCTTAGATCTTGGACTCATGATCGTTCACGAATTCGCCCTCGTGGTTCTGCTGTGTCGCACAGTCTTCGTTTTCGCTCTTTCTTTACTCGCCTTTACAGTATTATGTATACATATATATATATATACCGATGTGGAAAACTCGGATCGAGTAACGTTTTTTTTTTCTGCGTTCGCTCGGGCGCATGACGTACGCTATCACGCGCGTGCAAGAGCAAATCGAGTTTATTGCAAATTTCGTGGGTGATTCGCTAATAATCGAACGTGTAACACGTCGAATTACGTTGCTCGAATAACATCGTTGGCACTCGTTTGGTACCTAGATCTGGAACACAGACACGCGCTTTGTGAAGGGTAAGGTACGGATAACTCAGGAAAACTGTCCATCCCTTTACTGTACTCCTTCTCGGTCCGTATGTTCGAGTTAAAACACGATGAAAGTTTCTGTTGTACACGCGTAAAACATTTATTTGTTTAAAGATACATTCTCGAGATCAAATCTGAAAGTTTGAAGATTGATGTGTCATGTTCTTAACGTGATTGCTTTTTGTTTTGCATAGATTCGATTTCGATGAGAGTACGTTCAGCCCGCCGTCTCATGACGACAGTTTTTTCTACATACGATATCCGAAGACTCAGAGTCGCCTATCGGGAGTGCAAGAGTATCGACCGATTGACCAGGTTTTCGGCGAGCAGAGCATCTCGTCGTCAACGAGCAATGTGAAACCAGAGCAACAATTAGCATCAGACGTGAAGAAGAATCAGGAAATCGACTTCAGCAAGCACCCTTTGCCGTGTCAACCGTTTATACCTACTACAACAGCGAGCAAAGGTGCCTATGAAGAACATTTTACCTAAATTAAATGAGGACAATTCTATTCGATATTAAAACTCTTATAAATTTCATTAATCTACGTCTAATTATATAATCGTGATAGTTAAGTATTTCATTTCTGATTTCAGAATTTAAGCAAAATTCGAAAATCGTAGTCGCAAAAGCAAAGTCTCAAGGGGTGGACGATGGATTTCACAGTGGGCCAGCACTTTGCGGAAAATCGATCGTTCACGTAGCCAATCAGATGATGTCCAACAAATTCCAGAAGACGTTCACGGCCGAAACGGCCGAGGTTCCACCGAGGAAAGGCAGCAAATCTTTGCCAGCCACTCCGATAGCTTCACCTAGCGTGAGTCCAGACAGTTCGCCTAAAGCTCGTCGACGATCGAATCGCTACTTCACGGGCCCTTTTCTTCCCGATCGAGAAAAATATCAAGGCGGCTGGATCTTGGCGAGTATACTGGGACAGTCCAGAGAAATCGTACCTGCAAAAATCGACGAAGAAGACGAGACTGGCTTGGACGCGCTAGCTCCGCCACCCAGGTCGCTGAGTCGAAAGAAATCTATATCCTCGCAGAATCTTACTTACGTGGGAACCGAAGAAAGGTCTAATGAAAAATCGGCGATCTACTCGAATGTATTCCAAGCAAAACCATCGGAGTTAAGAGAAATGAATTTCTGGTCGCCAACGTCCATGTGAAGCGTATTCTTCTTTATGTTCTAATCGTTAAGCGTTTCTTCCTTTCTAGAGAAAAAGCTCGAAAGTTCGTTCGCGAGGCAAACCATCGTGTCTTCGCGAGATAAACGTTATACAACGAAAAACGAAGCTTTCTGTATTATTCTGTACCCGACGGATTTGTGCCGGAGACGGGTAGAATTTTAATGAAACGATAGATTACGAATAGAAACTCTGTATGATGATATGTTCATAGTATTTATTTGATTGAGTTATTTTTTTTTTTGTAAAATTTAATGATACAATTCTTATCGTAATTTTGATCGAACAAATATTGGATGACAAATTGTTTATCTTCTGTACTCAAAATTATTTATCTGGTAAAGCATTGTCTGTCTTTGGTATGTGAATGTGTGAGTATTGCAACTGTGTCTCTCGAGCCACACATTTCGGTTTAATTCCCAGCTATTGTAGATATTTTAGTAGCAGCATATTGTTTATCGTCGTGCATACATAGTTGTTACTTAGGGAAATCTCTCATGTGAGAGCCAATTTAGACGCTTTCGACGTTCGTAATCATTGTACTATAGATTAGTAAGGACGATTGCCTTCGTGAACGCCTTTCAAATTTGTGACAGAAGTCTGTTTTTTTTTTATTTTATTTTTTTAGAGGACATTGGTTACCGCTCTTAACTAAGTATTTGATTTTATTTAATTTTATGAATGCGAGAGAAGAATATTCTATATAATAAATGTACGTGTTGTTCGTTACGTTTACATGGTATGAGTGGGTAATAGAATGCGTAAAACAGTTAAAAAATGACCAAACGCGTCTCGTAACGCGTCTCAAATTTTGTTCAACGAGAGGCTTACATTGAAATGCGAAAGATCCTAAATTCCGCGTGAGATACGTATGTTTTAGCAGTGCTAGCGTAAACGTTCAGAAGGCAACTACGGCGGCGGAGTAACCAAAAATAAGAGGTATTGCACACTCGTGTACTATATACTTGTGTTAGTTGACATTTTTGCGTTGACGGTTGCTCGTGTGTTGGTTTTTTCAACCCTGGAAAACATAACAGGGATTACGAAAATACAAGATAACTTATTATCCAGTGATTTTTCGATGCGAGTCAGTACTACAGGTGGGACGTGGAATCTCATATCAGGCTGCATTACGATAAAAGAGTAATTCGATTCGTGTAAAGTTAAGTCTGCAAGTTGATACGATACGCGAGGGGTTGCCAGTATTGCTGACATCACGTAATTATGAGCATACAGTATTGTATGAAATTTTTTAAGGAGTTAATAAATCGGGAGAGCCTTTCAAGCCAAAAGAGTTTTCTCTGTACTAAGAGTTATCTTTTCTACCTCTTTCAGATAGTAAAATTCCTATATAGTGCTTTCTTAAAAGTCACAGTCAGCTTACTTTTTAAAATAATTCTCCTACGTTTAGTCTATGTCATTTCAAGATTTAAACGCTATATCGTCGCATCAATTTCGCTCCTTTTACTATATATTGGTCGTGTTGAACAGCCAGCGAATTTTATTTCGCAACTGGCCAGGTCGTTTATTTTTTCGCGTCAGCGAATTTATATACGCGACACCTTGCAGCGCGAAGGAAGTGGGAGGACAACGCAACGTTCGACGCCCAAAGGCTTGGATTAGGAAACGAAAAAGACGCGGTGTACCAGCTTACCAAAGTGTAATGCTTTCCTTCGCCTCCGGCTTACTTATGAAATCACAAAGTTCTTGGCCGTGCCCGTACTGTTACACTTTGCCAATGTCAATTGCGTAATTGCAACCGACCGGCCGATCATGTTCCCGTTCACTTCTCATTTACGTCCGCTCTCCTTCCTCTCGGTCTTCTCTTCCGATCTAGATCCCGATTTTTCGTTCCGATGGTCAGATAGCTATTTTCCACGAAAATCGAAACGACGAAGTTAAGAAGTTTAGACAATTTTTAAATAACCATTTCGGACGCGTGGCACTGTGTACAGAGACAAAATAGAACATAGTTTTTTTACAGGAACGTTACTGATGATAAAAATAAAAATGTATCGAGTCGTTAGTCGATGTAGCCTCCTCTACCTAGCTTCAAATACAAGGATCTCACACTTTCATTGATTTCTTTAAACAGTCTTTTAGATTAAACAAATGACAATTACTATAAGCATTCTACAATACTTATTTCTAACTTTACGTAGGTAAAGAAGATCGGTCGGTCGTTTTTCAAAGAAAAGGCCTGCTCCAATAGAATTTCTATTCCGAATTAGTGAAAATTTGAATAATTAGTAAAGAGAACTACAATCAAAGTTCACTCGTGCGATAATCAGCGAGTAAACAAACATTAATTCGAAATTCACGAATCGATAGTACAACACACCGCAGTGCCTTGTCCAAGCGGTTAGATGGCAATGGTCCTGGCGATGGTTTGACACTATCTGCGATAAAACGATTCGCGATCCTGGTTAGAGCATATTCATCGTGTAATTCTGTACGATGGCTAAACCGTAATTCTATAGCCGGGCTCAATAACGACACATATTGACCGCAATTCGAGATATACTCGCGTTGAGCAACTGCACGAACTGTCTCCCTGTACTTTGTCTTCTAATTACCGGTATGCATATATACATTTAAAAGCTTACAAGCTTACAAAGCAAAGGAAATTCGAACGAGGTAGAGGGCTTGTAGTGCCATGAAACAATAGTTAAACATTTCTAATAATATTTGGAATTGTCGGATGATGATTTTGATTGGAAAAATGTTTATTGGATCAAATAAAAAATTGGACACTTTTTGTTTAATAAATCGAAGGCATCATATGTATAACTATTGCAGTTTTGTTAAAAAATACATTCTGTCTAAGACCGTCGAAAATGATCGCAATGCGTGACAATCCTCTCGAGTTTAGGGGTATCGTGTACGCTCCAGTTACGTATACGTGACGCAACGTCGGCTCGCCATGAACCGTTTATACAATATGCCTGCCTTTGGTCGACGGACACTCGATACCGAGTAGTTTTCGGGTAAAAAATATTTCAACTTGTCCAGGTAGGGTTGCTAGAGCTCACGTATAAATAGTCAGACGGATTTCCAATATGCATTCAATTCGTTTCTGCACTTTGCTTCTTAACGGTAAAGGAAGGATCTACTCCAACTTCTCATCATGTTCAGGGTAAGTAACAGTATCGTGTGAAACTTGCCCCAAAAAATCACTATTACTATACTGTAATCGAATGAGGGTCGTCAAATAAGACTCTTTAGGAGTTATATCTCGTGAGATGACAGCGTTCAATTTCTAGACTTTACTCAAACAACTTTTTGCTGTAATTTTTAGAAAATGATAAACAATTGGGTGTTGATTAATTTTGAAATTTGTTTTTCAGTTCATGGTCATCTGTGGTTGTTTGCTGGCGGTGGCACAGGCTGGCGTGATCAGCGGAGGTTTGCTCGCAACTGCGCCCGCGGCGGTAGCGGTGCAGTCGGCGGCAGCAGGCCTTCCTCTATCCGCGGCTGCGCTCACGCTACCGACTCTATCAGCGTCCAGCTCCAACCTTATTCGGGGTATCGGTAACTTAGGTGCCATTTCAGCCTACTCCAAGAGCATAGTTACGCCATTCAGTAGCGCCAGGGACGCGGACGTGCGCGTTAACAATCCTGGAATCGTGACAGCGACCGCTGTGCCCGCGTCTGTGGTCGCAAATACTGCTCTTGCAGGTACCTGATCGCGAGGTGCCGCCCACGTACAAGTCGTCGGAACAAATATAGCTATCTCGTAAAATCTATAGGCTACTGCAGTCGAAACTTATTCGAGAAGATTGCTATATTTGTTTCATCGACTACACTTTAACCTCCGTTCTTCACCCTATTTTATCATCAAGTACTGATTTGCTACATTGCTGCTGTATAGTGGCACCACCTCTCGTCGACGTTAGACGATAACTTCAACTTCAATTGAGGGTGTCGAAAACATTAGACGCTTGGCAATCGCTTGCCGACACGCTTCTCTCGTCTTTCCTTCTGTCATTCTACTTCACCAATCTGTTCTCTACGGCAACACAACAACAACATTCACAACTACAATCAACAACTACGCGTAGTCGTATGAATAGCAATCATAGTATAGGTTAGTCGAATATAGCGGCCGTTGTTTAACAATGTGATAACTACGCAGACTAACGATTCTATTATTTAGTCCTTCTTTAGATCTCATTCATTCGCAATATTCCCGATGCTCCACGGATATTTACGACAACTCTGTAATGTTTCAGCTCCAGTGACCGCCGCTCTTGGGCCCACGCTTCTCGCCCCTGGACTGACCACTGCCCTCGCAGCTGGAACTGGAATCACCACTGGCTTAGCGCCTATAGGACTTAATGGTTTGGCCTTGAACGGCTTGGGAGCGCTAAAGGTTATCTAAAGGCCACGCTAGAACGACCATGGATCGTTGAAGGTCAGGCGGAAGCTTGATCCTTCGGCTCTGTCAACTACGCGTTTACGTTCGTGACGACGACGAATCGTTGTCGCGACGCAAACGATCTACATGTCACAAGATGTAATAAATCGTAATTAATCGTAAATCGAATAAACGTAAAATCGTTACGATACTATCTGTCCGTTCATTTCGAAAGCACCTATAGTGAAAGTAGCATACTGTATTTTCTAGTATTATATTGCGCTACGCTCTATTATTTGCAACAGAACATTGTAATGTAACGCGAGCATTCGCTTAGTCTGGCGGATTACCGAGCGACGAACCTCTTTGATCGTCTACTTTTCACTGAACTGAGTAGGAAGCATCGAGAGAGAATTCAGCCGAGAGTTCGAAGCGAGCATTCGTGATTCCAAAAACGACCCTTGTAACGTAACGTTGGTGTCGAACCGTAAAATTCGTGCCGAGCAGTTACATTACAGCGTTCTGTTGCACGTCAGTCGCCGGCTTTAGGCTGTACGATTCCGTACAACGATATTTGTACAATTTCCAAGGGACTCGTAGGTATAGGAATAGAGACAATAAACGCTTCTATACACGTTCAGTGTTGTATACTGTATTTAATAAATAGAATCATAGACAGATTACATTAAAAGTACAGCATTGTACAAAAGGTTGTCGCGTCCAGATAGAAGTGCAACGATGATCCATTGAGAGAGCCGTTTACCAGGAGTAGGAGACGCCGATGGGGCTGCTGTAGGCCATGTGGGATACAGCTACGGCTGGGGAGTATGCGACGCCGAGGAGTTGGTTCGAGTGGGCTATGGGGGCAGCGAGGGGTGCAGCGTGTGCAGCGTATGCCAATGGGGCGGCTTGAGCAGCGTACGCCACTGGAGCAGCATGAGCAGCGTACGCCACTGGAGCAGCATGAGCATACTGCGCGTAGATAGCTGGGTTCGTCACACGGATGTCGGATTTGCTGCTAGTCGAGAAAGGTGTCGCAATTGTCTTCGACTGGGTCGCGATTTGAGCCAGATTTCCACTACTGCGGAGTATATTGTCTGACGTCGATGTCAACGCTCCTGTTGTCAAGGTGTATTGTCCTGCATACGGGGCCAATGTGCCAGCGTTGCTCACTGCAAGAGTGCAGGCGAGGATCATGATCTGTACAAAAATGGGAGATTTTGTTAATGTAGTAGGCTTTGAATTTTTTGAAGATAGAGTTACTTTGAAATATTTAGAAATCCTCTATACTTTGAAAGTCATATAATAGGTTGGTTAGGCGAGATACCAGAAGACACATGTGCTCCAATGTGTGCCAACGTAAGCCAACACACGAGCACATGTGCCTTCGATTGTCTAAACTCTTTGGTCTGAACGCTACACGATATATTGTTAAGTATTCTTGTAATACGATTATTTTTCACGTGTGAACATAAAAGCCTTAAAATAATAGAATATTATCTCAGCTATCGTACTCGATGTACGGATCTACATCCAATATGGAACTAACGATTTTGGTAATGTAATATATACCTTGATGAACATTGTGGAGCTGGAGACTGAAGATCGGTTGATACTTCGAGAAATGTGTGGAAGCAAGTGCGTGTCGATGGTTTCGTAGCCGAAATCTTATATACCCCGCAGAACATACTGGCCAGCCACGAGTTGGAATCAGGTGGGGCACAAGGGCGTGTTTCGAACGAGTGTCGAAAAACTTTCGCTGTAGGATACACGCGCAATACTTTCTGTACTTTTCAGTGCCACGCCCGGCCCTCTTCTTTTTTTTTCCCCTCGACCAACAAAATCGCCGACTTTTATATCCCCTTCGACCTTGGGCTAACAATTCAAAATCATTCGAGTGACCGTCTCACGACGTGGCAAAAAATGACCGTGATCCATTTTCGCCATCCTTTTACCCTCTTACCAAATTCCTGGCTGGAATATCGATGCTAACGATATCGTGACATTCGAACAGCCATTCCCTTTTCGAGAGGCTTCATTTATCTCTATACGAAGTCCTTTGTACCGCCATACATGGCATGAAATTACGTTTAACTCAATTATACGTGACCTCTGGCCCACGGTCTCGTTTACATTGAGATACATATTTTGTTTATCCTTTTGCACAGACCGTGAGACGTGGGAACGATTGAGCGATTCATAAGACAGATCTTGTGTGATTTTTACTGTAACTTTTTCAATAATAACGATCGCTATACTTTTGTTAACTATGAGTTAGTTGCATTTTAACATTTTAGAATTATATAAAGTTAGCAGCATCAAATAGGTTAGACTAATTATAATTATAATTATCTGTTCTATTGCGTATTGTTATAGCATATCTATTACATGTACTGTTATGATTGTATAATGTATGTATGCTTAATTCATAATGTTATTAAATCTATTGTATAGTATTCTGTTGTACATTTTTATTATACCATTCAAACATTATTATTCTAGGGTATTATATACTATATATATTATATAGAAATTATTTGCGTGACATAGCGCCTCAACGGGGCATGCGACGCTATAACAATCTAGCGGTCAATGGGTCGAACTAAGTCCAGATTGAATGCAGGCTACCTGTATGCGAACAATGAATTTAATCTAACTTTTTACATATATACACGCAATTTTACATCATGACAGGTATATTGTTCATTAATTAGACTTTCAGCTTTCATTTGATGGGCATGAACTGGTTCAATATACGTTTTATCCACGAAAAAACAGACAAATAATGTGCATGTACATATTGGCTTAGAATCAAGTTTATTTGAAGCTATTAAAGGAAGTAGAGATCAAGGAATATTTTCCTAGCTGAATTATAACATCATAATGCCTCTAATATAGTCGGAAAATCATTATTGAACGAAATATACAATATTTATTAAAATTATTATTTTTCGATGTAATCGCCATCTGGTGGTCAATGCCCGAACTAATTTCGGAGTTTGGTCAGCGCCTCTATCGGGAAAACGCTCAAGTTTGTCCTACTCTAAATGTTAGATGGCCCCATTTGTTTATTTAAAAAAAAAAAGAATTCAGTGGTTAAAAAATGATTCTCATTCATATTTTAGTATTACAATGCTTGTCCACAAATTTTTTATTGGATATATAGCTTTTTTTAAAAAAAATAAACAAATGGCGCCATCTAGCATTTACAGTGGGAACTAATCGAGGATAAACTTGGGCGTTTTCCCGATAGAGGCGCTGACCAAACTCCGAAATTAGTTCGGGCATTGACCACTAGATGGCTATAGCGTCGCCTGCCCCGTTGAGGCGCTATGTCACACAATGTGTTTTCATACTATTGGTTATCGTCATTCAGCGTCATTGCGTCAGTGATTTCACATTATTTGAACGAAGTGACGTGTTTGATTTCAGTAAATGCACTTTCTCATAGTGAACAGACACGACAGTACGTGTTGATTGATAACTGTGAACTTCAGATATATTGTATATTCTTAATAGAACCTCCAAGTAGAATTATTTCATTTCAACATTTGCACTTTAATAGAGAAACGATCTGAACTTTATACGGTCACGCGATACAGAGGACAAGCAAAACGTCAATTCTGGTATATTCTAGAAATAAAGTTGCCTCTCACTTTTGTGAATTCATGAAAAATCATGAGGCCCGCTCAAAGAAGACAACAGGGTTTGCAGTATGGGATTGTTTTGCTTGGTATGCAAGCCATGAATTTTGGTCTTGACAAAATTCCACCAGCTACTTTAATCACAATTATTGGACAAGTGAGTAGTTATTGTTTACTATTGCACACTAGTTTTCCTAGGTAACCTAATCATTTAAGAGTAATCAAATACAAACATCAAATCTCCATTTTTTTAGGTTTTACTATACGTCGGTTTAATACAAGTTCCATGGAATGCAGAGGAAGTGTGTATATCTGCTGCAAAAGTGTTTAAATATAGAAGTTGGAAATCATTTGTCATATCAAATTTTGAACATGGCTCTGATATGCACTTGTATTATAATATGGTGTCTTTAATTTTAAAAGGCGCATACTTAGAACCTATGTATGGAACAATGAATTTTGCTTTCTTATTGGGTATCCTATCGCTTGGATGTAGTGCTATGTACACATGCTTAGGCTATTCATTGACCCAATTAACTGGAGATTATGGGTACTATACCCAATGTGCTATTGGGTTCTCTGCCGTGTTGTTTGCATTGAAAGTAATTGTGGTTTGTGAAGAACATGATAGAATGCACAATGTTGGAGGTCTCAGAGTTCCCAGCAAAATTGCTGTCTGGGTGGAATTAGTTTTGATTCATCTTTTGGTACCACAATCTTCATTCATGGGACACCTTGGCGGCATCCTGGTTGGCTGCTTATACTGTTACACTTTTGTTGGTGAAATAGTTGACAACTTATTGTGTAACCTGACTGGCACTCCTATTATACATGAGGAACAGTTTTATAGGAGACGAAGTTCATTCTTCAGATGAACAAATTTGGTATTTGTTTCAGAAACTTTGACTATCTGTTTGTAAATTTAAATGTATTTTGATAAAAATATACAATATTTATAACTTACCATGATAATGTTCCTCAGTACTGTACTGAAATATTTATAGTGCTATGTCTATAACTTAAAGAAATGGATGTTTGCGATAATAATACGAAAACCATAATAAAATTGTTTTATTTATTATACATTGTACGAGGACATAAACAAATTGGTATAAGAGCGTCGAACTTATTTTTCTGGATACTCTAGAATACTTCTGTATATATGTACATATGAGACAATGTGAAACTACATTCTGTATTACTTTATACTGTAAACAATATTTGTTACTTTATGTAAAAGAATAAATTAATTTTCTATTAGTATAATCGTTAACTTATTTACACTTGAACATTGATTGTATGTATATTTTTTCGCGCCCATTACATAATACATTACGAATAAGAAAACAGATTTATCTACATTATAGTATTTTGTACATAATAAAATAGATCGATAAAAATCAGTCTATATTCTCCATAAATGCAACTCAACTCAATGATGGATGTTTTCGTTCGGTATGTTTACACACAAAATACAATATTTAAAGAATTAATATGAAATTCGTTTAACATGATTTTAAAATTTTATACAATTTATACAATATAACATTAGAAGTTTTCGATCTTATTTCTGGATTTAGCAACGACGTCACTGAAAATGGAATAATAATAAGAATAACCATTAAAGTACATCAATAAGTACAAATAAACTTACAAATTGCTTGATCATCCATCTTGTAAGGGATTTCATAAAATATAAAGTATGAGCACATTTTTTGTAGCATTGTTAAATCATTCTGAACTTCTCCTGTAGTTAAGTAAGATTTAATGTACGGCCTTAGGTCTGTAACAAACAAGTTTAGAATATTAACAGACTGGAAAGATCAATATTGTACAGGAAGTACAATAATTACCATGCTCCCAATTATCCATAATATACGAAATTTTCTGTTTAATTGCGAGCACACTTTCTGCGCTAAGTAAAGGATTTTTACTTTCCGTGTAAGACTTTTTCAATATTTGAGATGAAACAAGTTTTATTTGCCATATAGAAAAACTGTTTGGCTCTTTCTCTATGACTTCTATACTCTTTATCAAATTTACCCATAAGGGAAGGAGGGTAACTTTATCCTTTATTACGCATTCATAAACAATAATAGCAAATGTATGTAAGAACTGTTTTTCGAATTCCGTCATTTCAGAATACTGTCCTTCTGGTTTAGACAAACAACTAGTATTTTTTGAACCGGACGATAATTCAGCAATTTCCATTTTCTCGCTAGAAGAATCAGGTTGCTCGTTCCAACTACAACTGGCTCTGTCAGACGTATCGCTCAAACTTTGAGTTAGATATCCCGAACTATTTTTAGCTAAACTGCCATGGGATTGTGAACTTAGGCTATCCTCGATTTTAATCTTGTCTTTTTTGGGCCATTGCAAAAAGTATTTTACTATATTCAAGACCGTTTTATTATTTGTAAACGACGTTACGGATTCGGGACGAGCAGCCCATGCGATAACATTTTCCGTTGTTAATGTTTGAGCTATTAAACTTCGAAAACCCTGAAATATTTACAGAAATTATTTTCAGTATACATATATACATACCACAAAATTTCAGAGATAAATAAAAATAATAGAAATTACATGAGGATCTTCTATGTATGGCAAACAACCAGCTCTCTGCTTAACGTCTAAGGATTCACATTTTTTAAGCATATTTTCAAGTTGTTGCCAATTATGACCTTTCTCGAAAACAATTCCCCAATATCTCTCATCTTTCAACTCGATGGTTTTAACACTGCGTAGCTGCGGTAGTAAACATGGCGCTTGAAGCACCAAATCTTGTCCTTCGGCTTCTTTTTCAGATTCGAATGTTAAGTGTATCGTGGCGTAACAATACTGACAACTGTCGATGTCTCTGGGTAAAATTACGCGTGGTTCAGCAGCTAATACGTACAAGTGCCGCAATGCTTGCAAGTGATACCTAAACAATTAATTTAAAAAATGTTAGCACATTGAAATTATAAACAAGTTTCTGTCGATATTGACCTGTTATCGTTGCTGTGTGTTGGGAATTTTGGGAAAAGAGAAATTATGAGAGCAGCTACTGCGCTAGGACTGTTGGAAAGAGTATACTTTCCACCTCCAAGAAACAGTAAACCAAGCGCCATATGTGTTGCTAAATGAGAACCATACGTAACTACGCTACTTGCAGGTCCTACGCGTGTTCTGATATGCCGACATATTCTCATAATCTGTAAAAAAAATTAAATAATTGAAAATTGCATGTAACAATTTGTCCAATTATCAAATTTACCTCTAAATCACCAGTGCCTGCCATTACAGCAGCAGCAGAAAGTAATATAACATTTAAACACGTTTCGATAGTTGATTTCCCTGCTAATTCGGCAATGGTTTTATGCGACAACGCTGTAAACATCTGAGCATAGTTGTATAAAGTTTTGAAGGCATTTCTGTTAGCAGTGCCAGCATACTTTAATCCTAAAGCCATACAAGCTCCCGCTATTATGTTGCAATACGCTTGGCTGCATTTTAGTGAACATTAATTAGTACGAGATAAATTTTATAACGATGTTATTAATATATAATTTATATGCTAACTTCATGGTTTCCAAGTCTACGTTCTGTGCAATTTCAGTCGTTGGTTTCTGCAATCTGTACTTGTATACGATATTGGGTACGTGACTGGAGACCCAAGATTTCGTTGGTTCAATTTCGTTCCAAAGAATTAACGATTTAGCTAATATCCGCAGTAACAAGAAATCGGGTCGTACAAAATCTAGTAAGTATTGAGTGTCAGGAGCTTGCATCCACTCTGCTACTGCTCGATTTCCTGTATTGAAATACATGAGGCCTAGAGCTATCGTTGCTCCAGGACTTGTCACGTCGATGTTTATAGAGTCACCTTCCCTTATTTGATAACTAAAATTGTCAAAACGAGAAGAAGTAGGAATAATCCATTGAATAGAAAAATAATTTTTATGAAAATATGTTTGACTATGATGATACGTTTACCTAGGCGATTTGTATTTGTCTTTTTGCGTTCCAGTGAAAGGCCTAACGTGCCCACCGACCATATAGTAGTGTAAAGTATCTGGTATACTAGCTAAGTCTGGTCCACCTCCACATCCTAGTACTACTAAACCTAATGCTAAACCAGCCGCTAAGGAATACGATTCTCGATCCACACAATTCTTCATTTCTGGTCCTGGAGGTCTACCTAAACGTACGAAATCATTACCAATAGATCATGTTCGTCAATGCTACATATATATTATTTTGCTTGTAACTTAAGATCACAGCGAATATTTACCAATTTCTGACAATAGAGCATGTGAAATATGCCTATGAGCGGTGCCTTGATATACGAGACCAACTCCCATTAAGGCAGCAACCTGAACGTTCTGTTGAACGTTTAATTCAATACTTGTGGGAGGTAGCAGTGTTTCCACGTGAAGTGACAACAATTTAGTCATGGAAACGTTCATCGTACCGCGATGCGTTGCAGACAATCCCAGTAAGAGACCAACACTGGTAGCTTCGTGACATTCAACCAAGTATTCGTACATACTAAAAGGCGCTAAATTTTTCAGATGGCCATTCAAACCGAGTGCCATTAAAAAACCCGAATGTTCAATACCAAATTCTCCTTGCTGCTGTTTATTATACACTATCCACGTTGAATCTATATTCGACGCGTCTGGATGAATACGAAGACCTGCAGCTACACCATTGTGAAATAATGGCCATAGATTCATATTTGGTGGAACGTCTATGTGCGCTAGCTCTACGGTGGTTCCACGAGGCGGTGCTTTTCCTACGCGCATAATACTACTTTACAACTATCCAAGTATGCTAGAGATATAATTATGTTTTATTCTTACCAGTCAAGCATAGTCGAGGAATTGGTAATTGTTCTGTGATAATAGGAATCGAAGTTCTAAGCGTAAACATGCCTCTCGCCACTGGAAGTGCCATTGTTCTCGTGCACAGCGCGTGCAAATGTTTCTCCTGCTCCTCTATAAATTCATGATCGCTTACGTCTGGTCTCTGTACTATTACTATTCTCACTGGCTTTGAAGAATTGAGAAGTTTTCGAACTTCTGCTACCCTGTGATCTTTGTTGAATCTCAGTTTTAATACCTGCAAAACATTATAATTAATACATGTTAGAATTAAGAATATAAATATTCTTCTAACATACAGCGTCATCAAATTCCATGCCGTCGTCTTGCTCAGGATCCTTGATCGAATAATTTTTGCCTTCGTTTTCCATGTATTGATTAGATCTAGACGATTTTAGATGTTTGCCTAACGCAGCTAAATCTTGACGATCTACCAATTCGTACGCTTGCATCGGCCAATTCGATGGAGGGCGTTCCCTGCATCTATACATCACGTCTTTCAACAGCAGCGATACACCAGGTGGCAATATATCAAGATCTTTTTTAGTCATACCTATAACCAAATATTTCTATTTTAAATTAAAGTTTAAAGTTGATAATATTTCAAACGCGAGAGACCTACCCATTTCGTGATACAGTAACACTATTCTATCCGTCGTAGAATGTTCAATCTTTTTAAATATTTCTTTTTCGGGTTTACTTCCATTTTCCTGGAAGTCTATCCGACTACCAACTGGTATTATGTGTTTTACAAATTTATCAATTTCTAGCATGTTGACTTTGTTTTCGTTTGCTACCAATGCCGTTAAGTAAACAATGTTTTTCGTTTTTGAGTTTACATGTTTCAAATAAGGAAACGGCGCCGTTTCTACTTTATTCAATAAGTTATTTAACGTTTCGAATATATTTGGTGGTTCTGACGACACATAATTGGGTACAGTGATTTTCTGTAACTCTGCCTCTCCGATTTGCGAAGCAGTATTTCTTAAATGTCGAAGGGAAGGGAAATCGAGAAAATAATGATGAGCGTACATCGTGAACTTCAAGTCTGAACTTAACTGGTACAGTAACTGTGCGAGTAAAGGTAAACTTTCGGACATCACACAATTTAATTTTAATTCTTCGTATAACAAGTGCAACGAGAATAAAACGAATGGAAAATATGGAAATAAAATCGATTGTACATTTATTTTTCCTGTGCTGGTAGATTCTGCGATACTCAGCACAGGTGGTTGAAACGAGTATGATGTTTTTTGAAGACCAAGTATATTCGAAATAAAACCTTGGGAATTGCCATTCTTAATAGAATTTATCATGTATATCCAATCGTCACCAGATCCAGAATTGTTTGTTTTCTGTTTCTTCGGCGCCACCATAGGACTATTGCGTTCGCCAAGTTGATCTTTTTCATTAGTTTGTATCAATTGCAACTTCTCAACTTCGTATCCCAATAACGTAAATAAAACTACGAGAAAAAGATACCATTCTTTATCTGGTGAGAAATCTTGAGGTCCTGGAGCATTTCGAGCTCCATACCATTTTACTAATAATTGCATTGCTAGATCTTTTTGCAAAACGCTCTTTAATGTTTGCAAACATTTAGTAACTGTGAACAAAATTAATTTATAAGGATGCATGCGATAGTTACGTGTAATCTACTACCACAAAATTAAATTCACGCTTACCTAGAGGAGATGTACTAGACGTTGGCAGCGTTATCCGAAAGAAATTCTTTCTTCCATATTCTAACGTAACTTTATTTCCTACTGCTTCTTTTAAAAGCAGAAAATTAGAGTCTATCAAAGAATTTTCTAATAGCATAGGCGGCCTCGCGCAATTCCCTCCTACAGGACTTAGCAAGTGCAATCCTTCCTCGAACTTAATGTCATGAGAAACCGCGCAGTTTTGAGAGATCAATGAACTTCGTCGTGGAAATGGAGAGCCTAATTTATGGTTAATACTGGATAGAAAGTAATTGCATCCAGTTAGATTTGGTAGTATTCCTGTTACATGCAATTTGCCAACATAAGTCATGCCAGAATATAATACAACTGCATTTGATAAGTCCATTGTTGCTATCATATGCAAATTCTACGACAGAATAATTTATTTTACGCTTACAATTATAATAAAATATCGCACAAAAAAAATGTTAATAAATACTAACTGGTACGCTGACGGCATCCTTCGCTACGATACTTGTTACCATTCCAAAAATAATTTGTTGTTGTTTGTTAGTTTTCTCAAGTCTCACTAGAAAAAGTTGAGATCGATGTGGAACTAAATAGCACAAGTAACTTTGTCCAACGAGATCAGATGATAGAAAAACTTTAGACGCCCGACCAGACACGACGTCCCTTAAAAGAAAAGGGTGGAACTATTAAGTATATCTTATGACATTTAGCATAATAGTATCGATTAATATAATATTCACTTTGGAATCCCAACATTTTCACTCCACACGTGATCAAGACAAATTTCAGGATACAAAGGTTTACTTGGTGTAATAATATCTTGCAGTTGTATGTTACTACAATTTCCCATATGACTATTCTGTGTATGGCTTAATGCAGTAGCCATAACTGTGTGATGTAATCTAGTGTGATGAAGAGACGAACTAGCTGGCGCACCGAGTAAAGGTGAGAAACCAGAATGGGTAGGCGATTGACAACGCGAAATAGTCGCCATTGGACTCTGTGACCTTGAATGTTGCTGTTGTTGTTGAGAAGGCGACGGTCCTCCGGAACAAGTAGTATAAGATGTTCGAGAACCGAACGGACTATTCGATATTCCCAATCCTATAGTACTTAATTGTGGATTTGGTACTCCTAAAAATGCAAACATAACGTTAATCATAAATTTTGAATTGTAATAATCTTTCTAAATGGTGACTTCGCAAAAAAAAAGTAAAACTGTGATTTACCAAATATACTTAAGTGTCCTTTATTTGTACAACTCTTGTTATATGAAATACTATTTCCGATATTTAATGGCGAGGCGCTCGCTGATTGATTATATATACTAGGAATAGAGTCGCTAGTTCCACAAACCAGTTGGCACTCTTCTACTGAAGCTTTACGTATTTTATATACAGAATGTAAACCACTCTTTGTGTCATATATCACAGCCAATGATGGTTCAGAGCTAGTAAATACAATCTGTTGATTCGAATCATACATGTATGATATGTTTCCTGAAATGATTAGAATTGTATGAACCTTGTAGCTTTTAATCTTGCATACTATAATGGAATTGATCAAATATATAACAATACCATGCTTAATAAGTACAGGACAAATTTCATCTAAAGGATGCATGAGAGAAAATGCCACTGGTAGGTTTGTGTCGCCATGTGACTGTAATCTGTTTCCATCTAATGATGATGTATGTCTATACAAAAAAAATATCAAATATTATCAAAAATTTATCTTCCAAACACTGACATTTTTAAAAATAAACTTTTAATTCAAACCTTATTTCTGATGTAGGAACTTGTGATTTTTCCAATAGAATTCCATATTTTGTTGACCAAACAGCAGACACCTGAATCACAACAGAATTATAAACCCGTTTATAATGAAAAGTCTAAAATTGTGATATCATTATAATCACCTGAAATTGTAAACTGGATACATAATCCTCTCCAGTTTCAGTAAACACTTTAAGAGTGTATGAATCAATCAAACAAATGCATTCTACTGTTTTATCATTACTTTCTTCACTTTCAAAATCTTTTGCTTTCAACGAATGATCAGGTACACTGGTATGAAATTTACACCACAATGCATGTTTAATATCTGTTTCACAGGTGTAAGTTGTCTGTAATACCTGGGTAGTTTGATTACCCTTTGAATGGATTGCAACTTTGCCTGAGCAATATAATTCTTCTTCTCCACATCTATCATTCTCACGTACAATCCAAAACTCTTTCTGCAAAATTATTATCACTTACCAAAAACTTCAAATTTTTAACTCTAGAAAAAGCAAGAGATGACTCTCTTGGTCTGTGACACAACTTTTTCAGTTTTTCTAGAATTAACTATTTAACATCCACTTTATTTAAGATTGTTAACTTACAGGTGACTTTTCTGAAATATTGACTTGACTTAATTTATGTAACAGAACACTTTCCCCTGCTGTTTGATTATTTAATGCTTGTTGACTAATTACAGGTTCAGGGTGCCTTAAAATTGTTTTTCTTCCACCAGGAGCATATTCCTTCAAAAACACATATTATATTATTATAGTTATATTTGTTTGATGAGTTATCTGTATGCCTGAATTAATATACAATTTTTTTAAGGGTACCTTATAAAAATAAATTTTGTTTGATTACTTTCTAACCTAGGAAATGTACGACTTACCACCGGTTCTGAGGCGGCAATCATCTTCTCCCTAGTTTCATCCAGATTTGCAGACTATGGTTGTTGAAAACCAGAAGAACAATATTATTCAATATTTATTTAAGATTGCAATATAGAGATAGGTGAAAATGTGTTTGCCGATACAATGTTATTAAATGATGCGTCACTAAGGACGTCGCCATATTCAAATGTACATATACATACTATCTAGTATATGTATAATGGTTACTGGTGTATACAATATAAAAAATTGACATACAATCCAAAACAATACACCGATTAAAAACGTGGTCAATATATACCATTGTTCCCTTACCTGATTAATAAAATTTTCATTGATAATAATAGTGCAATTTTTTATTATAAATTAAGATACAGATATTAAAATGAAAAGTATAAATATTACATTTATATTACTTATACAATACTGATTGTTAATATAATTTATGCCGCTCGATGAAGCTTAAAATTGCGTAACTAATAAAATTATATATTTATATGATGAAAAAGTATAATACTGTAGTTCGAAAAGTATACAACAATCATGAATGTCTTTACGATCATAGAAATTAATTTGAAGAATAAACATATTAATTAGAAACTAATCGAGTCCCAATAATGTTATCACAGTTAAAAAATATACAAACGCAAAGAAACAATGTCAACGTTCCTTTAGTATCTTTACATTGAAGCTGCTATTAAACGATATCGGTAACAGTACATCGCTACTACTTAAATATGAAATTGCTGGATACACATATATGCAATTCGTTATCGTATGATTATAAAAATCGATGTAATCATTTATACGTGTAAAGAGTTTATAGATTTATTTTACCAAGGCATACATATTTACAAATACTTTGCAAAATTGTTACTGTAGATAGAAATTACATCATCTTTTCCCTATAACGTTAAATTGATTAACTAAAGCACTTCATTTTTAGTTCAACAAAAATTGATTGCTCTATTATATTAAATACAATATAACTATAAATAGTATAAAAAAAATAAACGTATAACTTGTAAAGATGGACTTTTAAAATGAAATTTTTCAATCTTTACAAACCTAAAGATAAATATAGTACTTAGTTTTACTTATTTAAGTGCATTTTACTTTGGAAACCTTTTTTATGTACATTTCCAAGGAACCTTATTAAATAAATATTTGCATATAAAAAGTTTGATAACCATTCGAAATATACGGTAAATCATATTGCGTTCCTCTTCGGTATTGAGTTTTCCTTCGATTCGATAAATATCCGTATTTCAATGATTCCTTGGAATATATTTTCGTTTGAAAGGAAAAGATAAAATGATGATTTACAAAACTGCGATATTAAAAGCATTCAAAAAGCACTGTTAACACGGTACATGTTAATTTTTGTGCTGAATGTGCCATTACTTATGTGTTGTACTTAAATTATTTCTCATAACATTTTAAATCTTTCTAAACTAAATTCAAAATGTTTTACGATGAATTGCCCTTGTACCACCTTCCTCGTATTCTCTTTTACTAACCCACATCTTCTTAAATGTATCTAAAGAAGCCAAAATAGATCCACCAATCCAAGTACTGTATAACCGTTCTTGAGGTGCTGATATCTACGTATTACAATTGAAATATTATTATTTGAGGAAGTTTTAAGAAGAAACAATACTTCAGCATTAATTAAATATCATACCCACCCTAATTTTTACATCTTTTGGTGCCATTTTACGAATTTCGGATAACAATCTATCACCGAATCCCTAATACATATAAAAAATATTTAATATTACTCAATATGAATGTAACATATATTATGTATTATTACAAATAAAAATACATTAACTTCATACATACGCGGAATAATGTTGACCCTCCCGACAGGACAATATTTTGGAACAGAACCTTCCTCAAATCAAGATCAGATTTTTGAATAGAATACGTCAATACTTCGTGAAGACCTTCGCACTCCTCTCCAATCAAGTCTGGTCTAAAGAGGACTTCAGGAGCTCTAAATCGAGCTGGACCAATCTATTGTAAATAAGTGTCATATTCTGTATACAATCAGACAATATAAAATAGCTCTATAATATACAATTATAAAAATAAATTCAGTAAATCACAAGCATAATCTACAACTGATGTACTACTAACAAGTTATATTATTACCTTCAGATAACTTCCATCAGGCAATACATATTGGAACTTCTCTGTATCAATTGTTTCTTCTTTCTGAGGATTACTAGCAAGGTAGCACGCTCGCTCTTTAATTGTCCTAACAATCTCAAATTCTGCTGTAGTTTTGAAATTAATACCCTCTTTACGTAGAAGAAGTCGAAGATGCCTCGTGACATCGCGTCCTGCTATATCAACCCTCATAATACTGTGAGGCATAGCAAAACCTTCGTAGATAGGTACCGCGTGAGTAACACCATCTCCAGCATCTAAAACAACTCCCGTTGTTCGACCTGTGGCGTATCTGATAAATTTGAATAAAAAAATATTATTCATAATATTGTGATACTACTAAATTATGTAAAAAATGAAATTCATAAATCGAACACCTACAAGCTAAGTACAGCTTGCATGGAGATAAATAGAGCCGGAACATTGAAGGTGTCGAAAAATATTTCTGCAGCTTTTTCTCGATTTTTCATTGGATTAAGGGGTGCTTCCGTTAATAGAACTGGATGATCTTCGCTAAAGGTAGCTAATTGGTCTTTACTATATACATAAGACCAGATTCTTTCCATGTCATTCCACTCTGTGACAACTCCATGTTCCATTGGATAACGAAGAGATAAAAGGCCACGATGTTCCTCTGCTATTGGACCCACAAAAAGATCGCCTTCCAAAGCACCGGCCATAACACGTACATGTTTGGGTCTGCCAATGCTACAATAAGTTCATATTCTTACTAAAAAGCATTCTTCCTGAATTGATAATGTTATAATAATAATATATCGTATGAAAATTTCGAAAATATAGGGTTACGTTACTACTGACTATATCAGTAACCTTCAAGTAAACAGAACAACTGTCAAGAATATTAATTAGGTGGAATGAAACGGTCTACTTACTAGTTTGGGAATCTGCATTTTGGTATTTGATCGCCTGCGAATCCTGCTTTAATTACACCAGAACCCTAAAATATGTAAAAAATCACGTAATAGTATCAGTATCGATTTTAAATACGAAATTATTGTATAGTTTCGAAAGAATTGAAATCATTTGTTGTACGAGATATTCGGGAAGAAATATTAATTCTAATACTAATTTAACAGAATGATACGAAATTACTTTCAGAAAGTTAATAATATGAACAGTGTTGGCAATTTCGAGGAGAAAGTGCGAAATTTTTGGCGTTACTTAGGAAGCCGACATTACGGTATGATTCAATTTGACATACCGATACAAAGAATGTAAAAAGTGAAAGATTTTTTAAAAATTTGGCAGTGTCGCTTACATTGTCAATAACAACAGGCTGATTAACTATCATATCATAGGGCTCCATAATTATTTAAAATATGCACTATTTTATGTAAGAACTTTGAAAATTCACAACCGTAACCCCACAGTCACACACCTATTCTCTGGTGAGGTCTGAAGGGAGTTATTGACAGCTAAGCGAAGCAAAATTACTTCTTACTAGCCACGAGCAGGATTGCCAATAGTATTTACGTTCAAATTTATAATTCGAATATCAAAGTCGAATCAAATGGAATATAACTCGAAATATGAGCATTTGAAATAATTTCAAATTTCATTAGTTTCATTATTTTCAAATTATCAAATCAAATATTTTAATACAATAAATAATAAGACATAAATTATGAACTACTTATTAAGAAACACTGTACATGATTAATAAAATTGATCGCTGGCGATTTATTGGTCGAGTTAATAAATAAAAATGCTTCAAAATTTTAAATGTGTTTATTTCAAGGTGACTTAATATTACAGAATCTATTTTATTTATCGAGTCACAGCCAAGATTGAAAAGTTTCTTATGTGTTTAACTATTTCACATTGAAATAATCAAGAATCAATATTTCTTCTTTATTACATTAATATTAACTTATTTGTAACTATTTTTCCCTAGATTGTAAACATATATTCATCATGCAAACACTATAAAAACTAAGTATAAATAAAACAATATAATGCAAAACTGGTGTTAAAAATATAGAAATTATAGACAATTTTATTTTGTTCAGACTCAAGTATTATTGCAATGTTTACTTATACTTAAGTTCATAATTAAAATAGTCTTCACACATAATAAACTTTATGTGATTATAATACATGTTATAAGTGAGTGTTCAAACATGCTTCTGTGTAGCTTAATGCATCTCTATTGCAATGTTTCTTATAATTTCTTAAAAGCAACAAAAATGTTTTAGGATTCGTATTTTAATGATCCACTCTGTATACTTGTATTTTATGAAAATCTTTCTAAATCTCTTTTTTAAATTCTTTTTTTCTTCTCGTATTTTATGGAAACAATGTCTTTTGATTTCGTTATTATTAAAGTAGTACTCATGGAAGTAAGTATACATAATATATAACTCTACAATTAATAAATTTCTGCCATAAGTAGCACAACTAAAGAAGTCCAACCAGTGAACGGGTGACTACCTTTGCCTTCTCCTAGAGTATCTCCATAGTTTTCCCACATGTATCCAGATTTTTTGTATTGCTTGATGACGTTCTGTATTAAATTCTTCCTTAAATTCTGATAAACAGTTTTTGCGTTGTCCTGATAAGGACCTTCGATATTGGAATAATACCGTGTCGCTCGTACTGTTAAATAATTTAGATTCATCCAAATAGCTCCTCGCCAATAAGGAGCATCGTGTTCAGTATTATATTTCATGTATAATGGCGATGTCTTTGTAAGCGAGCGTAAACCATATTTCGTCCACAAAAGATTGGGATTCGTTAAGTCCTGTAATATTTTGCCTAACTGTGGCGACTCAGGGCCAATTATTTGCAAAATAAATGGGAACAATGAAACGTAACCGAAAGATGTATCCACGTATCTTAAAGTTGGATCTTCCGAGACAATCCGTATCATCTCTGACGATTGTGCATGCGATCTTGGAGGTGGAACTGGTCTTCGTAAAGATACTTTGTCAGTATGCAATCCAAAGTCAGCATACATTTGCGTATTTGGGGACCAATGTAGAGCATTTAATAAATCATTATCTGATAAATATTGGTAGGTCTCGTGATACTTATCGTTCGGATGATTTAAAATTTCGCTAATTTGAAACATAATATCGGCGGCAAATGCAATCCAGCAACGTAAGTCAACGTGTCGTTCGTCGATGTTTGGATGAGAGGCTCTAGGATAATCGTCTAATCCAGATGTGAGTGTCTTTGGATTTAGTTCTCTATTGGTAGTTCCATCTCTACCTCGCCATCTGTATGTACTTGGCAAGTCTCCAACTTGCGTAGTATTAAACCAATTAAACCATGCTTGAAGGCGAGGATACAATCTATCGAGAAATTCATAATGTTTATCCAACATTTCCTTACGATTGTGTTTAAGAATGAAATCCAAAGTTAAGAAAAACGTTGGAGGATTAGCATTCGTATTTATTTGAGTCACGAACTCGTCTGGGACTTTCGCTAGAGCTTCTTGACCCAAAATCATTTCTCTCGGAATCCAGCCTTCGACGTTCATCAAATCAAACCAATGATTTATGATATCTAATTCGATTTCTAAGTCCCAGGCTGCTATGAGTAAGCCATGGAATCCTTCATCCCACAAGAAACCTCGTGGAAAGAAACTTCTACTAGGTACAGCGGTATACAAAGGTGCTTTCCAATAAGGCACAGGTCCTTTAGTATATTGGCTCTGTACTTGTGAATTTCCATAGAAATAGCCTATGGAGCCTAACATATTCGACAGTGCCATTTTCGCGAATGCAATGTCGTCTTCTGTGTAACCTTTCGATCTCAATTTAAATATTTCTTCGAATTTCGTGTCGAATAATTTTCGTTGCTTCTCCAAAGTACGATCGTAACTTTTTCCAGTTAATTTATCGATCCTATTTATAAAACTACCCGACTCGTAACTGACTTCGATTTCGAAAGGAATTTTTCCTGTTATTTGGGTTACAATAAAATTTGGATTTTTATTTTTTTCATCAGACGATAATGGTATTTGTTCACCTGCTAGAACTATATGTTTCTTTGAAGAACCTTTTTGAGATGCTATTCTAAGGTTTTGAAGCACAGTTTCTTTCAATAGATTCAACCCGGGGGCAACAGTTGACAAAAAAGAGTGCTCTTCTATAGTCCCGTGTATTACATTAAAATCTATGGTAAAGGAGCCCAATCCTTGGGTGTTTCCTTCTAAGCCTGTTATATGGTTCTCATCACCAAGATTAGCTTTAATCCATCCCTTGGTATGTTCCTCAATGGCAGTGTAAAAAAGTAATGAAATTTCTTCCCCATCCCTCATTCCATTTTCAGATGTTACAGCAATTCTTGCTGTCCAATCTCCTCCATGTGTACCACCAGGTCTCTTGACAAATGTAGTATTTAAAACAGCAGAATTATCCACTATTTCCTGGACACCAAAAGATCTTCCATCATGTTCTAACCAGGCATATCTAAATTAAACAATCAACAGTATAGACATAAATGCTGTTAGCAATGCAGAAGGTAACTAAAAGGCAATGCAATGACATTATTTACTTGTCTAATCTATCTCCTTGTTCACACCAATGTCGGAGGCCACTACCATCTTGACGCAACAGATGTGGGAAATACCACATCAATCCTGTCACCAAAGAATGTGGATCTCTGGTTTTCAAACCAAAGTATACACCTGACCTATACGTGCCCCAATATCTGTCTGCAACTTCTAATCCGGTTGCTGTAACTAGCTGTTTTTAAGTAAACAAATAAATATTAGTATACTGAAAAAATGTAATGGCTTAGTTGAAATAAATAATAATTATTTAATAAGTAAAAGTAAATGCAGATCATACCTTTTCTACATCATATGGTGCATTTACTCTGGTTTCAAGGTATCCTTTATAGCTAAACCACATAGCTATGGCAATGCACAAAACTGCAGTAATATTTAATACTGGCATTTTTAATGTACTTTCTTTTTTAGTATTACCGGAATTTAAAATTTTGTTTCTTATTTTTATCGGTCTATCTTGTGTTTTAATCTTAGCCATTATATTTATTCTGAAATAAATGTGATAAGTATCAATAATAGTTATACAAGAAAAATTTAAATATGTACTTGTTTTCCTTTGCAATAAAAATAACACTTTACGTAGATTTTAGAGATGTAAAATAAGTCATTTAATCATAATATTAGTAAACATTATAATTATAGATACCTTATGGTGCAACAATATTTTAATAGTTGGTGTAAATTGTGAATTCAAATCAAGAATTTTGTTTTTCATTCGTTCGGTACGATTTATTTTTAATAGGTTATATTTGGCATAAATTTACTATTTGTTTTGTAAAAACTGAAGAACAGAATATATCCAAATATACCTAAAAAAATGTATGAAAGAGGTGTGCTATGTTTATAGTTACATCATTTCGTTCTCTCGATCTTATCAATGAACAGTAAAATTGAGCAAAATATATACGAGAAAGTAGCGCTGCAGTTTAAATGATTTTAAACTGCTACGAATTATAAATTCCTAATAATAATTATTTTTCTTGTTAACATTCTACTGAATTTTGCTTATTAACTTACTATTCTTATTTACATAAATAAATATACTTAGCATCAATTAACTGCATTTTTACTTTTATATGATATATTCTCTTCTAAGCACTTGTCTATAGGGTAAATCAAACGATTTTTTATAACATTTAAATTTTTATTTATCCAATTGTTGCATATAATACAAATAAAGCATTTACTATCACACAGTAATCATAATTGGGGAAGAGCTTATAATTATACTGTTTACATATTCGTGTATGTATGTAGATCTTTGATTAGTAGTTATAACATTACTATAGTTAGCACATTGTTTAAATTTACAAATGGAAATATTAAATATCAATGTTTGCGCGATAAAATTAACTATAATTTTATCATGATTTAATGTTTTGTACATGTGTCCTTTTTATTAATTACTTTTCCTCTTTTGAATACAATTTCCATCTGAATTTTAAGCAAGTACATCATGTGTAAAATGGTCGCTTAGGTAATAGAATTTGTTATGTATTATGATTCAGGAGAATATAATATTTGGATTAGCGAATGTATCGTATGTATATGTATTGAAATGTACGTAATTTACTTTACTTACTTCTATTATCTTAAATATCTTATATATTTGTTTTTAAAAATTTTGTTAAAACAATTGCGTATATACAATGTCGACAATGTATAGGTTTCCTTGAATATTATGACTAAACAACGAAATATACATATACCTTAAAAATATAACCGAGTGTAAGACTGTGAATAATTATTTTCCTTAGTTTACAACGTATAACAGTAAAACATGTTTCACAGCCGGTAGTATACATTAACTGCAATAAACTTAGGAATATAACAAGTAGACCTTGCTTAATAAATTTTATATCATTTGGTATATAGCATCTTTTCTCGATAGCAAAATTACTTTTCCAATAATGTATCCACTGTTTACAGCCATTCAAAGGCATGTTTTGTTCTTCAGAACTGTAACAATTTGTTCAAATTAAAAGAGTGAATGCTGGTGTATCTTATATTAAAAATACGATTATATTTCTAAAATTCTTGTTATTCCATTTTTGGAGTTTTCTAGAAAAATTTCAGAGGCATAATCGTGTTTTACATATAAAATGTTCCTCTAGCCTCACTTTCTTAATTTCGATTTTTCGTGAAGAAGCAAATAATGATGTCTGATTCAACATTATCGTTCGAATAATGAACTATCAGCAATCTATACATTGATTGTTTTTATAACGATTCGTATTGCAAGATATACATACAAAAGATTGAAAAACATTAATGAAGTAGGACCATAAACATCGTTGTTTCATACAAAAAGGCATATGTTATAATATATACGGACCTGCCTTTTTTTTCGTGTAAAATCATACTGTAACGAAGTAACGAAATGTTTATGATACACCAATATACATAAACAAACTATAATGTAAAAAGTAAAATATTTTTATGTACATAGGAATGTCATTGGCATGAGGTACCATGTACTATTCTACAATGTCTTTTTTTTTATAATTCTTACTATATGTTATCTTCTTTTTTAAATAATGTTATAATAATAGTACATTCTACAATAGCATATGTGATTCACCCAGAATGACGATTCTGTAGCGTTTCGCTATTTCTCATGAATTAGCATTAACAAAAAAAACAACATTTTTTTCATTAATTCCTCGGAGTCATTACAAACGAACAAATATTACTTATTTACTTAAACTAAGCATACAACACGAATTCTTCCTTCTTCAAATATCAAATATTTTTTTCTTTGATTTTTTCTCTATTGAAAATAACAATGCACTCAATTTATCTATAATTATAGTATTTTATATTGCTTTTCTCTGAGCTAATATGAATATTTACCAATAAATATTACATTGTACCAATAAAATTTACACAAATGTAGGTAATCTAAACATTATAACTTTGCAAATATTTGAATAATACTTTTGAAGTTAGAAACGTAAGAGAATCTACAAATTAAAAGTTTGTAAACGTACATCAATGAAACAGTACAAAAATAATGTCGAGTAAACGATTCAAAGATAAAGTTTAAAATATATATCCTTTCTGTTATGTGTATACATGTTTTTGCGTGTGTATTTCCATATACACACAAAAATTTGTACACACACTTGAAAAATGATTGTGTTCAGCAATACAGTATCTTATTTAAACGTGTGCTATTTCTTTTGCGTATTCATAGTCTGTTAAAAAGTGTCGAACAGATAATTCTGTTGCTTCATACAATATAGTCAAGTAACAAAAGAGTATATATATTATTAATGCACTAAATATACATGTAATTACATGTCGCGTAATGTAGTATGAAATCGAACACAATTCTTTAAATAAAAAATGGATAATTCTAAAATAATAGATTGTATCTTAACATTAAATAAAAAAAAAGCACTTGATTTATACAGACCTGGAAAATATTGTTTGTTATGTATGGTGCTTCTAATTTTTATACATACTTTCTATAACAGTGTGATGAAGCAAATACTGTATCTACTATAAACCTCTCTTTACAAGTAATAACATATGTTTTTACTATGACCATCGATATAAATATATTACTCCTAAGGGAAAGCAAATACGTTTCAATTTTATCATTTTAAACTTTTACCATAAACAAATCATTCAAGAAAAATGCTAATTTATGATAAGACGATTGAAAGTATAGAATAATAAGTCTTCCAAAATACGTGGTTGGTACAATGATGCAGCTACAACTAATTGAAATAATACAGTACGTACTGAAAAATCAAAATAATAAATTTAAATATAAAAAAGAAAATTTAAGAATTGAAATTAATTAATCTTATTTTAACTTGATCTATTCGTGTCCCGTACAACGGTATTAAATAAAGTAAAAGTAAATGCTGAAAAAGAAAGTCAGAAATCTGACAATATATACTTCGTTTCAAACATAATTGCATGAACATTATAGCACAGAACGAGTATAACAGATATTTCTGCGGCCAGCGCTTACGAATTAATCTCTTCAAATGGATGTATAGAATATCCTAACGTTCTTCCGTTTTCTCAAATTTAGCTTTAATGTTTTGGTATTAATACCATTCGCATGGAACTCCCTTTCTTTGTCTTGTGGGAAATGACGCTATTACAACGCAAATGGACAGGCGAATCAGCACATTATTCTGTTACATACCTCTGTAGAATATATTTTTTATTGCAAGTTTCTACTTAATAACATAACAAAATTTATGTATTATGTGTAAAAAAAGGATTGCATTGTATTTTTAATTTGGAAAGATTAAGATTTTTAAATCAATCAGTGAAAGAAGTTCTAAATCTGAAACATATCGATATATTTTCAGTCAAAGTATTTTAATGTGAAAAATACAAACGTAAGGTACTCTTCAGAGGTATCCAACACATGTTAACTGCAAGTAATAATTTACTTACAAATTAATGTACTGATTCGACTGGCCAGTTGCGTTGATTACGGTTCATTTTCTCAAACTATCTTTACTACTTGCTCGGCTAGTTGAAGCTGTGCTAGATTCTCCAGGTCCACCAGCACCTCCTGTGTCTCCATTAATACTTGATCCAACAAGAGATGCTGTTGGCGTAACTGGAGCTGAACGTCTCCTCACTTTAGTCAAAGCTTTATCTAATCGTTGTATAAATACATCCACATCTGATCTTTTCATACCCAAAGCTGCAGCAGCAGTTAAATATGGTACTGGATAATTACTATTATGTGCTCCCCAACCTGAATAAAATAAGATTACAACATGATATTATTAATTAAAATAGAATTTAGTTAAAAATAAAAGTCACGTATTCAATACAAACCTTCAAACTTGTGTGAAACAACGTGTTTGCTTTCCGTAGCCGTTATTACTCTTATACCGCTAACATTGCGGAGGAATAGTATTGAACGTAGCATATTAACTTGTTGGAAACCATTATGATGATTTAAAAATTGAAGGGTCATTCCCATTGATATGGGGTTTCCTTTAGTGTCTAGCAATCTTTCATCATACCGTGCTGCTAGTTTTCCAAGTTCTTCTTTCAAACACGAATACATCTCTTTACGTTGCGTTATCAACTGCTTGTAACCAGCCATTCCCAAACTTAGCAATGTTATCATTACATCCATAATCGAGCTAGCACTCGCACGACCTGGATACATTTTTGATATGCGATCTAAAAGATTTTTGTCAAACGAACCAATAATTGCTCCACCCACTGGAACTAAGAAATTCTTATCTGTGCTTTGAACAAAAGCATCGACACGGCCTTTTCGCGATGCTTCTTGTATGAGGTGCATACATCTTGTACTCTGCAAGCTTTAATAGTAGAATACGATGTAATATGTGTTTAAATGTAATCAATTTAAAATGACATTTCTCTCAGTACACACACTTACCCATATGCATTGTTTACTAAGTGGGGAATGTTATATTGAGTACAAAGTGCTGCGATAGAATCAATGGAGTCACTTGCTCTAGGTGCAAAGCAACTGGTTGTTGTAAGCACGCAAGCAACACTTTCACCTAAAGCTGACATTTGAGATTCGAGTCTTTGCATATCTGTCTTTACTTCATCTCCGATTATTTTTGTTTCGATAACAATTGGTTCTAAACCAGCAGTAAATATTGACTTAAAGCTTGACTTTTGATCAATTCTAGACCATAGAACATACTTTGCTCGTGGTCTGTCTTGTTTAAATGTTAACATACATAATACCAAGCTCATGCCTGTAGCCATTGGAGATAAAAAACAGCCTGCTATACTCTTTACTCCTGCAATAAGAAATATTATTAAATTTATTGTATGTGTATACATTACACTTAACCAGTCTAAAACTATTAATCTTACCCATGTATCGAATAACTTCAAGCACCAGAGCATTTGTTAATTTATACATTAAACTACTTCCAGCAGCTTTTGGTTGCACTTCCTCTAAATCGCTCGATCTACCTATACCATGTCCCATTCGAAAATGTCGCCTTGCAACAATGTTAGATATAATCCTTGCCTCGCGTTCTCCGACGCTACAGTTGGAAGGAAAATTGTTACTATCCATTTGCGATAGATCCGAAAGGAATGCTTCTATTGTCGCATCATCCCATCCCTCTTCTGGCCATTTTTGCTGTTTTTAAAAAATTCATAGCGTCAATCATCGAGATATTTAATTATCAGATTTTTAAATATAGCCTTACATGTTCAATGAAATGTCTTATAAGATTTTCACGTGACTTTTTTGCATTTAAGCCTTGTTGTACGTAGGTCGCTGGAATTAGCTTTTCCGCTAAACTGAATGCCTGATTATTCATCTTCTTGGATTACCCAATTCTTTCAAATGTTTAGGCCACAAATCTTAGGAAGTTCGATGTTTTAGTATACCATTGCTTTCGGTAATCAATGTTAGATCATTAGAATAATTATTAGATTTTAGGTAATATTATTTAATGCGCATTACATAACACAAAAGAGATGATACAAACATGAAACTTTGCATTGTTGATATTTGATACTGATTATATATGTATATATAATAAATTTATTTATTTATGAAATAAAACTTTCTTATTGAATGAATTAACGAATAAATATTTTAATGATAAAATATATCAGCTCTTAAGTGATGTTCTTGGATACATGAGGTGCAATGAATTTAAAAAACAGAATGCAAACTTTTCATATAAAACTGAAATTTATTAAAAAATTATGCATACACTCATCATAATTTGAAAACAAAACAATTACATACAATTGGAATGAAACATAATTATAAAACTAAATAGAATACAAACTATAACTATACAATAATAAAACATTTAAAAATAGAATAAGTTAAAAAAATACCATGAACAGGCATAACATTATATAATATAAAAAAATATGAATCAAAGATAAGTAAAGCAATTCGATAAGAATGTTAGAATAAACGTAAGAAACAGCGTTGTTTAAGGGTGTAGAAAAACATGTTGGACTCATTCAAAGAAAAACATAAGATAATTGGCTGAATTCAATACTGGATCAATGTAAAGGTTATGTGTATTCGAATCATTCAAATATCGAAATACCATAATATCCTGCGTGAAAAGAAAAATAATCGAACAACATAAAGCAATTGCAACGTGAATCTTGGTATAATTAGCGAAGAAATAAAGGAAACCTGGTAACTTTAAAGTGACACAGTTTCGTGGAGTGGTCCAAATGACAGAATAAAAATGGGTTGGGCTAGGATGATATTCAAGTGGCGGTGCATCGACAATCATGCACTACCTGACGCATTCCAGAGACTCCAAGCCGTAATCGCATACGTTCGTTTAACTGAACCGAGCAAAGACGGACACGGCTCGTGTCGCGTTCATCCGTAATTGTCACCAGACCGCACAGGGTTGTTAGGTTATGTCGTGTCGAGGTCACCTAAATCGGATTAATTTTACGCAATACAGAGGATGCAACGTAATTGTTTGGCCACGGGGGCCTCGGGACTGCGTTTCAATTGTCGTTGGTTACACGATGTGTACCGCGGACGCGTGGAGAATCGCGAAAATTGCCAAGCACGGAATTTTACCTCGAATTATGGCGTTCAGGCGACAGCGGACGGACGGGTTACGCACGGCGCTACGAACGAATTCGTCCGCCGCCTTTACGGGTCAAAGTGATACGTGTGCGATTCACAACTCAGCTAGCCGGCAGGTGCATTATTTACTGATTATTATCCTCTTCCTTCCTTGCATTCGAATCACCATAACATTTTCGTTAAGAAAAATGGACATGTCAGTAGTGACGGATCGGTGATTTTTTTTAAGTATGTCATGCATTCCACAAACCTTACGACAGTGTTTCTCAAACTTTTTGTAGACCTCTTTGGTAAAGGAACATTTTTGCGAATTTAAAATAAAATACAATTATTTTTATTCAGTAAATTTCAAAACTGCTTCTTAATATAGTAATCCATAATTAAATATATTTTTTATTCATTGATATTTAAGAATTCTTATTATTCATCTCATGTTCAAACTATAATAAAATTTGCCATTTTTTTATAAAATTGTTCAAAACTTCTTCAATTTTTGAGTTTCCAGTTTATTTTTAACCGATTACTGATAACTTTTTAACGAGTCGTTAGTACGGATACTACGGAAAGCATTTCTTTTATATTTTTTTTGTCTGATAACTTCTAGACCCCTATCAACATGTTTGCGACCCCCTACGGATCTGTGGAACTGCTTTACGTATTCTAAGACTCAGCATATATAATATACATATTATATTGTATTTTCAAAACTTATCACTAACTATTTGAATATTCATTCTTGCTTTTTAAAAATGTGTTTTTTGCACGTTTCCTGCGTTGTATTTTCACTAAATTGTACTATTTATAACAACCTCATCCTAATTATTAATAATTTATTTAACCGTTATGATACTTAATTCTGTATCTCAATTTTTTAATATCTACAAGTTTTGCGATATACTATCTCTTACAAAAACACTACGTAATTATGTATCGTCATGTATCTAAATAAACAATTTTTTTATCTACGAATCAAATACGATCATTTTCACTTACATCATACATTGTGTACATTTAAAAAAAAAAGATGCACTTAGTATGTCCGATGGTACACAAATAAATAATTGTGCCATCGTGAATTGAAATTAGTTTTCGATACATTCTTCCTGTAGTAATCGCAGTTTCTCGTACACGCGAGTTTGAAAAGGCTTAATTCGCGCGCCACGAAAAAATTTGAAACGGCATAGGAACACTTCGATTTTCTGCATTGGTATACTTGCACGGAGGTCAACGCAATTCAGTGAACTGACCTCAGTGCGCGTAAGGTTTGCATCGTGCAACGGTGTTAAATTAGTGCTCAAGTGACAGACATAGTGCTGTGCGTCGGCATTTAACCTATATGAGAATAGTATTCTAAACTCCGTTGTTTATATCTATATAGGACACTAAAAGCATTTTGATAAGTCTAGTGCGATAGGTACGTTCCTCCATGCTTGTAATGAATTTCGCTTGTGGACACATTATCAACGTAGTGGTCGTATTTTTTGTATAACTTTTACGAATAAGAGAATACTTTGCAGGACTGTGCCTCGTATGTAAATATTATCGCTAATAAATCTCTTTAAATTATTAATCGAAATTTTCTATGTACGTACATGCACGAATTTGTGAAGAAAATAGTTTCAGTGATAAGAGCAACTGATAAACAATATCCAAAACTATGATGGTTTGTAGATTAAACCGAGCGATTCCTGTGAAGTTAAAGTGACTAATTTATTTTTATTGTCATTTTTCGCGATTGTTCTGCAAAATATTTACTAAAAACTATGGTTACTTTTACAGTATACGATAAAGAAAATGGCTATTTCGAAATAGAATCGTTGAACACTTGAATTTACAGCTTCAGGCTACATTGTCTCTATTAGTATTCACTTTAAAGTAGTGCATTCATTTTCTCATAAAATTGCAAGTAGAATAATAGTTTAAATTATTCTCGACACAATAAACGGACGAAAGGGTATCGCAAATTACGCAAGATTCGAGTGACGATATCGAAGAAAATATTTTTCCCCAAGCAGCTCATAATTTATATTCGCGATGATGCTCGCAGTAGCTCACGATTTCCTCGTGGAGAGAAGTTATTGATGTTTTTGCGATCATTTCGTATCATTCGCCATACAAATAGACATTTCTTAAGATTCATGTAAGAAGTTGAATTAAAGGTTAATTGTTCTGGTGAATTGACGATTTTTTTTTCGATTCTTGCAGTTAATCATGGAATTAGACAATTGTAATTCACACGGAGATCACGAAAACATCGCACCGAACACGCCACAACACGATAACGACCCTAGCGGAACTAAAAAATGGTACCGGCAGGCTAGTCAGAGGTTAGTGGTTGTTTTTGTTTATTTTTTTTTTTCGTGAATTATTTGCAGTTGCAAAACTGTTGATACAAAAAGTATTAGAAGTTGTACATATTTGTGAATTTGTTGTATACGAATTATATTGTACACTACTTTCTCAGCTTTCTTCCATTGCATTAATTTTGATTGAATGCATTTTTTTAAATATAGTTTTTACATAATTGATAACGATGATTATAATGATGTTCGATGTACTGGGTTACAATTTTATATTATTTTTACTTTTATATTGTTTAAAATAATTAGAGGATCAACATTTCTGATCTATTACTATTGTTGTTCAGATTATTATTACTATTTTTATTTCAATTGTTCTTGTATATCTATCGTTATTTTTGTTGCAATTTTACAATTATTCCAATGACTATGCTGCAACTATACTATCACCACACTATTACTATACATACAATTGTTACATAATTATTGTTATTATCATCGCTATCGATATTATCGTAGTCTGACCCTCTAATTATTTTGACATTTTGAGGTCTGTATCTTAAACCACCAATTAAACCAACAAGAGCTTCACATTTTTGTGTATTAGCAATCGACAAAGTTATGAGATTTTAACGATCATCGATGAAGCGTGTAAGATACGTTAAGTAGGAGATTTTATGATATTTATAAGATCTCCAAGGACAACTGTTTAAAAAGCCTACGCACTGTCAGCCGCTGCTCGATCATAGTGCTTAAAAATAACTTGTTCAACTTAATATTTCCACCGTGGTCGTCGATGCTTTCGGTTCGTGCGAATTAGTTCAGAATTTTACGGCGTAGAGGTTACGCCATCGACATCGATGCAGTTCTAATCCCAATCGATTTTATCGTTAAATCGAAACTCTCGTATCTCGATACGCCACTTCACGGCGTGTTGAGACAAACAATGCGATAACGTTAATACGACCGATAACAACGCATGTTTCGTTGGGATATAATATTTCTGGCTGCTTGTAACAACTCAGTGACTGGGTTACTGAGAAATTCTATTTCAGATTATTTTTAGACATTTTTAACGTAGAAAACTGTGGATAACTTAAACGTTCTCTTCAGAAAGTTTTTCTTTTCGTTATTAAGATACATAAAGTTATACAAATTTTGTCCAATTAAACAGGTTATGCGAAAATAGTGCTGGAAAAAATAGGGAAACACGTGTGGACCACTTTAATAATATGTTCCATCTTCATTCATAGCTGCAGGAAAGTTAACTGTTTACTTTATTGACACGATAGCGTCGCGCGTCTCTGTGTATTTTTCCTTCTCTATTATCGTCACGCGAATTGACCCCTGCAGCCTTCTTATCGTCATTGCTATTCTGGCCATACGTTGTATTCGTTTTCGCCGTTTCCTCCAATACGGGACCAAAAATTCTCATTGCGTAGCGGTCATTACATCGTTGTCATTCGCCCTGGTCAGTCAACGAAAGTGTGAATACTCGCGGTTCGCGATCGATACCCGACAAACGACACCGTGGTTGCCTTCATAATGAGTCGTGCAAGCGTTAACGTGTTGGTCACAACGCCAAGCAGAACTGGTAATTCTTCATGATTTGTAAATACGTTCCCATTTATCCACGCGGGTATTGCAAGTCCGCCGTGTTTTCGAACGATCAAATGTTCTATTAAATGTTTGACAGAGTATAAATGAAAACAGAATAAATGTATTTTTGAGTTTGCTTTGAAATTCTGTCGAAAGACGTTCCAAAACTTGATTTGGAAAAAAGTGTTCGTTCCGCGAGAAAACACGTCCCCCCTCCCCCCCCTCCCCGCCCCGCCCCATTTATTGTTAGTTAGCCCACTCGTTTATTCGTCGGTCAAGTAACTATCGCGCATATTTTCCGGGCAGGCTGGAAAGTTCGATTCGACGAGTCGAACGTCTTCTGTAAGGGATCCATTCATCGGTCGATGCTCGATTTTGGTTTGAATCTTGGGACGAGAATGGCCAATCACAATCGTAGCGAGCAGTACCTGGATAGCTGCAACGAGGGCGGTGGCATGCAAACAGATAAGCGTGAATTAGGTCAGAGGTAAATCTTTGCATCTTCATTTTAAACGTCGGCGACGATTTCTTTACGGTTCCCTGTGATACATAATCGAGATCACGTCGCTTTCTATCTCTGTACGGTTTCCTTTCGCGCACATACACCGTGTCATTAACGAGTCGTACTAACCGTTTAATCGTATTAAAAATGAAACGGTTCAGGACGTTGAAAGTCGAATGGCTCGGGATCTAAATACTTTTCGGGGGATTTGGGTCTCTCTCTATCTTGCATGACAATAATGCGCGCGCGCGTATCCGCAACGATCTGCAACCCTCAAGCAATGCCTACAGGGTGTTTCGAAGAAAGGCTCGCAAACTTTCAGAGTATGTAACGCTCGCCAAATGGAACACAAGACTCGGTGAATATAGGGTGAGTCTAAAGTGACGTCACGATATTCACGGCTACTTGCTATATTTGCATTCGTCAATGACTGGATCAGAGATGGGCATTATCTAGATAAAAGAAAAAATAATAAGTAAAAAAATCGAACGGAAGATTTAGAAAATAAAGATATACATTGTTCGTTACTTCAAATTTTTATTTAAATAAATATTATGCCAATCTCTGAACTCAACTACGCGAGCTATTCTAGTTTTCGTTCATGACGGTCGGAGAGAATGTACCATTTTCTTTGTTGTTGTATCTATTGGTTTGAGGTCATTTCTGTTTACTATGATAAGCGTCCCAACAACTTCCACGGAAACATGTCTTTTGAAATGTCTTGTACAAGCACAAGGGACAATTGTACGCGATAAATGTGAAACGTGCATTAGGTATAATCGCGCAATGTTTATTTTCTTTTTTTGCCTCTTGTTTCGCTTATTGTTAGCATCGAAAACTCCCGATAACGAGGCTAGAAATATACTGTATATGCTGCAACGACGCGGTATCATCGCGAACGCGAATAAAAACACTAAACACGTTGCAAAATACGGGATGTCGCAACCTACTTACATATGTGAACGTTTTATCTGAATAATATTTGTCAAACTCATTTGCAAAGAATATTTCGAAGATGGTGGTTTAATGATCTGTTACAAAGCACGAGTTTAGTTTTAACTCTTCCTTAAGGTAGCGATACAAACGTAACTTGGATCTACATAATTGATCAAATTCAGATGGCAACACGAAAGTAAGAGAAAGAGCAAGTTCCTTAATGTTCCTTTCTATTTTTGGGATAAAGAAAACAAAGAAACCTATCTTTATTTACACCTACAGTTATCCACATTTTTCTACATCACGCTGAAATATTGCATTTCGCGCGAACCAAGTCACAACCAGTACTTATCGAACAACGAAGTGAACAATTCGGCACGATCGAACCAGTCTCGCTTCAATTCCAGTCTTCTATTCTTCGAATCTTCGTTCCAACTTCCAATTATTCGGAATATTCTTTTGTTTGATCGCACGGGTAGATAGAGTGCATCATTTCTTTGCAGCTACGTGCCGCTTCAAGCGTATTTCGGATAGCATTCCAAGAACTCCCGGCCTGTTGGGTCCTGAAAAATAGATTCGAAACTCGAAGGGTACGTGATCGTTCACACGCACCTATTTCGAAATACAGTGTGTCCCAAAAATGTTGGAGGTCCTTGAAAAGGGTGGTTCAGGGGGTGATTTGAAACAACTTTTTCCTTAGCGAAATTGTTGTCCGACGCTTCGTTGAGGAGATATTAACGGAAAACACTGACCAATCAGAGCGCGCGTAGACCGTTGGAGCGGCCGCGATAGCGATGGCTACGCGCTAGGTAGCCGCTCCCGTACGCGAACAAGTGACTCGACGTGCATCGAAGGATATTGACGCGGCCGCTCAGCGCGTAGCCTTAGCTACCGCGACCGCTCCAACGGTATCCGCGCGCTCTGATTGGTCAGTGTTTTCCGTTAATATCTCCTCAACGAAGCCCCATCCGACATTTTTGCAAAGGAAAAAGTTGTTTCGAATCACCTCCCGAACTACCCCTTTCAAGGACCTCCAACATTTTTGGGACATCCTGTATAGAACAACTGAAATGGAAGATATCGAAAGAGTTCCACGACTGTTTCGACTCCTGATGTAATATGCTTTCTCGAGCCCAAGAAAGTTTGAGAAGCGCTGCTCTAGCTGGATAGTGACGTAGACGTATCAACACAGCCTGACACAACGCATACGTCAGGCTGTTGTTACTCTCTATAAACATAATGCTTTTGGGCAATTCGATGTGGATGAATATCAAAGCTCCGTTGTCACGTCATAAATGACACTGATACATGGTCTATTCATCCCTGTCTTACTTCGATTAATGGGATCGTGTTTCTAGCCATTTTAGAAGATTGAAGTAAATGTATTATGGGACGAAATAGTGTTCAGAGTTAGATTTCTAGCTAAAGCATAGATTAGCGAGTTAGAGGATTACGTAGAATTTGAAAGATGAGAAGTAAATAATATACATTTGTCGAATATCGAGTCTGTAAGGCATGTTAGATCTTCAGATATCTTAGTAATTCTCCAAGTGTTTTATACAAGGAAAAATGCAATAGATTTTAAACAACTTATTTGTCGTTGCGTAAGAACCATGGGTGCAACTTATTTTGGTCACTGGCAGGAAACCTTGGCAACGCGATTCCGATATGTATTAATTATAACGTCGCAATGATGGGCACGTGTAAAACATTGATACTATTAGGTCAGCCGTTTCTCGACAAGAGGAAAAAGTGAAGGGGAAATGCGCTTTTAGTTATGTTTAGAATTTAATTTTAGCCACGACATCTAAGTGGCAGGTCACACGCATCTCTGTTAGAATTGCTATTTACACCGTCATTTCAATTTCGCACACACATATTCAAAATAAATTGTACAAACGCTAGATGAATTACATACATAGAAACGGCTAATGTGATTCTTTATCTTAAGCTCTAGTTTGGAGTTTCGCTTTTTCCATTTTCAGAATCTCTTAATTACTTCAAGGGAATTACTCGATGATCCAACTCTAAGAAATGTGATTCACGATTGCGTCAACCGTTCGAAGAAAGAAAAACTTTGGCGTTTACATTGAACGCTTTATCTCGTGGAGCGATAATAATTACGATAGTTTCTTCAAATCTTTACAATTATGAATAATAAGTTGACTCTGGTTGGTTTAAGTAGTTGTGCATATACATATTTATGAGGTAGAAATCATATATCGCGCGTCCATGGGGAATTTGCCACTGGAATCTCAAACACGAGAGATTTTTAGTCGCCGCCACTCTCGTTGCAACGTCTGTGATATATGTATGTACATAACCATAGGAAAGGGAATAGTGAAAGCGTAGCCGATACGTAGACGATACTGCCTTAGCATGGACTCGTATTTAGACGTGCATCCTGACACGATGCTTGACCGACTTAACCGAAAGTCGATATCGCGAACCGACGCGCGAAGGAGGCTCGTGTCAGAGCAATTAAAACCTAAAACAACGACTGTGTTGGCTTAACAATTTTATGGCAGCCCGGAAATTGCCTTACATTACAACGTAACAGGGATTGTTCTAGACTAGAGTTTCGATGTTCCATACGCTTTCTTTCTCAATCGATACAGATAACGTCGCATCACGTTCGTTTCATCCTCGTCTGAAGAGTTCTAAGAAATTTACTCACAGTGCTTTCCACTTGTGATAATCGAGACACAATGTGCGTTGTCAAGAGTTAGTCGACGTAAAGCTCTCGAGACTTTCCACTAAACAATTATCTACAATTACATAACGCCAGAAGATCGAAAGTTTCGATCAAATCTACCCTGTACCGCATCGTACGGTCGAATTCAGTGGAATCTAATTTTAGGTCGGTAACGATGGAGTTCCCATACGTAACCCAGCACAAGGTCACGTGACTCATCTTTACCGTGTACGAACGTAGCGATCATTGTCTGTACGTTTTTTGTTCGGCAATTGTATAGAATTGGGTATGAAAAGAATGAAATAGATATTTCAAGCGTGGTTGGTTGAGGTCTACAGCGTACAAACGCGTTTTGTTCGAAACTGTAGGATATTAATCGTGTTTTCTTCGCTCGATTGCAATTATTAATGGTTTTCCATACACGGTGGCGTTTGAAAATATCTAGAGAGTTACCATTCGAACTCTGCGTTAGACAAAAAGTATCCCTGGAACAAAGATACGTACCAAAATACTAAAAAAACGACTAAACATAACCTATATAGGGTAAACTCACGAACACTGCTTTCTTCTTTTACAATTCTAAACGTCTTTCGATGAATGATGCAATTTGAAATATCATTCCAATATGTTCCTCAAGTATTTCTGTGTCTGAACATTGTGTTCAAGTTCACTCGCGAAATTACTCTTCAAATTACAGTTTTTAAGCGCGATAAGTACATGTATATACGTCTGTTACTCAGAGTTGCACGCGATTATTCCAACAGACAAAAGAATTCTTCGTGAAACGGTTAACTCGCCACGTATCTTCATGCCGCCTGAACAAATTGATAATTAGACGAGAGTTCTCGTTGCTGCTGAAATCCATTAGGCAACAACCTACATTGTCTTCTCATTCGTTATTATTGTTACATTACATCTATTTATGGCATAGATCTTCTTTGCTGTATGTTGCTCAACGTATGTCGAAAAAGTAGAAACAATACTGTGGAAACTGTAACTATTATTGCGTAACTACGACAGATGGCGGTTCATAGTTCATTCTGGCGTGAACCAGTGTGAACTGTGCCACTCGTGGCTTGCTTCAATTTACGAGATTACAAATACCGACCATCGATACAAGACGAAGTAAAGGTAGTAAATTAGTAATTTTGATATATAAAAACTGTAATAAGTTTTTATTTCATACGCGACAATTTTAGCATGCACTTTTGCACATACGCATGCAATTTTAGCATATTAAGCTAAACAGATCGAAACATTTAACAGCAGGATCGAAGCACGTCATTGTTTTATCGTTAATTGTATTACATTAATTTGGAAAACAAGAATCCGTTTATTTATATGTGAGACGTATCTGTAAGGAATCTCTGTACACCACGAAACCAATTATAGCGGAGATGCGTCCGGAAGACGATGAATTAATTCCTATCGGTGCGTATTAACCGGTTACTCGGCAAGTCAAGGATCAGTTGACGTTTGATCATCGAGCGGATCGCATCGTACTTTTCTGTCACGCGACTTTCACGTGTCAACCGTTAAAAGTCTCTTCTTTCGATCGACGAGTGTGAAATTTGTCTTATCTATATGCTTGCTAATAAAAACCGCTGATATCTAGTATAGTGTTATTTAAAAAAAGAGACAGCGTGTACGAGTACTCAAAGTATAATAAAAAAAATTTAGAGAATTTTCAAATTTATTTAAATTTCACTTGACAAGCGATCGATTCGCAAGAAATAAGTACGTATTACAGTTCATTGTTTCTCGAATATTTAACGTTATCTCCGAGATAAACTTCAGTGACGCGTAATGTAATCGACAAAGTGCATATCGGAGGCTTCTTTGATTTAAGAGATACAAAGTGGCGTGATACGGATTTTAAATTAAATCCACGTGTAATTATATATATATATATTTTTTTTTTTTTTTTTTTTTGTGGAATTCTGGGTACCTAGTGTATTTATTAAACGAATGTTTTATAATTTGTAAATTGTATTTCGTATAGACGATCATGCTACATGACGTAATACATGTAAATGATTTCCTTACATCTTATTGGCGTCACATTTCAAACAATGTGTAGGCTGCTACCTTATCCACGTAATTCGATTATGATACCCTGAATCGGATACATCGTAAAATTGATCGTAAAGAGATCTATAGAATAAAATAATTCTCTTTTCTAACAGACACGCGTGATTAGTTCAAGTAGCCGGCACATTCTACAGAAAGCATAGACGTTGACAAATGCGTATCCGTTAATTTGAGTTGAATAGAACCTTTGATCTTTTGCAAGAGGCACATTGACCAAGATAAATGCGAATAAAGAGCAAACTTGGAACAGTCGCTTTGTAGACGTTCCTTGATACGGTAGACCCGACGACATTGGCCTTCGACTAATTTTTTTTAGTCATTTACAAGTCTATTTCCGTTTATGTTAATGACAATTTCGTCGTTGCAATGAACTGGAAACTAGAATCACATCCAACAATCCGTTTAACGCGATTTATTTTTATTTATTTTGACTCAGTTTTATCAGTGAGCGATTATATTGCAGAACGTTACGCTTTTCGGATAAGTTTTATCGTCTTCCGTATGGTTCGTATCCTTGACGATTAATTGTTTAGTTTAATGTAAACTGATTACATCATTGAAGAGATATTCGCGAGTTTAGTATATCCACGTTACAACACCATTTAAAATAGTTTGAAATATTAATTACACGCGTATGTGTGAATATCCCTGAAGAGGTTAAAATGTCGATGGCTTCTCGGTCGCTTTTGATGATACAAGATACGTCCTAGACGTTTCTGTTTGTCACGTGACCGCGATTTTGATTAAAAACTATTCAGTTGATTTCTAACAGAGCGGATTATACATATGCTACGATGAGTGAAATCCAATAGTAAAGAACGATCGACGCGTACCGTTATCGGCGTAGAGAACGACACCTTCTTGATTAGAGCTCTGACGACATATCCATCATCCTGACATTATTGCGACATAGAATACATGGCTTTATACGCGTGCCATTTTCTTCGATGTTTGTTCACGACTGGCCTATTGTGACAGCAGAATTTCCACAACGCATTCTACATACGTTCTTTACATTGCACGAAATTTCACGGATATCGTTATTTTTGCAATCGAAGGCATGCTTTTACGCGAAAGGCTTCTATTCTTGAACCGTCGTGTCGTTATATCAACACCCGGTCACTCGGAAACATTTTTCATAGATGACTTATCGTTTCCATGCGAAACGCCATTCGGTTCTGTCGGGCACAACGTGAAGTTGCAACGGTCCAGAGCGATGGAGTAGCGAGGATGAGCAATTGCTGCTGTATTCATTCTCCTAGAATCCTTCCTCTTTCTCGAATCTCGTACTTTTCAATTATGGATGAAATTCGGATCTTCTATGTTATAAAAATCGTAATTATGAATCATTTAAAAAAAAAAAAAAAGAAAAAAAAAACAATTGACCGCGTTGTTACTGATGTACAATTAATTAAACCACAATCATTTCTCGAGTACTATGAATGAATGTGTAGATATACGTATTAATTTATTATGGATGTGTGTGAGAGCAGGAAAGTTGTACTTTTACAAAAATTTCCAATTATACTTACGGAACGCATCGCATACTTTCACAGCAATTATTTGATTATAGAAACAATCTAGACGGAAGATGTATCACGTCGTTTAACACGAGAGTATATTAATCGTGTCACTGAAGTTAATCGAACACGTTTGATGTCTTGTGTCTGCTGAAATATCGGATAGAAGTGAATGTCTCGAGACACCTTGCATTAGTCGTGTCGTTTCTAAACATTAGAAATTCCGAAGATCCGTACGACACAATTTCCGCTTTCACTTCATTTCGCAAAAGCTTTTCGTGTATTTGCTTTATTCGATTCCATTCAATCGAAGCTGTTATTACCGACTGACAGGTACGCATATCGATCACGAGGTGCCGATGATTATTTGAAAGTAGCAAAAAATGTGGCTGAAGGATGTGAATGACGACGTCTTACCGGCAGATTTCGTGAACTCGCGATGCTGCGTCCAAAACGAGTAAGTTTCTCTGGTTGTGTTTCTTTTGTGTTAGAAAATTGCTCCGATCAAACGGTATATTGTCACTTGTATCGTTCACACGTCAAGTAACGTGTTGCAATTGCGCACAATTCACCAGCGAATATTTTATCGTAAATACACATCAAGCGCTGTGTGTAGACGTTTATTTGTTTTAAAAATACAGTGAATCCTGTCTGAGGGGCGCTACTGTCCAATGCTCTGCAAGCTCTAGACTTCTAGACCTAGACTGTGACTGCTCACAGAGAGCGGCTTAGTGAGCGGCGCCTGTCGCATCTTCACTGCCTCTTAAATAATATTCACTGTATTTCATCTTGATTCCATTTAAACCATCAAAATAAGAAAATTATTCATTGTTATCATTCATTTATCTTATTAGTCAGGACTTATTTAATAATTAGTTGTTTAGTCCTGAATTTTTGTACTTTAGGCAAACGGAACATTTTGCATGTGCCTGTAAATTATAATATTTACGATGTACAACATATTTCAGATTTTTAATTGAAATTTGGTGTAAAAATTAAATATGTATGACTTTTTATATGAAACGCGATACGTTTTACGATGTAAATGTTATATTTAACGATCGTGCAATTAGTTGCAACGTCTCCCATGTGATTTCATTACTTGTTTTACTGGTCTTGTAATCCAAGTGTCGAAAATCCAATAAAATCGACTCAATTATGACCAATTTATATTTATCTGAACAAATTCAAGTACATCTGATAACATGTATACCTCCTCGTTTAAATGAGATTGATGCAGCGGAACGCTTGAGAATCAATAATAAGATAGCGCATGTATCTCGTGTACATATGTATATCCATAACTAACTGTACGTGAAACATCGAAGCAAACGTGATTTCATTGCTTCGTATTACTTGATCGTAGGACAAATAAATTAACGTCAACGTCAATTATTTATACAGAGCCGTTGAGGCTACGAATCAGATAAGAATCAATGTAATTATCGACCGGATGACATCTATCATTCTTTTTGTAAGTGGACCTGGTGGGTGTAATATATCTTTCTCTGTGGCGTTTATGCCTTCGTTAACTCGAACCTTCTGCACACATTGTTCTTTATTGCTTCTGTACCAGAGATAAACAATTTTTACATCATTTTACTATATCATTATATAATTTTAATCTTCGATATCGAACGCGATATTCACAACCGCCACAATATCGTAATCTTTTTTTTTCTTTTTTTTTTTTTTTTAAATTGAAAATTGCGGCTACGCGAAGATTATCATTTTTGCGACAAATCGAAATTTAATTAAATTTATCAAAATACAAACGGATAGTTGATAAGATAGGCAAAATAAACTGACCATATGACGTGTTACGATTTTATCGTGGCTTCGTAAAAACGTAGATAAAGAACAGAAAAAAATTTGACCCCTAAACGATAATAATCTTCATTTTTAGAAAAAGGAAATATTTGTAAGATTTCCTTGTTAGAAAGATTCCTGATCTTACTTTAAATTAGGGTTACTTTAAGAAGGAGCTTCAGTTACCCCCTAATAAATGTACATATACACTGCATAGCGATTGAGAAGTATGGTTCTTTATTAATCTCTGTTCATTCGCTTTTGTTGCAGAATATTTGTCAACCGTAGTCTACATTTAGAAAACATCAAGTTCTATGGCTTCGATATGGATTACACGTTGGCAGGTAAATCGTCATTTCCTTCTCAAACGGCAAAATTTTTAATAACGAATATATGTTAATCTTCATTTTACGTCTGGTAGAGTACAAGTCGCCGCAGTACGAGCAACTGGGTTTCACGTTGCTGAAAGATCGCCTCGTGTCGTTGGGATATCCGCAAGAAATTAAAGCGTTCGAGTACGATCCAAGCTTTCCAGTGCGAGGGTTATGGTTCGACACTCTTTACGGAAATCTCTTGAAGGTGGATGCTTACGGAAACATTCTAGTTTGTGTTCATGGTTTCGAGTTTTTAAAACAGTAAGTATATATGTATGTTACGTTTAAGGCCATATAACTTTACTGCAGTACCTAATGTGGATCCAACTGTAATGGCATCGCGGGTCACGCGGTGACCCACGCGTTACAGGTTGCCGATCACCGGTCTAACCACTCGCTGACCAATGAAATTTTCGCCACGTGATAAGCTATGTTTACATCCAACTTCATTGTCTCATGCAACGCTGTTATATATAGCTGGCAACAACAACCCCTTGTTCCTTTCACGCAAAATTCTTCTATAAATAAAAGAATGACAACAATTCACAAAAATATATTTCACCGTGTTTCAGTTCACAAGTATACGAGCTTTACCCAAACAAATTTTTACAATTGGACGAATCCAGGGTTTACGTGCTCAACACGCTGTTCAATCTTCCCGAAACGTATTTGCTAGCATGCCTGATAGACTTTTTTACCAATTCGCCGCAATACTCGCGAGAGAAGACAGGCGTGAAAGAAGGAGAGCTCACGATGAGCTTCAAGAGTATATTCCAGGACGTTCGAAGCGCAGTGGACTGGATACATCTACACGGTGACCTTAAAACTAAAACTATCGAGAATTTGGACGAGTACGTGAAAAAAGACGAAAGGCTACCGATGTTCCTTACCAGGATCCGGGAAAGCGGGGCGAGAGTGTTCCTTTTAACGAATAGCGATTACGTTTTTACCGATAAAATAATGACTTATCTCTTTGATTTTCCACACGGAGCAAGGGTGCGTAATTCAAATCTATTGCTTTATACGATTGTATAATCGGTGGATAGATTAGAAGATTAATTTAAATGTTTCGTTCTTTGCAGCCCGACGAACCTCACAGAAATTGGAAAACATATTTTGATACTATCGTAGTAGACGCCAGGAAGCCGTTGTTTTTCGGAGAAGGTACAATTTTGCGACAAGTAGATACGAGGACCGGTGCTTTGAAGCTAGGAACACACAAGGGCCCGCTTCATACAGGTAAACGTCACCTATCGGTTTAATTAGAATTAGAATATGGCTCCAGTCTGTTAGTAGTCAAACAGTAATTTTATAACGTTCTCCTTAAACAGGTGAAGTTTACTCAGGGGGTTCGTGCGACGTGTTCACCGAGCTTATAGGCGCAAAGGGCAAAGATGTTTTGTACGTTGGAGATCATATTTTTGGTGATATTTTAAAGAGTAAAAAAATTAGAGGGTGGAGAACGTTTTTGATAGTGCCTGAACTCGTTCAAGAACTTCATGTTTGGACGGACAAGTGTCAATTATTCGCTGAATTACAGAACCTAGATGTTATGCTAGGAGAAATGTATAAGTAAGTGAAAAACAACTGCTGAATATTGCTAACAAACATAAAAGTATCAAGTACTATATTTGCGTCTTGTAACTTCCAGAAATTTAGATAGCAGCACAAAAGAAAAACCTGACATTTCAAAGCTCCGAGCATCCATAAGGGACGTCACGCACAAAATGGATCTGTCTTACGGAATGATGGGTTCTCTGTTTCGTAGCGGAAGTAGGCAAACCTTTTTCAGCAGTCAAGTGGTGAGGTATGCTGATCTTTACGCGGCAACCTTCTTGAACCTCATTTATTATCCGTTCTCGTACATGTTTCGAGCTCCTGCCATGTTGGTGAGTGCATACTAAAGAATATCCTCTTTCTTTCTTGTAAACTATGTTATTCAACTTTCACTTAATCATTTTCAGATGCCCCATGAAAGTACAGTGGCTCACGAACAGAGATTTGTAATGGAAACACCAATGATTAGTCGATCCCGAACTTTTAAGTTTAACGACGAAGAAGAAGAACCGACCAAGCCATCGGTAAGTATCCATTTCATTGTTAGATATTTACTAGTCTAAATATCTAGTAAATCTTAAACAATTCGTGTTATTAATTATCAGAAGACGTTATACGTGGATTCTGCAAACAATCAAATACCACATGCAAGGCCTGAAACTCCGCGCAATGTAACGCATACACACGACGAAGATTGTAGTGACGAAGACAGTGACTCTCAAAAGCACGGGAATCACGTAAGAACGTGTTCAAGAAGTGGTAACTGTAAATGAATTATTTTTCATGCTACTTCTTTCCGTTACGTTTCGTTCCTACATTCTTTCAATGATTTAGCGATATTACTGGAAGGTTTAATACAACCCCGCTATGTGAAAGAAGTACTTCGAGATCTTGATCGGATGTATGGAATGATTTCTTCAGACTAAGTTTCATTTTTGCATTCTTTCAATCATTTATTAATAGCGTAAAATTTGATATGGTTTTGCCACTCTGTAATTATATTCTCAAATCTTGATTAGATTTATTTAACTATTTATAATTAATAACGTCATTGGTTAATTAGTCCAATGTATGTGTACATAAAAGTATGTACAATTGTTTTTAACTATCATTTTAGATGCAATATATTACTCGGGTATAATTCAAGAAAAAAAATTGTTTAATTTTCACGTTCTATTTCCATTACGATATTTTCAATAGAACAAATATTCCAAAATGAACGCAATATATTTACGGGTTAATATATATATATAAACTGAATTTATCGTCATATAATATGACTTAAAAAGTTGCAAGTTATGAATTACTGTAAACAGCAATGTATGTTAATATGCGTGTTAATGTATATCTCTTGTTGACTTGGCTCTATATTTATTTAAATTCAAATAAAACTGTACGAGATCGCAAAATATTTCCAGTCAAGGAATTTAGGAATTCTTCTATATCTTCATAAATGATTATTTTATTAGTTACTCACATCTATTGATAATATTATATACTAGAGTACTATAATGTTATTAATATATTTTAATTAATAATGAAAACGAATCAAATACAGGATATAGTTGTTAATTCTTTCGTATCGGTAATAACTTTTTAACTAAGGGACAAGAGAAGCAATATTTTATTGCTCACTAGTAATAAAATAACGTTTTTTAGTTATGTCTTATTTTCGAATATATATCCATTTTCGCACAAAAATTTGGGATTTTCATAGATATTAAATTTTTGCATTACAAAAGTATCTACATACTCTAGACTTTCTCATGTATGTACAATACATTTTATATGTTTAGTTTCATGCAATATATTCATAACCATAAACTTGTTATATGTTATATGAGAATAGTAAGTGTTATAAATATTGAAAATAGAATAAGATTGAGTATTAGGCTAGTCTTTTTACATAAAATTTAGTTAAATGACGCGATAAGAGTAGAATTAAATTGAAAAAAAAAATGAAAAAAAAAAAAGTCGAATTGTTATCGAATCTTTGTTACATAAATTGCATTAAGAATGCATAAAACATGTGCTCTTATCCAACTATACTCTTAATTTTTATTATATAGGTAATAATACACGATCTTGTTACTGTTCCAAGTTTTACATTGAGAACGTGATGATTACAAACAAAAGTATAAGCAAAACATTGCTGAAGTAGCTAATAAAATCGAAAGTCTTTCTCGTGATGCTTTCTCAGATTGTAGTGCTGAAGTCGAGAATGACAATTTATCAAATCATTGTCATACAGCATCAGTTAAGAATAAAATTGAAATATAAATAATATTTTATTATTAATTTCCAGAATCAATTTTATAAATTAAATAGTTCATAGTGAACATTCAGGCAGCAATGATTTATACATTATAATACTCGTTAGATTTTGAAGTAATAAAACTCATGGAAATGTATTATTTTATAATACATTAACCATTAAATTGATCACATTTCACAGAAAGGCAAACTAGAAGTTGATTTTATTTTTTGAACTGTATATATATTATGAAGGTTGTTGAACATTCTTGACTGTAATAAAATAAGTAAATAGTTGTATTTATTTATTATACAAAATACATCTACATATGTATGTATACTACATATACATTGGCTGGTGCTAGGTTTTCTCATACTGTGAAGATTTAATTTTTTTGCAAACACAATTATAAACGAACGAGAGTTATTTTATTTATAAAAGTTTTATTACCATGCGATATAATGGTAGAATGTGAATCATGTATCAATCAAAATAAAAATACGATTATAACTGTTATATTTATTTAAACATGACTAGTGTTATGCATGAAAATTGTTATATTTCTCAATAGTATCGTTAATAAACAATTTTTTAACATCACCAATATTGTTCCATGAGAAAACTTCAGTTTTCTTTACATCAGCAGATCTGCTAAATATTCTTCGAATTCCTCTTCTCTGGTCTTTTCTAAACTGTCTACTGGTTTTTCTTTCCAAATTTTCGATTCATCTTTTTCTGTTTGTTCAATGGATTTTTCAGAATTATTTACGGCTTCGTTCTCTTCAATTTTAATCTCTACCGCAGACGTACTAGGTATGCTATCGCGGGTTTCCAAGTTCGTTCCTAATCTCCTCAATGTTTTATGTCTTTTCGCTTCGCGTTTCTGCGATCGATAATTTAAATGCACTGAGCAATCAGGACACAATCCTTAAAGTGCATATCATCAATGAATGTGTATTTTAAATTAAAGAACATAACAAAAAAAATATGCTTACTTAATTTCACAAGAGCATGCTTTTTCTTTCCATGTTCTATGTAACCAAAGTTTACTTCCCAAGATCTTAGCCCTTCTTTTACTTTACATTTTTTATTTCCACATTCAAACTGTCCTTTACCAACAATTACTTCTTTCTCCGTTCTCCATCTTAAGGCAATCTGTTCAACATTAATAACTATGTAACTCCAAGACTTGATGTACATCAAATACAACTACGATGTACCTTATTTTGTTTGTAATACGTTAAATCAGCTATGCAATATTCCTTAAACAATTTGTCATAATACTTTTTCGCTAATTTCGCACCCCACGACTCTGGCGTATCGTTATCTTCATCCCAGAGAAATCTGTGGTTTTCTCTAATAACGTCATAGTCTGTCTTATCTCGGGACCTCGAAACACAGGCCGAAACGTCAAGAGCTGCTCGTTTTAAGGTTTACAAAGTTATCATTTCTCTCCGCCCGTTACTTTTAAATAAGTCTATCCCAATGTATCGTTAACATATCAAGTTGCCCAAAAAAAAATGTCCAGATAAATGTTTCAATAGACATTTTAAACAAATGCAAATTGCAAACATCGATTTATACGAAAACTAACAAAGTTTACGACTAGAATATCAAATGCTTAAATAAAAATTGATTAAAAAATGTAACATACGTGTCTCGTTTCAAGGACGACACCGAACTTCCATGTAACAATAAATAATCATTTATAAGTTTCTTGTGTCTGTCATAAGCTGACAAGTAAGCGTATGCTGGAAACATATTGTTTAACTAATACGAAGCACACTGACGTATTTATGCGTTTTGATACGTGATATCGAAGTATCAGTGAAGAATATTGGAGTCATGTAATCGATGTGTATATTTTTTTTCTTTTTATCCTTTTCAAATCGAATTTCATAGACTTGGCTGAAAAATGGCTGACAACCGACCTAACCTTATTTCGTAACTCTGATTAGTAAAATAGTCTCTAGCGTCTTACTGCGAGTGCCACTATACTAAATGGACCATGTTACTATACTAATGTTGGTGAACCATGTAGTAGTAGTGGCTGGTTTGAATTCAAATTTCAAGAAGAATTGTATTAGCCGCCGTATAGAAAACCAAAACTGTAAGTTACTTATATAAATCATTCTTCTTTTGCATAGAATTTACAATCAAAAATTTGCGTGGAACTTTCGCTCCTATGATAATTATTCAAATACAAACTACTGAGCGCTACTGAGAGGTTATTTAGAGGTTATTTCTCTTTATTAATCTGTATAGTAATATTTTTTTCGTTTTCATGCAATTTCAAACGATCGTTACGAATACTTTGCTTGTTTACTATGATACTTTATCTGTGTCTTATCTCCCCTGAATAATTACGCTTTATAAGCAGTAATAATCACGATAGATCGAATTCGTATAATTTACGAGTATACTGAATTTATTTGCAAAAATTAAAGATCTTGAACATTACAATTTTCAAAAGCTGTTATTTTTGTGAATTAACAGAATAATATTTAATTTACCGATTATATTGCAACTAGATCTTATTCTGTAGTATACGACAAAGAATAATTTTGGTACATTAGTCATTAAAATGTTTAAACTTATTAGTAAACTTAGTTTTAATGTACGGAATTTTTCTATTAAAAGTGTAAGGAAGTCTAGCAATTTTATAAAAATAGTTGAAGTTGGGCCCAGAGATGGATTACAAAATGAGAGGAACATAGTGTCTACTGAGATTAAAGTTGATTTTATCAATAGATTATCGGAAAGTGGATTAAAAAGTATAGAAGTGACCAGTTTTGTGTCTCCAAAATGGGTCCCACAAATGGCAGATAATGTTCAGGTTTTTCAAAATATTAATAAGGTACACGGGACTTCTTATCCTGTACTAGTACCAAACTTAAAAGGCTTAGAAGGTGCACTGAAAGTGGGTGTGAAAGAAATAGCTGTCTTTAGTGCTGTGTCTGAAACTTTTACAAAAAAGAACACAAATTGTTCCATCAATGACTCTATGAAGAACATTAAAGCAGTTGTTGAAGAAGCAAAGAAGCACGACATTAAAATCAGAGGTTACATATCCTGCATTGCTGGATGTCCTTACGAAGGTGAAACTAAGCCAACAATGGTAGCAAATGTAAGCACATTCTTGTTACAACTTGGATGCTATGAAATTTCTTTAGGAGATACCATTGGTGTAGGAACTCCGGATAAAATAAAGAAAGTACTACATGAATTGAAACATGTTTCAAATGACATGAGTGAATTTGCAATTCACTGTCATGACACATATGGGCAAGCTCTGGTAAATATTTTGACTAGTCTCGAATATGGCATAAGGGTATTCGATTCATCTGTTGCTGGATTAGGAGGTTGTCCATATGCAGCTGGTGCTTCTGGAAACGTTGCTACCGAAGACTTGCTTTATTTTCTACATGGACAAGGTTTAGAAACTGGAGTAAACCTTAACAAAATAGCCAAAATTGGAGATTTCATTAGTAGTCAGCTTCAAAGGAAGAATCAATCTAAAGCAGGTGTTGCAATTCTTGCAAAAAAATGTTCAACAAATTTGTAATTATTATTCTATATATATGAAAAATAATTGGGACAATAAAAAATATAGGACTTATGTCTTTTTCATCATTTAATAAACTAGGATTTGTGAAAATTACAAACTCAATACTTATTAAATTTTAATGACTCTTTAAACCTTGTATACACAATTCATAGAAATATAACGCAATAATGAAACACACTACAATGTGAAACTTCTGAATTCCATGAGCTATGTTCTCTGCAATATCAAAAGGAAACGCATACAAAGCTGACTGTATTAAAAAAAATACATTATGATACATCATAATAACAAAGTGATACACAGGATCTGATTCGTACTTCACGTTGATTTTGTGTTACGAAATATTCGATAATTCTTGTAATATAGCCTGTGTATCTAATGCACTTAAATCTATCGAGCCTCTGGTGTCGATTACAACTCCAGTTACCTGAAAAATCAAGATTAAACATTACCATAAATATGAAACATTCTGAGATCTGTTAATGAAATATTACCATCTCCTCAAAGAATGTAACGTGATCGGGTTTCTCAGAATATCTTTCGTACTGATCCAAATTATCTTGCAACTTCAAAGTAAGGCTATCGTAATTTTGTATTATGATCGCCAAAATTTGTTGTTCCGTTGGCGTGGACAGACTTTCGCTTGCCAACCACGCTGCGATTTTTGGTGGAAAATGATTCACTATGTCTCTCATATTCACCAAACAGTTTGTTAATTTTAACGCGTGTTCTTTATACTCGTAAGATTCGCATGTTGAATATCGTAGTGCTTGAAAACATAAATTTTATTGTTATACGTAACAATAGCATTATATAAAACCATTTGTTGTCTACATACCCATGGCATTCAAATTTGTAAAAATAAGCCTCATCCGTATTATTTCATAAAATAATTCGTCGTAACTACTCGGAGAAGACAGGAATGTATCACCATACGTGATAAACAAATTTAAGATATTAACGACCTACAACATCGAAATTGATTCCTTCCATATATATTCTTATTAACTTGTGTTGCATTCGTTTACCTGAATAGCTAATGGAAAGATATTCATTTTTTTAATAAGATGGCCTTCGTGCGTCGTTAAAAACTTAAGTAAATTAATCAACGCTGTCCAAAGATCCCTCCACTGATAACCAAGCCTAACTCTGCATCTCTTTTGGTAACAAAGCAACCTTTGTAAAACCCCAATGCATTGATGATACAGTTCAAGCGGAAATTTCTTCATCATGTGCGACGTAATGAACTCGACGAGTAAATCTACAATTTCATAATAATTATTATAGAATATCTGTATGGTTGTTGAGGTAACGAATAATCATTTATTCGTTAGAATGACTATACCGAGTAATGTAGCAGCCAGTGGTTGCGCAGGTGCTACTTTGTCTTGTATCTTCCTATGATGCATTGGTACACGATGAAGTTGTACTCTGAAAGCCAAATTTGCGTCGTGCATCAAACTATTCGCGTACTGATCCTCTGCGATGCAGCTCAATATAAGGAAGCACAATTTAACATTATTCATTATTGCTTCTGTTCTGATCACTTGCATAACTATCGAACTGAAACGATGAAAACGCTTTGTAATGAAAAGAACGCGACACGTTTGTCTGTATAGAAGAATTTTGTGTACAATTTAAAAAATGTAGCTTCTCACCAATACTGTAAGAAAGTAGCCAATAAATTGAATGGCTGAGCCATTACATCGGGTACTTGTGCTCCTGGAGCTACCGCGTTAGGTCCTAATGTATTATTCGGAGAGGGTGGTGCACTAGTATCGCTTTGCGTATAAGCTAAAGTCGTTACAAAATTACGATTCAAGTGTGTCGCTTCGTAAAGTGCTAATAACAATGCATTGTTGGCACGAACTTGTTGCGTTTTCGCTTCCTCTTCTCCGACAAACATGCTTCCTACTATACTGGTCAAAGAGGATAGCCAGGATGCCTGTATTTCTACATGTTTTTTTTTTTTTTTTTTTTGTTATTATTGTATTTGTAATAAGTACGATATTGCTAAATATTTTGTACCTGCTCTTTGTTGAGCGAATTGTCTGCAGAAATCTGTCAACGAACTAGATATTACTTGACCATATCCGTTCAGAGCTAGTTCATCGTCCAAGATTGATAATTTAACGATATAAGGATTTGCTCTTTCATGCTTTCTGTAATTGACCAGGAGTGTTAATAGTAAGACTGCGTCATGGCCGTGACGATTTCTAGCTGCTGTGTCTCTCAGCAACTGTACAAACAAGAAATATAAAATGTTAATGCCTCGTTTGAAATATGTTTTTGAACATTGCATTAATACTCATACCAATTTAACACCTACTTGAACCAGAGATTCAAAAACACTATTAAGCATAACATATTCCAACAAAGTGTTTTGACTAACATTGTCCATGCCAGTTACTATAATTAACAACAATTTCAAGCACAAAGCTTTTAAGCTATCAGGGTATTCACCTGGAATTGTGGAAAATTTGTATAAACAATGTTTTGAAAAACTGAAAAATTCAAATGTTAAACGTATATTTGAATCTTTGATTTTTTAACATAAATGAATCGATTATTTGTAATATGTATAACATGAAATGTACCTGTTAAAAAATTATTGCAGTGCTGCATCAATGTTGTCATTCTTTGTTCTGCCGAATCGAATCCGACTAAAATGTCTATCAAGTTAAATCCACAGTCACCTTGACTAGCCTTCTTATACATAGATTGAATAACAGCTGCTAAAGTTTGTAAAGCATATACAACCCTGAACGGATGTTCGTCGACCAGTGTATCCACGCAATGGCAGACCAAGGCATTCAAATTTTCTCTACTTGCATTTAATTGTTCCCCTGTCATGTGCAAAATCTCACTTTCGATATGTGGAACCTAACAGATAAAAACAGAGCATGTATGGTTTGCCTTCACATGTAGAAATGATTTATGTACATATTTAAACACAGGGTACATAATAAATCATTCCAATTCATTTGTTATTTTCTTTGACAGTTGTTTCTTTTCTCATGAACAAGAAATTTTGGTTTACTGAGGATTTACATTCAATTTGGTTAACTGCAAAAAATTCCTCCACATTAAAAAATGATACTACTAACTTATGACTTCAAGTTTTGAAAGTTTAGAGAATAGAATACCATCATGATTGGTAAATTTGTTACTAAATTGATACAAGTAAGTTTAGAACTCCTATAATGTTTTAAAAAGCTACTATTATAGCTGAACATAAAATATACATAATCTTACAGTCATTGCCAACATGGGAAGTAACAAAATATTATGGAAGAGTCTGTATATATCAATTAAAATGTTTGAAATATAAAGTTCAGACAAGCGAGGCATGGTTTAACTTCAAATGCAAATTTATGCCAGGTAGTCTTCAGAATGAATTAGAATGCAAAGAAGCTGTTGAATCTAAAAGTATGTATCACAAGAAGATGTGCTTTACCAGTTTTTTTTGAACTTATTAATTGATACATGCATTTATGGTTTTACTTAAATATTTGGTTTAGATAAAAATGAACAACAAAAATTACAAAAAAAGCAACAATCCGCCGAATCATCGTGCAATAATGTAAAAAGTTCTTATATTGCTGGTGAATTTGTAACAACTACAAAAACAAACAAAGGACAAGAGAACGAAAAATGTTCAGAAAACAAAAATTACCCTATGCATGAGGACTATACAAAAAAGAAGCAGGGAAAGGTATAATCTTTACTAGCAGTTAACAACTTCATAAGATTATGCTTTTCTCAACAAATAATTCTACAACAGATGAAACATGCTCAATAATAAAAAAAAATGCCAATGAAAGAAGACCAGAAGAGTTTCCAGATTTGTACTGTATTAATTCTCTACAAGTATGAAAATGTTTTGAAAAATTTGTTGTCCTTTTATATTTATATAATAAAATGAAATCTAATGTGTAACATTGAGAGTGTTTAAATTATACATAAGTTTCAGCAGTGCTGGTAGTCACTACAAATGATTTTTCTATCAAATGGATTAAAAAATGTATGTATAAGAGTATGTATAATGTTTTAATAATAAATATAACATACTTAATGTACATAAAAATTTATATAAAAATACTGACCATGGGTTTAATTAAAAACAGTTCATTCCAAAAATTTGGATGAGCTAGTGTCAAGTCTTCTCCCTTAAAAAAACTTTCATAAATTGGTACAAGTTTTCCTTTATGTTGTCTCTTGGAGCCTGATCCGCTCCTTTTTCTCATTGCCATTGCCATTATGATTATTCCTCTTATTTCATTTCCTTTACCTATAAATCCATTTCTATGTGACAGCAGTCATAAGTATTTAGAATTATTTATATCAAATAAATACAAATGACGGTCACAAAAATATTACCAACAACAACGAATTATACGATATTTAAAAAGCATACTTAATACTATTCAATATTTTTATGTACTTTAACTTCGTATAATTCTTGTGTACCAACATAACCTCTGTAGTCACATTGTATATACATTATTTTAATCAAACAGATAAGACTTTATTACGTAAGATAATCGTATAAATCTGATATGATTTTGTTGTAAAAAGGATACAAAGATACTTAAAGATATCAGGAATATAAATAATAAGTATCCACTTACTAATAAAGCATGTAATTCCTTGACATAGTTTATAAGATTCTTTTACTTATTCAAGAAGTTGTAAGCGTTGGTTTAAGCTATACTATTCGTTGTGCTTGAAATTTTTGGAAGATTTCGTTGAAAAAATGACTAGACGCTGAGAAAAGAAAAAATAATAATTCGTAGATTTACAAAAACACCGTTGCAGGGGTATGGTAAGGAGCCATTATCGACGAAATCGTCGGTAAACAGTACATATTTTCTGCGATTGTATCCGTTCGAAAACAATTTTGCAAAAAATAAAATCAAAATAGATCGTGACCTTTACTTACACGACCTGATAACATACAACGTACAGTTTCTCAATCGAAAGAAACGTTAAAAGTTAAAACATTATACGAACGTTAAGACGAGTGCTTCCTTTAACTCGTATGATAACGCATTTTCCAATGCTAGTGCTACGTTGTTTTGATTGTTGAATCAGATTTAAGAATTTGGCGCCATGGTTTCATATTCCAGGATCTTACACCACTTGAGAAACAAGTATATTTATTTAATTTTTTAAATTGAATATAATCCTATCATTTCAATGCATGTTCATAAAAATTACAACTTAATTCCTTATAAACTATCAAAGACATGGATTTAAAACTCAACCAATGCTTACAATTTTTCTCCTATTAATATTAAAATTAGTGAAAAGAATATTCCAGCTCAAGGACTAAATCACTCCATTTAGAACAATATAAGCAATAAAACATTTATTTCAGATCTGCATCACGAGTATCAAGAGTTCATGTTCAGTATTATGTTGAGACATGCAGACAGCATTCATTTTGGAATGAAGGAAGACAGACAAAGAAAGATACGTTTAAGGACATCCCTTATAGAAAATGTGCAGCATATGTTACTATAGCTACATCGATATTAGGTTTATACTATTACTATAAGTTTCAAGAAGTTCATGCATTGAATAAGAAAAATGTACAATGTGGAGAGTTCAAGAAAGGTTTAAAGATGTATACTTTGGAAGAAGTTGGCAAACATGATAATAAAGAGGCACATGTATGGGTTACATACAAGCAAGGGGTGTATGATATAACAGATTTTATTGAAAAACATCCAGGTGGTTCTTCGAAGATAATAATGGCTGCTGGCAGTTCTATTGAACCATTTTGGACAATCTTTGCTAATCACAATGCTCCAGAAATATACGAGCTGTTAGAGTCAATGAGAATTGGAAACATTTCTAAAGAAGATGCAGTCTCCAATAAAGATAATCAAAATGATCCCTATGCAAAGGAACCTACTAGACACAGAGCTCTGAAAATTAATGGCCCAAAACCCTTCTGTGCTGAACCACCTCCTTCTTTATTAGTTGAAAGCTTTATCACACCAACGTAATTATCATTCAATTCGAAAATTAATTTCAAGTATTTTGTTTAGCAGAAAAATTGTACAAAAAATATTGTTCTGTTGTAGAGAATTGTTTTATGTTAGGAATCATCTACCTGTTCCAGAGGTAGACCTGAAAACATACGTTTTAGAAGTAGCTGTAGAGGAAAAAACACGAAAAACTCTCCGTTTTGAAGATATTAAAAAATATCCGAAGTACACTATAACAAGTGCCGTGATGTGTGGTGGAAATAGACGATCTGAAATGGCACAGGTAAACCTTGCTTTACTCTGTAACTAGAAGAAAACATAATTTCATAATAATTGTACGCTAACTTATAGGAGAAACAATTGAAAGGGCTTAGTTGGGGTGTAGGTGCTGTAGGCAATGCTACATGGACTGGTGCAAGGCTGTGCGATGTACTTGAAGATTTAGAGATTAATGAAGACAATTACGATCATGTACAGGTATTATTATGTACACAGTGTTCCAGAATTTGTGGCAGTATTAATATACTAAAAATCCTAATGAAAAATAATTTGTTAAAAATTGTATTTAATTCAAACAGTTCGAAGGATACGATTTAGACCCTTCTGGTACACCATACGGTGCGAGTATACCTATTAGTAGGGCTTTGGATCCTAGAGCTGATGTAATCTTAGCTTACGAAATGAATGGACAACCGATACCAAGAGACCATGGTTTTCCCATTCGAGTAATCGTCCCTGGCGTTGTAGGAGCTAGGAATGTGAAATGGCTTGGTAGTTAATAGAAAAAAATTACTCTTTTAATTATAATTTAACAAAGGATAATTTCGTTACTCATGTTATAAATTCATAGGCAAAATAATCATCTCGAAAGAAGAAAGCCATTCGCAATGGCAACGAGGCGATTACAAGGGCTTCTCGCCTAGCATCGATTGGGATAACGTGGACTTTTCTAAGGCACCTGCTATTCAGGAAATGCCTGTGATTTCTGCGATTTGTAAACCAGAACCATCAGAAACGGTTAAAGTAAAAAATGGGAAAATAAATGTTAAAGGTAAAATATTATCTTGAAAACGTTCAGAGGATTTCAGCTTCCCCCTTTTCACGATTCGACCTAATTTTTCGATAGGATACGCATGGTCAGGAGGTGGCCGTAAAACGATTCGCGTCGATATAACGAACGATCAAGGTAAAACTTGGCACACTGCGAATTTAGATGCTGAAGATACAAATGCTAAGCAAGGTCGTTACTGGAGCTGGACGCTGTGGAACGTGGATCTTCCTGTTAAAAAAGATTCTAAAGAAACAGAAATTTGGGCAAAAGCTGTGGATGCGTCGTACAATGTTCAACCGGAAAGTTTCAAAAATATTTGGAATTTACGAGGTTTCCTCTGTAACGCGTATCACAGAGTTAAAGTTAAATTGGAGCATTGAACTCCTGAAAACAATTTAAGCTCCTAAGTACGAGAGAAAATTCTTATTCGTAAATGATGCGATTGTAATTTAGTTTTATGATTTTGTTTATATCTACGTTTCGTAATTAGAGGTGAATATTATAAACCTGTTGCCAACATTACATTTACTCAGTTTGTTTTTACGATTATTTCATTAAAAAACAATAAATAACAAGTATATACAAGAAACACTTATTTCTTTTATACATGTATTAAATTTAATTTTTTTACGAAATCTTTAACTTTTGTTAATTTCAGTATTAAAATAATTGTGTATACTTTCTAAAGTTATTTCACAATTTGTCGAGTCATTTATATTATGAATTTCGAACAATGGTGGTGATTTCATGGCTGATCTACCGATTACGATAATGTAAGGAAATCCAGTTATGCGAGAAAGTATAAAACGATTTCCAATAGTTAATTGCGTTCTGTCATCGAGTACGGCGTCGATATTTAATTGATTTAAAATTCCTAGTATGTGGTCTATGTACTGAGATGCGGGATCTTCCTTGCTACCAGTCTGTAAAGTCAAATTGTACTTAATTATGTAATTAATGACCACATTAAAAAATGTTACATAGAATATGATACCTTTGGCGGTATAACGCACACGGTATAAGGTGCTATACATTTTGGCCATCTCAGTTCATCGTTGGTAGACAATATTTCGGCCGCGACCGTGAAAATGCGACTCAAGCCAAGTCCAAAGCAGCCCATTGCTAATGGTAACACTTTATGATTGTGCATTCTGTATACAGCTTTCAGGGGTTTTGTATATTTTGTATCTAATAAAAACGTATGTCCCACCTTAACGAAAAATGACCATTTATTCAGAATGTAATAGTAAAATTAATATGTATTTATCCTACTACCTCTGCAGTATGTTGTTCTACTAATGTGTTGTTACATTTAGGGCAATGCGAATCATTGCATACAACTTTGTTAATGCTGTACTGACAAGAAGAGCATGAACAAATAATATCTTCTCCAATATTGGTTGCATAGTGATATTCATGGGATATCAAACCTCCAATTGTTCCTGTGTCACCAATAGCTGTGAACATTAATAATAGTAACAACAGATATACAGCATTATTTGTATTATTACCTTTTTTAAATGTTATGCCTATTTTCTTTAATATATTGTCATAAGCATTGCATATCAATTCATAAGTCTCCTGTGCATTCTCCAAAGTTGTGTCAAATGTGTATAAATCCTTCATGACGAATTCTTTGCTTCTCAAAAATCCAAGGCGGGGTTTCATTTCATCTCTCCATTTATTAGAAATCTGATATAATTTTAATGGTAGGACTTTTGGAGATAAACCTCCGACTGATGCTATTAAATCACATATTGTTTCTTCGTATGTCTATAATAAAATAGGTAAGTTCATCTAAAGTATATGCATAATTGCACAGTTACAAATAAGGACTGCTACTCTACTGTTAAATTTAATGCTTATCAATTATTCATTTAACAGTAGATGGTCACTCACTGGACTAAGTATATATTGCTTATTGTGTCTATCTTGTACTTTAAATAATTCAGACTGATTACTTTCAAATCTATCTGTTCGTTTCCATAAAGCTGTAGATGTTAAAGCTGGTAGCGATATTTTTTGCGCTCCTATGGTCTCCATCTCATTTTCAACGAGATTTATCAATTTATTTAAAACACGCAGTCCCAGAGGTAGAACCGCGTACATACCATTATTAACTGGTTTGATTAATCCGTATTTGATGAGATTCTATAATATAAAAATTGGACGATCTGTTGAAGAAGTATAAATGAAATAATGAAAGGGTTCATTGAACTATTAACGACATATCAATATACCTCGCAAGTTTGCGAAACATTTTTTGGATTTTGAGTATTACTCGACGGTAGTGTCGAAACTACCGGTTGAAACAATCGTGACAGTCTATTTATGTTACGAATCGGTATGTTTGACATTTTTAAGAAGCTAAGTATCGAAGTATCTTGTTTAAATGGAAACTTTGCAATCAAAACAATGGGTTCAAAATATGTCCATTTACACACGTGGATATAAGGAAAATTATAAATGATACAATTCACGTGCTCACACAGCGCATGTGATATCATCTAGTAACATCTGGTAACATCTGGTAACATCTAGTAATGAATGGACTGAACTGGACTGAACACATGAAAAGTTTATTTGAAGCTGTTGAAGGACGTAAAGGTCAAGGAATATTTTGTCGGACGAATTATAACATCATAATGCCTGTAATATAGTCGGAAAGTCATTATTAAACGAAATAAATAATATTTATTAAAATTAATTTTTTTTCGATGTAATCACCATCTGGTGGTCAACACCCGAACTAATTTTAGAAGTTTGGTCAACCCCTCTATCGGGAAACGCTCAAGTTTGTCTTCGATTAGTTCCTACTGTAAATGCTAGATGGCGCCATTTGTTTATTTAAAAAAAAAATAAAGGGTTCAAGGATTAAAAAATTATTCTCATTCATATTTTAGTATTACAATGCTTGTTTACTAATTTTTTGTAGGATATATAACCTTTTACTTATTTATTTTTTAAAACAACCAATTGGCGCCATCTAATTAAATCGACTGAACTATACTAAATACTAACAGAATCAGTCAGCTGAAATCTAGACCAATGTTTTTGGATGAAGCAATAAAACATCATGTTCGCAGACAATGGCTGAAAACACCACGCATAATGACAGCTGAAGTTTCCTCGATTTTAGGTTATTTTCCTTGGTTTTAATCTTCGTTTACGCGAATGTCGTCCAATGTTGTATTTGTGAGTTTGTTCAAAGTCAACAAACATCTCCGACACCAATGACTTTTTCTGGAAATTACAGCACCATGAAATAGGGCTAAGTTGACCCTAAACAAATGGAATTTACACTTTCTGAGATGGACGAAGAGAAGTCAGAATCGTGCTCTAAAGATGAGACATTTTCAGGAAATCTCGATCAAATTGATTCCAGCATAACACCAGACGTCTCTCTCGCAGAAGGTACGAGACATTTTAATTATAGATAGAAATGTATCACAGTTGTTTGATATCGTTAAATTTATAACAGTTTTTAATATTACTTTCTGTTTCAACAATATTTTTAGTCACCAACTCCCTAATTCAGTCTGATGTAAAAATCAGTAAGGATACTACTTCGGTTCAGGAGAAACTGGAACAAGTCGCTCAAACTAAAACAGATTCAGTATTAGTAAATAACAATGGGAAGTCTAGCTTTTTGATAGAAGAAAACAGTATTATTTTGCCTATTAAAAGTTCTACTTCTTTAAGTGATCTGTCGAATGATTTTTCAAAATGTCAAACATTGTCTAAGGATGCAGACCTTTTGAAAGAAAAACCACTTCTTAAATCATCTTCCTATGGGGATGTTAGATTATCAAATACTGTTTCTGATAATGTTAGACAACCAAGAAGTGAGCATGAAGAATCAATAGCAGTATGCAACGAAGATGAAGAAACACTTTTCAGTACCAAATTATACATGGATACTCAGCAAACACATTTCTTGGAGAAAAATGTTATTCAAAATGAGATTCAAAATGCTCTTCACACAGGAGAAAATGTAGTACAGAATTCTAACATGAGTAACAAACTGATGGAACTTAATGATCCTACAAATGATTCAAAACAAAAATCCCAATCCATTGAAAATACCAGATCACAGAGTAACATAATAGTTCGTCCTACTTTGGCTGACGATAGTAAATTGGTTAAAATTTCACTGCCAACGAATCCAATTAATATAATGCAATCCAATGCCCAGTTCCTGAACAAGAGCCGCAATTTCTTAAACTTCATTACAGAAAAATCGACAAACATAATGGAGAAAGCATTGCTACCGCAACATTTAACTGTAAAATATAATTCGGTAATGAAGTCTATAGATAATTATAACGAAAAAAAATACGTGGAAGAACCTTGTAGTACCAAATCTCCATTAAAGGAACCAACGTTTCGAACCGAATCAAACTTAATGGATAAAACGAACGCTATCCTGTATCCATCGAAAAGTTCCATGGGTCTGCAGAATGAAAGAGATAGTTGTACAAAGGATTCTGAAAATAAAATAACTCTTACAAATACACATGATGAAACACACGTTAATACTGAAAAGAATGATAAGAATAACGATGATATTAGCGATTGCATACAAAATAACACAAATCAAGTTGAAGCACCTATTACTGACAAAAGTAACGAACAGAACGATAACGTACTCTGCATGGAAGCGAACGGGAATTGTACCGATACCGATTCCATGGTAATAATTTCGGAGGGCAACAACAATTCTTCTGAAAATTTGAAACTGAGTTTACTGAAACACCCAGCATACCTCACTTTATTAAAAGATTACGCAGATTTAAAAACTAAGTACTTAAAATTCCAAGAGAAAGTCGAATACGTGGAAGAAAGAAATCGAATGTTAGAAGCAGAAAATAAGGGAGAAATCTATTCTGTACAAATTGATAATTTAGAGAAAACGATAAACAAACTTACGTTCGAACTACATACGTCGTTAGCAACACAGGAGACGCTTAAAAAAGAATATAATGCCGCTAATAAAGAGAGAGAAAGCATGGTAATGAAATATGCAGTTAGCGAGAAGCAACTGATCGATACTCAAAGGTATAATAAAATTTTGTTGTACGAGTTGAATCGCCTAACTTTATGTATTAAATGGATCTTGAATAAACTATCACATGTTTCTATATGATCGTTGATTTGAGAACTATTCAACGTTTAAAAAGTTAAGCGATTCTCTACATACATATATATGTGTGTATTTTACGTTCTAGAACGTCCTAATTTTTTATTACATTTATAATTAGGGCAAGAGAATACGCAGAACGCAAAGCAAAAGAAAGCGGAAAACAACAGGAATTGCTTCAAAGTAAACTACGCGAAATGCAAGGAGAACGAACGAGGATATGTAATATTTTGGATGGACGATGTCGCGAAGTAACTGAGCTCCAAAAAGAAGTTGAAAAATTGAAGGAGGACGTAAATATGAGAGACATCAAATTAAAATGGACTCAAAACAAACTCAAAACGGAAATGGACTTGCAAAAGGAAACTCAACAAAAACTGGATAAAGCCACAGTAATAATATTTGAAGAAGACATAGTTCATTATAACATAATTATTTGTATACGAATCACGATATTATCTTACCTTGTTTTCAGACTAGAATCAGCGAAATGAAAGAGGAATGCGAACAGATACGCAAAGAGACGCAGGAATCGATGCGTCAATTCCAACAGTCAGAGGAAAATAAAGCAGTCACGTTGGATCAACAATTAAAAGAACAACAAGCACGCCTAATATTAGAAAGACACGTTACGGAAGATAAAGAAATGCTGAGGCTTCAATTACAAAAGGAAGTGGAGACCCTGAAGCATAGACAACAAGTCTTGATCGAAGAAAATAACACGCTCAGTTTAAAGATACAGGATACAGAACAAAAACGTTCAGTCTGCGAGAGTAATCTGGATAACTTGAAAATTCTAGCTGATCAACGTCAGAAAGAAATTATAGAGTTGCACGGTAAAGTATCGGAGTTGGAAACATTGAAAGTGCAGTTGCAACAGTAAGTATCGTCGCTACAAAATCGTGATTTCGTTTTATTAATTAATTTGTTTTATTCAGGAAAAACCAATGCTTGGACTCGATCGAATCAGAAATGGAACACTTGCGTTTAGCTAACGAAGAATTACAAGCTGACATGTCCGCGTGTCGTCAGAAGGAAGCTGATATGTTAGATTTTACGCAAAAATTAACAGACAAAAACGTACGACTTCAGTCGGAATTTACGGCTATCGAAGCAAAGGTCAAACATCTGGAAGAAAATCATGGGCCGCTACACGAGCGGATAAGCTATTTAACTGGCAAAATTAAAACGCTGGAAGAGAGTCTTGCGAAAGAACAAAAAATGAGAATAGAAGAGTGCGAGATACTAGCTAGACATCTTGCTGAGCAGACTCAACTAGCCCAAAATCTTGCTCAGAAATTGGAAGACAGTCAAGGGGAAAACGCTGTGCTCAAGAGAAAACAGCAATTAAGTATGAAAGAGATGACACGAGAATTACAACAGTGTCGAAAGAAGCTAGAAGCTTTCGAGACATCATCGCCTTACAATTCACTGGGCATCGCGTCCAGGACTGGATCAAGTATATCACTTAATACAGGTTTTTTAAGCATATAATAATTTTGTCGCTTACAAATGTTTAGTTTTTAATTCCTCGTATATAGTTCATTGGCTTAATTTCATTTACGCTTTGTATTTCTTTTAGGAGATACTTTAAATGGTGCCTTATCCGATAACAGTATCAATGGTGACCAAAGCATTCAATCTATGGAACCTAGTAAACAAACGTTAATAGATCGTATTATAAAGTTGCAAGAAGATAATGCTAAAAAAGCAGAGAAACTAGACTTTTTCGAAGAACATACCCGAACCCTCGTCGAAGAGTTACAGAAAAAGACGAGAATCATACAAACTTATATTTTACATGAGAATACTGGTGCCATGGGTAACAACGAGCGAGATAAATATAAGGTAAATCAACATTTTAAACTACAGGATGTTCTTTTGAGCACATTATTAGTATAAGACTCAACTCTAGTATTTAGAATCATCGACTATGTTTTATTTTCTGCGCACAAGCATATCAAAAGCAGGAGAAATGCAGTAAGTTTAGTAATAAAAGTTTTAAATCGTCTCGCGAAGAATTACATTAGTCCTAACAAGATGGCGATCGATTAGTAACTTACGTTTTAATGATTGTTCAATCACAGGCTGAATTAGCGAGACACGGGGGAATAATGGCCTCAGTATACAACCAACGTGTTTCGGATGATAATATGACGCTGGAATTATCGTTAGAAATAAATCAAAAGTTGCAAGCTGTTCTCGAAGACGCGTTATTTAAAAATATTACCTTAAAGGTAAAGTAACATCGATCAACGCGTGTATCTTTCTTGTGACGTTTAATATTGTTCTTGTAGGATAATATTGACACCCTGGGCGAAGAAATAGCGAGGTTAACTATCCATAATCAACAAAGGAAAATTGCAAATTGAAAGTACGTAAAAATAGTACACTTGTACTTACATAGTAAAAAAAAAAAACGGAGTAACACATGCATGTATTAAAAATATGAAGATTATTATTCAAGAGATTTATCGTATATAAGGTACTAATACCAACTTAAATGTCATATATTAAATACGCAGAAGTTATAACATGATCACCGAATTGTCACCTCGAAAAAAGTTATATTTTCATTTGAGTAAAAATATGTATATTTTCTATTTAATGATATCTAGGTGTAATTTCTTGGTAATTTTGATGTAGTTTATCGTTGTATGTTAATACTGTTGGGCACTGCAGAACCTTTTATTAAGAGCTTATTTTTAATTTATTACGCTTTCTTTTGTGCATAATCCGTGGAAATTGATTAGAATATACAAGTGCTAAGTTTTTTTTGATACATTCTTTTATATTGTGTATTAAAATTGAATGCTTACATTTGGCCGAAACTGTAAAATATATGAAGACTGCTTTTCAGTACAGAAAGAACAGTTTTATTGTATCTAGTCAAAAGTTATGATACTTAAAAGAAATAATTTGTTGATCTGTTTATTAAAGATTAAACATATCCAAAGTCTATCATAAATATACTATTTTTTACAATTGTTTAAAATTGATTTGATTATCATTTTAATAAGCAAATTTACAGTTTTCAAGGGACATTCCATGCCATTAATGCATTACAAATTTTCGATATGTAAGTCAGGAAATTTGAAAGAAAAACTCGTTGATTTTGTATCATTTTCATGTACATAAAAATTTACATAAAAAAGAAACATTATATACAAATTGTAAACATGTGTAACGAAAACAAATTTTAATCTAATATATGAAATATTGCAGAAGAATCCTCAGCCTTTTTCATTAAAAATAAAACATCCTTCACTTACCGTATCGTGTCAGCCTTTCTGTTGTCCAATGAATATCCATCATTAGCCAATGGAACGAAGTATGAGAAAAAACACGAAGTATTTCACGCAATAGTTTCGATAATTAAAAAGGTTTTAATGATATAGGTTTGTTCATACGTTTAATGACAACCTGTACTACATAATATAAAGTATTTGATTATAACAAGACAAAGCAGACCTCGTGACTCTGTAATCTATATCGTTTTGTATTTTTTTGTTGTCAGGTAATTATGAAACTATTACACTTTTACTCCATCTAAATAAGAGGAACACACCTATTATTCGCAATCGATCTCGAGTCTCCCTTGAGAAATATCGATTTCTCGCTATTTGCCATATATAAGACACATTATTCCACCGGACAATAATTTTGTTCTAAACGTTTTGTTCGTCGATTCTCTCTTTTCGCGTTTTTTTTTTTCTTCACCCTGTATATACATATGCACATCACTTACAATCTTACAAAGCACGTGTACTACCGAAATTTACAATCGAGTGGGTACATTACGATAAACTGCGATTTAGTCAAAAGTAGGTATGTGTACTTTTTACGTATCTCGTGTGTACATATGTGCCTGTGTATTTTGTACGTGTACGTATATATATACATACATATATATATGTATATATGTAATAGCAATTACATATGCATATATGTATATATACGAAGTGTGGATATTGCTTTTTGTACATTGTATCGTGGTATACACATGTACATGAACTTACGTCCTACATTTCATTTCTTCCGAAGGATCATCGTTTCGCAATTAGGGCAACCTCAAGCGACAATTTGTAAAGATAATACGAATATATATATATAACAATGATAGTTGCCTCGTTTGCCCCGACAATGACTAATATAGCTACGCGTATCTTCGATTTCGTGAGGTATTAAATAGTATTAGAACATGGTGATCGATATAGGATTCCGATTTTTCGTGAGTAATAGCTGTAGCGAATCGTGAGGGCGAAAAATGAATTTTTGATCTTGCCATTTTTGTTGTTTACAACCTTAAAATAATCGCTTGGTTCTCGCGGTATTTGAAAGCGTTCGATAATGTGAACATTCGAACGTATAATTCTGCGAGTTGTACGAATAACGGTTCTAAAGTGTATCGATTTGCCCAGGGGTCCATGACGCTGTTGAGACGGCCCTGTTTCTACGTCCTTCGCGACGCCACGGATGATATTAGCGATCACTAATCGCATTGTAACGGAACTAAAGACTATTATCCCGATTTATCGACTTTCCACGTCGAACGAAAATACAACGTTATTGTACTACAAAAATATCGCGACTGCGTATCGATACTATTTTCTGCTACGTATTTGATTGCGTGTCATCATCTCAGACGTTTACGTAAAACCCAAGCTGTACACGTTTGCGATCGACGAATGTATTTCCTTCCTGTCTTCCTTGTGAAATTTTCTCATCAGTTTAACGACGTCCAAGAACGGGACACCTTATTATCTCTTTCAGTTTTCATGATACGTCCTGTATGTTATATCCAAAACTCTAAAGTGATCAAGTACTTTACACGCGTAGTACCGTGCAGTTTCGTGTACAATAAAATTTCGATCATCAGAACCTAATGACGTATTAATTCCTGTTGTACATGATTATTTATTTAGAAAATGGTTATCGATTTTGCCACATACAGCACCGACGGTCCAAATTTTACTGTACTACACGCTTGATAGAAGACGTTTTGCGCTAATCATGGAGCAAACATTTCTCAATTGACTAGGACGAAGTAAAGCATAGAACCATATACATATTCTAGATACAGCAGAGGAGACGTAGGCTTGGCTGTATGTGAAAACGTCCCACCGTTAGAAGGAAAACTTATCTATCTTTAGTACCCTACTTGGCTCTTTTATTAATGCGAATGAAAAATATATATATATATGTAATTATTGAAAGTAGAAACGATAACCATTTATCATTACCATAAAAATGATATAAAATGGTAAACAAGTTACTGAAAAATAGAGACAGGTAAGGTACCGCGACCTTCTTTCACTTTTTAGCTGTAGTACAAGCTCGAGATCTAGCTACCCTTGCTCTATCCATAATATCTCTATGGTACGAACACGTGTACCGAGTACACCGTGCACTCACGCGACGGAAGCAGGCTTGGCGCATCGATCTGCTCTGGGCGTACACGCTACTCCATGACGTTCACCCGATAGAATTGCAAATTCTCATTTCGGCGGCCAACGGGAGAAAAAAGGCGTACATCTTTCGGTCGCCATTGTTCCTCGACGGGCAGGATCGATTACGTGCGCGCTGTATAGGCGACGGAGGAGATAAATACACCCAACTCGTAAATTAGACGAGGTGCGAAAAGGGGGCACCGTAAGTGGACAAACAAGGGTACCTGGCTTTCGTTTTCTTTCGTATCAACCATTGGGATCGATCGTTGCAATCGTTAATAGAAACGAAGGTTTAAAACAGTGATGGGCAAAACTCTAGGCTTCGAATAAATCTGAGGTTTGCCGATATGTTTGTCTCGTTTCCTCTTTTGAAAATTTTCCAAAGAAGGAAACGAGACAAACATATCGGCAAACTTCAGATTTATTCGAAGCCTAGGGTTTTGTCCATCACTGGTTTAAAACACACCTGTACCCCCTAGGAGAGAATAGTACCATCTCTGGAATCGAGTACCCTACGGATGTTTCGTTTGAAATCGACTCTAGAATAAATTTGTTAGAGACTTGTTCTTTCAAAGTAAATGTAAAATTCCAGGACGAAAATGAAATCGAGCATAATCCAGATCTACTAACGTAGCTCTAAAGCTTGATCCTGTAGCCAACGAGCAGGATATACAATGGGAAAATGTAATATTACCCAACCCGAGAGGATCGTATGGTAGACTGAGGGCCTCGAGAAAGTCGCCATGTTTCTTCCAAGTACACATTTGTGCTTTTAACCACCAACGACGTTAGATTCCGTGGCTCTAAACCGTGAATTCGCCACCCTCGATGCACAGTGGTCGTTGAGCGCGTTAATTTTGGCCAGTGAATTGATTTCGGCTCCGGCGTTCCGTACCTAGCCCGTTCCTGCGTTAACTCTGCCCAGTTAGATCGAAGTTGCGAGGCACCAAGAGGGAGAGAGCCTGGGATCAGAGCGAGGAACGAGTGGTAGGGACGGAAACTGGAGAGATACGTAGCCAAAGGGAACACGTTCGGCTGCCATGGCTTAAGAGAAGCAGGAAAGAGGCGGGCGCACGACGGAGAAATGGAAAGAGAGGTCGAAAGAACAGCGAAAACGCGAGAACAATGGGGAGGGGGTGGAGAAATGCGTAACGGTGAAAACTGGGAATGCAGACGATTTTTGTACGCGCAAATATTCGTCGAAAAGGTTAGAAAAGGAAAGCGAAGTTGGAGGAAACTCGAAGGGCAAAACAAAGGTGGAACACGAGTAAAGGAACATTGAAAGCGAAAAATGAAACGTAAACAGAAAAGGGGAAGCGAGGGAACGATAATGCGAATAGATAGAGAGGAAAAAAGACCGAGAGAAGGATAGAGGAGCGAGAGACGCGGAGAGAACAGGGACGAACGAGGGTTTACGTTCTAAAGCCCACGACCACCCCACCCCCTATAAATTCTACCAGCCAGAGGGGTTTCCGTTAAAGAGGAGCTTTCGGTGCGACAGTGTATCTGTCGAGCATCTTAAAGGGGATAGGGCGTTTCCAGTGTGCCACGGGTCGCGAGATATGAGCATATCTTGCTTTAAAGCGATTCGAATTCTATCGCACCGGCCAGACCCTCGTGGGGATTATTCCCCATCTTTTGTATGCGATTTCTCCTTCGTTCTTTTTTTTTTTCTCTCCTTTTGCCCTTTCCTCCCGTTCCTTTTGTGACCCTCGCTGCGCGTTTCCATCACACGCGAATCGCACGAGTACCGAGGGTGTCGAGAGCACGGGGATCCTGTCGATTGGAATAGCATCGTCGTCGCAAATTAGAGGCTAACTCCCTTTGGCCGATGCTCGCTAGGTTATATCACGGGATTCTGCGACGCGATCGAGAGGTCCCCCGTTACCACGGCAGCGGATCGATCGGTAACTAAGCGATCGATAACGGGTTATGCATTTCCACGTGCACGTACTCAGGGCCGTCTTAACAACAATATAGGCCCCTTGTTACATCTATTAGGTCGTCTCGCAAGTTCGTGCCGAAATTTAATAAAAAAAAAAAAAAAACCACAGAAATCTTCTAGTAACGGTATAATGACTATCTGAGAGAGGTGAGAAACTATTGTGAAATGAGACAGATTATCTTTTCTGGTGACACTTAAGAGTATGTTTCACATATTAATTTGAGAAATAGAAGTATAAATGGCATGAACTTTTAGGACGACATAATATTTTGGTCAGATAAAGATACGAATCCAAGTTTACATTAATTTTCATAACTACATGTACTTAGATGTGTACAACGTTGCGTGGACTAACATAGGGGCTGTCCACCGAGCCCATACGTTAAGACGGCACTGCACGCCAGGGCTGCTCACTCGATGCTTTACCAAATTTTCTCAGTCTGCAGGAGTAATCACTGCCGTCGTTAAAGTATCAGAATTAACAGTTCCTAAAATTCGTAGAGGGCGATCGCGTTAACGTTATCATTTCTCGAGATTTTTATTTTGTTGCATCATCGACTTTCGAGTCCTACAGGCTTTGACAAAATTGGAGGGCCTGAGTGAACCACTCTTGCTGCACGTATTGGCGCCAGTTTACACGCATATTGAGGCCACCATGCCAGAAGGCCGTACGAACAAATTTCGTGCATCTAATTGATATGACAAACCTAAAAAAAAACTTTAAAATTATGGAAACCCTGCACAACCGTGACGATTTTTTAGGAAATGTATACGTCTGACAGAAATATTCGATTTTCGTATAATTCGATGCTAACAGGAATTGACTTTTTACATCGATCGTTCCTCGATACGTTTTTACGCTCAACCATAATGCCATTCATTTTGTTTTCCTTATATTTCTTTTTTTTTTTTTTTTTTTATGAATTTCGCAAAAAGGAAGTGCTCTGCTGGAACTTGACGTTATTGAACGTTCCTAGAAAATTATTGGAAAGTACACAAGATTATTTACCGTTATATAATGCGACGATGAAACAGACCTTACGTCGATGGGATACGAGAACCAACGAAACCGAACGGACACGAAATTAGCCTAGCAACGAGTCGATAAAGCTCGGTCTCGCCGCTTCCTAACTAAAACATGAAACAAATAGGGATCCCCTTGGCTACACATGCGACGCGGCGACGCATACGTTTCTGTGTAGCATAAACTAAAACAACCAGCAAAGGAATGGGGCTGAATTGCGTGAATCCACGTCACGCGTGCTCTATGTATCGACTGGGGCTCGATGCAATTTTTAAGAGAGAATTCGATCGTTCGCAAAATTCGTAGGTACTCTCCAAGTGGAGATGTCTGATTCTAAAACAATTATTTCGGGAAAATCTATCTTTTCGTGGCGACGTTCCTAAAAAGGATACCATTAGATTACACTGTCGTGGTTAACGATTCAAACTGCGTGCGACGACGAAGGACGAGTCGATAAATGAAGATGAACTGAAAAGAAATTCCGAAAAAAATCATGTAATCTGAGAATAATATGATTGATAATATTTCATTAATAATAATAATAATAATAATAATAATAATAATTGTGATCATATTAATAATAGCGATAAAAATAATAATAAGGACAATGAGAATAATCGCAGCGGTAGTAGTAGTAGCAGTAGTGTCGGTATATATATATATATATATATGTATATGCATATACATATATAATGTTTGGCATCGTTATCTTCGCGTCTGTACAATTGGTTTTCTTCCACGGAGACGCGATTCGATTTTTTTTTCTTTATGTTTTTTAAAAGGATCGAAACGTCTCCACGGGTACAACAAAAAATCTCGTATCGTTTCGGTGGTTAACAAAGTGTTCCCGGTTTTCAGCGATTACAATCTAGTTATTGATAAACTTAATGAACCAATATCGTCGTACGTTAATAACATAATAATAATGGTAATGATATAATAAGAATAATAATAATAACAACAATAACTAACGAACAAATTAAATATTGTAATATAACTAAAAAACGTTAAATCGAGAGTGTATAAAAAACGTCTAACGCATTTCTGGTATATCAACGAAAATAGTGGTATCAGCAGCAGCAGTAGCGACGAAATATTAATTATTACTATAAAATAGAGAAATGTTACAGAAACTGCTTGGTAACAGCGTCTACGATTCCGATATGATATTAACGGTAATTATTTTGCTAACAACACGAGCCTACGTTGGCTACGCCGACGAGAGAGAGAGAGAGGCAAATAAAAGGATGACAAACAATTGGGAGGAAAAAGACCATACACAAGGTGTACCTTGTAACAGGTGTTCAAGACTTTGGAGGCAACGATAATTTGACGAAGAAAAGTCACTAATGGGAATTAATCAGTTTTCGAATGCATTCCATTTTCCTCGGGATTTAATAAACTTAAAAATTCACATTAATTTCATCTCGATCGTTTCTGATATATTTTACGTTTCCTTCGCTGTAGATTATCTTAATTATTACGAATTACGAATTTATAAACTATCCTGTTTACCACCGTAATTCTTCAACTTACGTTTAAGTATATTTTTTTTTTTTTTACAATTTCGTTAATATCAAAGTATCAATTTAGTGACGATAAATTTTACGTTTTTTTCTTTTTTTTTTTTTTAAATGTAGATACTCTTAATTATGTAATTATAAATTTATAGCTTCTCTCTTTACCGTAGTAATTTAACTTACGTTTATGTATATTATTTACAATTTGTTAATTTCAACATTAAGAATCCCTACGTTTCGTTATTTCATTTTATATCCCGTTTAAGGTGTTAATTCCTCAAGTGGATCCTCGACACTGTCATCTTCGAATAGCTATCTATCTAGAAAACAAAATCATAGTCGCGTCGTTCGAACGAAATCACATCGTTCTTTCCTCTTGGCGTAATTGCAAGGTGACCGTGGCTTTTTTGAGAAGAATCAATCGAAAACTGAGTAAAATCCCTTATCTCGACGAATTATCGCAATTTGTCGAAAATGTAAGACCGTGGACGTTCGTGCGAGTCCTAATTTTCTCTCTGATCGTCGATCCGTTTCATTATGGACGTTCGTTTCGCAACTTGGTTCGGGAGATAACGGTGTACGCCTTCGAGATGGGTTCCAAACCAGAGGTGGGCAAAATTTCGAATCGTGGAAGATTAATATAAACAGAGGATACAAGTATTTGAGTTTACATTAAGAAGCGACTGTTGAGTGCACATCGCCGTTCATCGATGAAAATTCTTTTGCCCATTTCTGGTCCCAAAATAGAAACGTTTAGGAAATAAAGGCGCACGATAAGAAAGCACCGCTCGCTAGGGTGGAAATACTGTTACCGTTTTCTCTTTAATTACTCTCGAATTATATAAACTAATGGCGTGCTTGTACTATGCGTGTCGGTATGAAGGGATTCGGGCAAGAATCGGTGCTATCGGTGCTTCTTCATCGTGGTCGCGAACAGAGATGGGGTAAACCTTATACGTACGATAGATAACGAATAAGAATATACCTATTCAACACGTTTATTCGTTAATCGAAATGTTTCATTTAGAAAAGTATCTTCCCCATCTCTGATCCACATCATTGTCTATCGGTGTGGTCGACTGTGTTTGATTTATTGCTGTTCCCAGATGCTTCGAACACCACTGGGTATCGCCATTTTGCTTCTATGACGATAGGGGACAACTCGGACGAAGAACGACGCTTTTTAAATAAGTTTGATTCGATGAAACGTTGCCGCTGGTCCAATCCTCTGCGCGTTAAACTGTTATTTACACAAGCGAAAATAGTTATTGAACAATTTTTGTTGTTTACGCTCGACACCGCGTGAAAGCGCAGAGGTCGTAAGACCGACCAAGGATCGTCGTAATTTTGGCGAGACCTTCGCGGTGCGTTCGCCTGGGCTTTTAGAAAATGAATACTTCAGTAATGACCTTCGATATGCATAAATCAGTTTAACGCGCAGTTGGCCATAACGGCGCCACGTCACGACAGCCGAGTTAAGCAAGTTCAATATTATACTTGCGGGGCAACTACCTCTGTTACCCTAAGTGATCGAAAATCAAACATACTTTCGCATCCCTCGCTTAAATTGCACGTGCATACGCATACGTACGTACGTATATGCATGTACATGCATGCATACATATACATGTACGTATATGTTTGCGCTTACGGATACGTCTCTGCGTGTACAGTGTGTATACAAACGAATACATGTTACCGTATGTACAAATTCGTCGTTACGTCTAGAAGCAAATTCGCGTGAAACTCACACGTCGGAACAATAACTTTTGGTACTGTTTCTTAGCGATCGGTTCCTAGAACGTGCGGACGACGAATGGTCGACAATCGTAATTGTCCGCTGGGGAAAAATAAGGAAAAAAAAAAAAGAAAAAAACGCGATTCTACGGTCGACGATAACGAGTATGAACAGTATTGGTTCACGGTCGCGATGAAATGGAGACGTCCCAGGAACCGATCGCGATTTTCTGCTGCAACTGGTACACTAGGCTTCGGGGTGTGCTTAAGGTACGCGTTACGGATAAATTATGCTACCTTAGTCTAAGCGTGCGTCAAGGAACGGAGCGTTGCATCGGTGAAGGTTATTCCTTTGATAGGACATTCGCACAAAAAATTCATTCGAAGATTCATGCTGTGCGTTTTTGGGAGCATTTTTCAAAGCTTCGAAGTCTTTAAGTAGATTCATCGAGGGTCCACGTACCGATACTGAATCTTAGAGCAATGTGTGGTGCCATCTGGTAGAGATTTAGTATCATACATCGTCAATCGCTATGTTGCATACTATCATACAGTACCTTACGTCATCATACAGTATCAGTTTGTTACGTGACTCGTGACGAAGCTGAAACACTGAAATACCTAACCTACTTAACGTACCTAAAACCACACAGCTTGAATCTGTGGAACCTGACAATTACAACTGAAAAGACTATGCTTTGTTTCCCCCTTAATCATTGTCAAACACGCGTGTATGACCACGTGTAAAATTTCCTCTGCGAAGCGACACATTTGTAGCCCTTCTTTCGTTCCAACTGAGCAGTCTGACCACGTGCTGAAAAGTTCGTACAAAAAATTGTCGCCAGAGAAAACGTGTTTTTTCCTTTAGCGTCGATTTCTTCCGATCGAACGCTCTCGTCCCTTTCGACAAACTCTCTCTCACTCTTTCGTGTACTTAAGCTTAAGTAGAAAATGAGCTTTTACCTTCTTCCTCCGGCCCGAGTATGAACGCGACAAAGAGGTCGAGCGTGCGAGACGTGGTGGACACGATGGAAAAATTGTGATATGTGTTCTCTTATGCATCTAGGAAAAACCAACACTCTACCGTCGTTTCTCTCGTCTTCCTTTACATACAGATAGCAAGCATACAAACACACACACATACACACACTCACAGACACACGCAAACACACACGAGAGTTTTTGATATTGTGTTAGATAACGATCCGGGTTACATGCCACGCTACACCGTGTTTGGCTGTGTTTGCAGCCATTTGTAGCAAGCGGCGCGAATGATGCGACACTCCCGCGAAACGGCGACCAACCGAAACGAAATAATCGAACAGGTTTATCCCTAATGGTTGCCTTACGTGCGACGACTTTGCCAGCTACTTTCATTAGCCTCTGTTCGACTCTGCCAGTTATCGTTTCTATTCCTTTCACGAATATCGTGAACGCATCGCTTAGACCCTCGTGTCGCTATTAAAATGTACATGTTTTACGTATATACGGTTGCACGGACGAGTTTCGCTTTCGAGTGAATCGCCGTATCGACCTCGTGTGACGTATAGATCGAAGGCTGGAGCCGTGAGATGCTTCACGTGGAACGCCTTTATGATGGATACTACCGACGATTGATACCGTAGAGAAAACAGAATTGTACAGAAAAATGACTCGATCTATAATCTAAAGTGCAAAGGATGCAACATTGACCGAAGCTCGAGTTGCGAGTCGAGCCTAACACATAGAAAACCAAACATAACTGCGGTCCACCTGGAGTACTATTACGAAGAATTTTAATTTCGAAACCCCATGAATCCTGATATTTGATGGCTTGTGTCATTTGCACTTCTACGCGAAAACTAAGAGATTAGAATTTGGTTAGTCGAAATAAAGATAACGGTCCTTCGATCACTTCTAGGTACACACAGATGGGCACGGCGTTAACGAGCGATTTTCCATCCACGTGTCGCGTGGTTTTGCTTTCGTGCTCTGATACAGATTCCCGTGATTCGATAAATGTCCGAGTTCGGTTTCGTAGATGGGTGGTACGCGTATCTTCCCTTCAACTTTTCGCTTCAACTCTCCGTTGCCCGATACTCGGTCGGTATAGTAAAGGCACGCGATTAGAAATGGAAGGATAGATCAAGGAGGTACAAACATGACCGATACGGTGTCACGCTCGTTTCCCATTCGATTACGTTAGTCGTCCGCCTTTCTGTGCACACAGTATCTTATATCATTCATCTGTGAGGGACCACGCGACTTTTCCATCGTTTACCAGCCCGACTAACACGAAACAAACCGTTAAAGAATGAAATTTTACACGTGTTGCATATTGTACGTTTTACTTTTTATTCTTCTCACAAAAGTGTTCAAGCGATAAACCGACAGGAATTCGAAAACGTTCTAGCGGCCTAAATAAAAATCAATCACAAGAGTACCCTACTTTTTTTTCTTTTCTTAGATTTTCACAAACAATTCAACAACAATTTTGCTAATCAGGAGACAACTCGAAAACATTTTCTAAGTAACGAAAATCATCCGGAGAATTTTTATTCCTAGACAGAGAAGCGGAAACTCGTGTTATCTTTTTCTTTCTTTCCACGTGGCATCCCTCTGGTTTAGATAACGTATAGTGAATCTCGTCAAGAACCTCGGGAACGTACAATCTCCTTCGAAAGAACGAATATTTGAATATTTATATCTGATTCGTAAACTCTGTTAAGGACTTTTTCTAAATATGTATTCTTTTTTTTTTTTTTTTTTATCCGATATACCTTAATCTTTAATCGTTAATTTAAATATTGAAAATTCTAAAATCGCGGTTTACTCGTTTCCTCTATCCGGCGGTTTCTCTTCTCCCTGTTCTCTTCACTTTTCCGTTTTTTTTTTTTCATTTTTGGTTTTCTTAGCGTACGTACGTTTATTGTTTATGAGATGTGTGTATAAAAAAATATGAATCGTTTCATTTCATCTATTAGAGGTAGATACGCAGGAAACAGAAGCAGTATTCTTATCTTTCATTCTTACATTTTTTTTACTTTTATTCAGTTTTGTGTTCTTCTTTACGTAGCTTTTTTTTATGCGTAATAACTATTGCTGATGAGCCTGACCATTTTCATTTGTCTCTGTCTCTCCTCTCACGGGCCAGTTTCGTTTTCTTTGTTTCGGAAGTCTACGTTCTACGATACCGTGTAATCGTCTTAAACCTCTTAAGTAGGCGTTCTCGTATCTCTAAAGTAAGTCTAAAAACTTCAAATTCATTTTTTTTCAAATTAGATATTACCTTTTCCTTATCTTTGCCCTGTAAACAGTGTATTTGATCGAAATAAATTTTTTTTTCTAAATTTAGTGAAAAAAAAAATAGCCAAACTCTCTAGACGCCAACTTAATGGTTACGTGACGCTACAAATTTACCTATCTCTCGTTCGTTCCCGAAAACGATGAAACGGCACGAAAGAAAATAAGTAACGGAAACAATCAACGAATCATGGCGATGTGAAACGAATTCTCTCAAGAATGGGACGTAAAGTGTTGCCGGATACTTTACAAAAACAGTCACGACCGTCGACGAAACAATCTAACAACGTTTGCTCGACGTATAGCACCTAAACGTTGCTATAGCAAACACTTACATACAATGTTCGACGTATAACAAACTATAATCAGCCTAGACAAAAGACACAAAAAGCCTGGTTACTCGTTTAGGAAGTTGCGACACCTCTGTTTTATCCGATAACGTTTTGTTCTCCTTTATCGCGAGAAAACAAAACAAAAAAAAATAATTAACGAAAGAGGAATTTACACACTACATTTGGTTAAGCGCCCGAAACGAATACCTTTGATGATCGGTTGTATGCGCACACGTATACGTATTAGGAGTGTTTATGCGAGTCATATGTACAATTACGTAGGATTGAAGGACAACTATATATAATATAATATAATAAAAACTTGGAACGTTAATGGAAAGTGGCAAATAGTTTCGCGGTATACAGGTAATTATGTACACAAACCCGAGACACTATACATATTTATATATATATATATAAAAGTATAGCAAACACAAACAACAAACGAGCGTTAGATCCGTGAATTTGTAAGCGTCTACAATGAACAAACAAACGAACGGGACGTAGTCAGACTCTCTGCGATCCTGACGAGAAATGCGTGTATTGGGTAGCTTGGTATTATTCTTCGGACATCTTCGTTTTTCCTCGAATCTCGGTTGATTGCTTATTATCGTTACGCATACATACTCTCTTTCGTTCTTTCTCTCTCTCCGACTTTTTCTCTATTCCCCAGAGAAAACAATGGAATAAACGCAGCAACCGTTATTCGCCTCGTACAAATTCTTTTTTGCATGCTGTAATTTAAAATCGTGTACCTTTATTATTCGTTACGGTCCTTCTCTCGACACCAGACATGATCTCATACCCTGAATGGACTTTTTTTGTTTCTCTGTTGCTCTTCCACGGTCCTCCTCGTCGCGTAGAATGACGCAGGCCGACGTTTATTCGTGAACGATTTCTGGGGCTGGATAATCTTTCAATCGTTGACGAAAAAAGACGCCCCATCCGTCGGTCCGGCTAGAGAAAAGGGCGCGAACGCTTATCAAGATAAATTTGCACAAACCAGCAGCGTGACGGCTGGAAGCTCCGCGCGAAGTAGTGTCCCTGAGACTCGCGACAGTTGGCGCTAGTGCACTTGGGCAGCTCGGCGTCAGTCGCTACCGGTGCCACTGTTCCCAAAGTATTCTCCAGCATCTCCACGGCATATTGGACACGTTCGATTCGACTGAAACGATTCAGTTACAACAAACTGTACTAACCAAATAAAATAAAATAAAATAATATACGCTTAGGTACAAAGGTGTAACTATATTCTTGAGCGAACAACAAAATTATGACACGATCTTAGTGCTATAATACATGAAAGACAATATAGCATAAACAAAGCAAGTCACTTACTTTGAGCCATTTGTCGATGCACTTGGAGTGAAATTCGTGAGAGCACGGCAAAACACGTAACGATTGTAGGGCCTCGAAGTCACACATGCAGACCACGCAGTTCGTCTGGTCTCCCTGGTGTGTCTCAGCGTTGAATTTATACGAAGGCAGTTGTTCGACCTCGGCACGCGTCAGTCCTCGTGGTTTAGCCTCGCCAAGTCTCTCCGCTAAAGACAGCAGAGCCTCGTAATTCTCAGTCACCGAATCGGGCGACGACAGCTCTGCTTGACTGTACGGGGATAATGGCGGGTTGCTGAACATCGCTCTGAAATTGAAACAATACAATTGACTAATTGTTTCGTCGTTCAGTAGTATCATTGATAATAGAAACGAGGTTGGGATTTAAACGCGGTATGATCATCTTCGTAACGCTTACAAGAAGTGCAACAAGAATCCTGGATAAGATGTCGGTGGTAACGGGGGCGTGCCTCTCCATCTGTTCGACCTTGGTCGTCTGAGCGTGTGAACATTCGACGCGGCACGTCGAGTTCTGTGCTGTAACAACTCCAAATGACGGTTTATCACGTTCTCCGACAGCAACATGGGAGGTGGTGTCGTGACTTGAGTAAGAGCTGGTGGCGAGTACGAATGTGGTAACGATAGTGGGGCACCGGCGGCAGCCCCGTCTCGGTGATGGTGATGGGATTCGATTAACTCTAGTTCAACTTCTCGCTGAAAGAAAGAAAGAAAAATATATATAGATAAAAACGAGACAAAATTGGAAGCAATCCATGGGAGTAGGATTTTGTTGTTGGTTAACAAGGATTTTTTTCTTTCTGTACCTGTTGCGAAAGTTGGTGGTGTGCAGTGTAATGAGTAGTATGGACGGGCGGCGGAGGCGCGTGAGCGTGATGAAGAGCCGCAACAGGACCTCCGGCTGGCGTTGGATATCCCCTGGATGCAGCGCCAACTATCGAACCAACTAGACTGTGGTGACCCGGGTGGGTCGGATGAGCTGGTGAGTAGTGACTGTGGTGATGGGTGACCTGAAGAAATATGCTCGTTAATCCCAACAAGAATAAATTGAAATAAGACGAGTACTGCACTTCCGTCGTCCTAACCAAAATGGCGCATTTCCTTTTCCTTTACGTACCCTAAATAAACGTATCAATAATATTAAAGGAAAACCTAGCCGATCTAGGCGCAAAATCTAAATAAACAAGCCCTGGAGATAAGCCTGTACGGTTTGGAACGTCAGCGTAGTTGGAAACGACTATAGCGTTTGGGAAACGCTGCAGTGGAGACTCGTTCGATCGCGTCGGGGAGGAACGAATATTTACCTGACACGAGTGCGCGAACGCGTGCGCTGCAGGCGGCGTGTATATGCTGTGCAGCTGACAAGGAATTCTGTAACCTGTCGTCGGAGGATGCCAAAGCGGTTCCCCGCTAACGGCGACCCCCAACCCAGAAACACCGACTTGCCCCACGTCGACGACCACAGGGCCGTTCGCTCCTTGCGCTGGGTGATGCCCAGTGCCCGCTGGATGATGGGGATGCGTCTGATGCGCGTTATGCATGTTGTGGTGGGAGTTGTGAATGTTGTGATGAGAACCGTGGATCCCGTGATGAGAACTGTGAATCGTCGGATGGGAATTGTGCCCGGGCAGAAAAGGATGAGACAGCCCGAATGAATCCGTGTAACGCTGATAACGATTTCTAATCGTCGGGCTGCCGCGAGTGGACATGTGATTGCGAGGCGATCGTCTTTGAGGCGCTGGCGAGAATTCCCACGGCGGTGGCGTCGGCAGGGATGGCAGGGACGATATAGATGGTAGAGTCGTGTGCAGCGACGGTGTAGGCGACGGAGGTGTTGTCTCCCGGACTTCTATTCCGGAAACAGCGCCGTTACGCGATATTCGGCGACGCTTTCTGGATGGGGACTCGCTCTGAAACGAAATTAACGTTACTTACTAAGATTCAACAAGCTATTCAAGCTATAAATAATACATAAACTTATTAGAATTATTCACATTACTTTCAACGACGTTACACTACATGTATTTGTTTGTCATTAATTATGTTACGTATTTTATATGTTTATCAACAAATCAACAAATGATGACTTCAATACTAATCGTCGTACAATCGCGTAAAAAATATATAAAAATTGATTAATCGAAAAAGAAATGCATATACCTTTCTGCCATCGTCTTGACTAGGCTGTCTGTAATATGGCGGCGACGGTTGAATTTGTACAGGGCTCAGAGGTAGCTGATTTGTGGCTGAAAAACGTGTCGTTACTTTCAGGAGGATCGCAACGAGGAGACGCGTACGAGTAGCAAAGATCGATAGACCGTTTCGAAACTCCGAATATACCTTGAGAACTTCTACGGTACTCCATATCGACGCCGCTAGCTCCAAGGCCTGGACTCATGTTCAATAATGGACCACGCATCGTGTTCTCCTGCGAGAGTATTTTTTTCTTTTGTTTATATTTTCGTCTCGTAAAAACGCTTTTCGTGTATGTACGATGAGAGATAGGAGAAACACTTACTTGGCCGCAGATGTTGATATGCAATGGCGGAGAATTGGCAGGTGGGCCCACCGACTCTTGTGGAAAATGTGCTGGTGGCCCTCTCGATTGCGGACTATGTTGCGGGGGCGGTTTATACCCCACGCTGGATCCGCCTACGTTCCCGTGATACGAAACTTCCTTACCGTTTGGCCCGGAAGACGTACCAACCCCAGGACAATCCCTAAACGTGTACAAAACCATCGAATTATTCACAATCGTATCATAAAATCGCCCTAATTATGTTACAGTGAAAGTAACCGACGCCCTTTTCCATAAAGTCACGTTAAAATCGATAGTAAACGATACGTATGTATGTATCTAACCGAAGCGTAGCCTTTCCTTTTATTATCGTGAATTTTGTAATAGAAACCTAACCTCTCGGTCACTCTCTCTCTCTCTTATAGCGAAACAACGTAAAATTTCTATGAAATTGAATTTATTCTTTTCCAAGCAATTTAAACGTTTGTTTCCCTTCGTACAAATATTTGCATCGAAATTACAATCACCCGATCGAATCTGGGTTGAATGTTACACGAAAAGAAGTAATGGCGCCACGAGAGCGGCAAATCTTCCAAGTACTTTCACCGTAATATATCACGCGTAATTTAGAAAAAGTGATCCTCGTGCCGATTCTTAACCAACGACGTGTATTGATCTGCTCGTAGAGTTAGTATCTTGTGTACCGGTTTAACGGCTCGAATATGCCAGAGGAACTGTTAGCGATAAACACACCTATACGAGGCGCGGACCTATACCGTGCAATTATCATCATGGCGACGACATTTCTGCTCTCTTATCCGTAACTCGTTACTAAACCGAACGCGCGATAAAGCGTTCCGTTGGACTAGATACCGTGTCACGAAGTAACCACGGTATTATTTCTAGCATCGCGCAGCTGAATAAATGCGATGGCCGTCGTATGACGAGGCCCTGTCGTGTTTACGCGAATCATTCAACGATACAATAAATAGATACGTAACGCTAAATCTATCGAGTGGCCTGTCGGTAACCGATCGAACGTGGATCCTGTTTTAAACGTTTCGATTTGGGTCGATAACGTAGGACCCCTTCGCGCGAATTAATAAAATACGCAGCAACAAGAAGATGCAGACGCAGAAGGAAGAATACTGTATGCTTATACTCATTCAGAACTGATATTCGTACGGTTTGCATGCTAAACAAGATAACCAGTGAAGAAACGTGTAAACATGGCACGCAGAGAACAGAAGAAATAGAATTTAAAAAAAAAAAAAAAAAAAAAAGTTCAAGCATTCGTAGATACGAAGAAATCATGATTACTCTGTTAACGAATGCTAAGATTATTGATTCCAGTCGTACATCGAAGGTCGTGTGCTGTATTGGTGTCTCATGCAGAAACGAATCGCACGACGAGTCGAAATTTACACGGGACAATTTTTCGCTCTACATTTACCGTGCCATTCGTGGATACGTCTCGTGTACATGTTCTCTATTCTATTTACAACGTGATCGTATGTACAGATACACTTTCACAAACGTATCGCCACGCGAGAGAGTAAGCTAAACGTTTGCGTTTTTTCACATGCGAATGCTCCTATCTATATGTCGCGTAAACATAGACTGCGGTTAAATTTTCAACAACCAGCGTCCCAGCGCGATTTCGCGCGTTTCCGGTGACGAAATGCCCCCGAACGGAAGCAGCTTGACTCGACCAGGGAAAATCGAAAGAAACGCGTGGTTTTTTAACGAGGCATCCGAACGCGACTGAACCAACGAACGAGGAAACAAAAGTGCGCCGTTGCAGCGTCTGCAACACGCAGCGTCGTAACGTGTGCATCGCGAGGGGCACCCCTGCGCGCGTTTATTATCGTCGATTAGAATCGTCGGACTCTTCAATGTCGGTTACTCTGAAAATTAAATACACACTTGCTAGGCTGTACGCGTCGCTTAACAGAATACTTTCGCGCTGACCGTTCGCTCTCGCTTACCCAGGGCCGCCTTTAAGTTTCGTTTTCACGTACTGTAAAGTCACGTTAATACTCTGACCAGTGACGACCCTACATGCATTTCTTTCAAAATCGCAAGTGACGTCATGTTGCCTACCGACGATTAGCGTAACATAAAAGCGTCTCTGCGTGTTTATCAACTGTGTTGTCATCGCGAAGTCGTGTCCCATGCCTAAAAATTTTTTCCTTTAGCCTAACTGGCCTAAAGTGGAAGTTACATTACGAAGCTACACTCCCTAAGGCCTTGTTTCCACAGAGTAGCGCGTTTGCACCACAGAAAAATATGTACTACTTTCATCGATCAATTGATTCGTGTGACGCGCGATTGTTCTCAAAAAGGGAACAAAATTATTTAACGATTGTAAAGTTTTGATCCGTTTTGTCGTCGATACAGTGCAATGATTTTTTTACTTGGACAGTTCAGAACAACGATTTGGACCTTGTTTTTGCAAGAAAATAACAACTCCAATGATTGCACGCTTAAAAATAATTAGTTGGGAATGGTTTTCCAAGCGTTTTAGTCCTACGTTTCGTAGGATAATGTTTGGTATGACATTACCAATTAATTATCGTCCCGGATATTCCAAATGAAAGAAACATTGCTCGAAATTTCGTAAACAGACGAAAAGTACACGGTGTCGTTATATACCCGTTATGGAAGCGTGGTGGACACTGTCGATACGGATATTCCTTGTTGCTGTTGTACTGCTGAGGTATCTGGGCGTGCTGAGGGTGCTGATTATGAGGATGCCATCCACCGCGGCCGTGAGGTGGCGCTGGTGGACGCGAGTGAGGCCCTGTTGGGTTGCCACCGCTTACTACGCCCCTGTAACGTCCCTGCATGCCCAAGCCGCGATGCTGATGACTCCCAGGGCCGTTCATTCCCTCCCCCTCGAGCTCTGTCTCTTTCGATCCTATCCTACCCTTCCTTCCACTCCTAACCCCTTTTACCTTCTCGCTCTCACGACACCAGCACGTATATATCTCTTCTCTTTTCCTCGTTCGTGTCGTTGTCGAATAGGCAGAAACGGCGAGGTTAACCTCACCGTGCAATTTCGCTCGGCTCGTATTTTCTCTGGCCCCCTGTTTACGTGCACGCCCAGCGCGAAGTCCTCCGAGGTATCGAACCTGGCGAGATATTCGAACGACGTTACGACGACGGCGAGTGAGGAAGGCTGGATGATTTCAGGAGATTTCAACCTCCTGCTCGCTCTTATCCAAACGTCGAAAGAACATCCGAGCTCGCCGCCATATTGCATGTGTTGCTCGAAACGCCAGGTACGGGACTACCGATCTCGAAGGCCCCGCTAATTTCATCAAAATCGACAGTGACGCTACACCCCACGAATAAATTCGAAATTTGAGGTGGTCGTGTCGTTTACAATATATTATTTAGGATGTTTTTCAACGCCTAACGATCGCCGTCGTAAAAACGACGGTATGAAAAACCGTTTGAAAGTGTTTTTCAGAGGAGCATACCATGCAGTGCAAAGTAACAATTATTTAAAAATTAAGAATTGCTTGCAGGCGAAAGATAAACTCGATAGTTTTCAAGTGGATTCCAGTAATCTCTTAACCGACTTGACAAATCGACTTGGAAAGTATCGAGTTTACAATTATTTGAAAACAAAAAATAACGAGAGTTGAACCATTATCTTGTCACGCTAATTCGCGATTACATCCGGCGAATCACGCGTCCGCCTCGATTACGCGATACCGTGCGTGATTAAAAGTCGTCACGGGGGAACGGGTTGTTAGCGATTCGAGTAAAACATTCAGCGATGCATTCGAATCGCGTGGCGACCAGTTCGGATGCGTTTTCTTGGCATTTGGATGGAAGCTCTCTGCGCCACTGGCGCCACCTAGCTTTCCACGTGCCAATACGTACAGGATCCAAGCCAAATGTATTCGTACAAACATTTCCATATGAGAGAATAAGGAATAAATAAAAATTAATACATTTAAACAAAAATGGAAAAAATGCTAATCGTATTAATAGACTGTGGCTCTTATTTATGACATGAACTAATATTCTTCATTTTCAACGAATTGCAACATATATTCAACGTACGTTACGTATATTTCCGCATTCTAATAATCAGAAATGTAAGTGACAAAAACTAATCCGTTTAAAACTGTTTGTCTAAATACATTTGTCCGTCACTGTATATACCCCTCGCTGTTCAACGTTCTCGTTGATCCTCGTCTCTCGCTCGCCGTTGGCAAACGTTTGCTTTTGTCACCGTCTGCGCGCCGCGGAGCCCGCGAAAAGGAGCGATTCGCGCGAACGACGTATGCAAATCGCGCTTAATAATTCCGCGGGAATATTTATGAAACCACGCGCCGAGTACGCGCCTCGATTGTAGTACTAATTCTGCTTCGACCGCGCTCATTCCCGGTTATCAGATAAAGAACAAACAAAAAATGAGGGGAAAAAAGTACACTCTTGCGTCAAAATTCAACGACGAGATCGATCATTAGAAACAACTGCGTCATTCGTAAGTCGACGATGCCAGATTTCGCGTAACATCGAACAGGAAGTAAAGAAACATTCCTCGCGATGTTCAGAGGTCGAACGACTCGTTTAAAAAAACAATATTTGCCGTAGAATTTATTTTGTTGCGAGATTTGCTTTGAAATATACTCGACGTGTTCGTTATCTCGCAAACGTTTTCGTCTGCTGAGCTCGTGTCCGCTCAACGGTTTCGACGATCGTTGCGCCACGAACGTGGCGTGCTCTCGAACGAACGATTCGACGAGATCGCTCCTCTTCGATGGCTCGTCGACACGCGAAGCACGAGTGACGTTTCGACATTATTTTAGCGCAGAGCTAGAAGCACAAAATAAGGTGAAAATTCACAAACAAACGAGTCTAAGCTAGGGTTAGACTAGAGACTAGAGAATAGAGATGGGCAACGTTAGACGCGATTTGAGGGGAGCAACAGCAGGGGAGGGAGGCATGTGTGTAACACATGCGACGGCCGTCAGTGCCTCAGTGCACGCCGTAGGCTCTGCTGCGCTGACTAACCCCACTCCTACGCTCTCTCCCCGCCAATCACGTTTCAGCGTGACGTCACTTGGCTCGTAGCGACACGCGCGATATCCAAGAGTGCATAGAGATATTATAGAAAGAGTAAGAGAGCTAGACAGTGGTATCCTATCTGTCTCTCTATAACAGAGTATTTTTATATCATTTGTGTGTTAATGATAAATGGTTATCGTTTACACTTCTAATAATTACATATATTTTACATTCACAGAAGCACAGAGATCTTCCCTCTGCTCTATCTATAATATCTCTATAGCGGTGTCTCACGAACCACGAGTGCTCTTGTCATTACCGATCCTCGTTGCCCATTCCTGCATTAGACAATGATGAAAAATATTGCAGTTAGCTGGATGGTTGTAGTTAGTTGTGCAGGAGGGAGTTTACAATAAACGTATCCCTGATACCAAAGGTCTGTGCAGGAAACCACTACAAGAAGACTATTCAAGAAGTACAGGGCTGCATAAGAATAACGAGAAGAACGAGAAGCTTCATGCGCAAATGGACAGAGGATGCACGTACACACCGTGGCGTGATGTTGCCCGTTTTAACTAGATCCAACTAGCTGGGAGATGTATAAATTTGTATCATCGAGTCTTCGATTAGTTAAACTCGAATACTTTATTCGTTCTGATGGGACCAATAGAGTAAATTGCATGTAAATTTTTGCGATTACCGATCGCTTCAAAGCACGGAATTTTAAGAATCGTAAATATTGTATCATCTGGTAGCGAATTTTCATTATTCGTACAGTTTGACGAATAACGATGCATCTGTCGCGACGTTACGTATTTCACGAGACACGTTGTATAGCCGCGTCAAGCCCATACAAATTTCCGTCACGATATTCGACAACAACCGGCAGACAATTTGAGTAGCCGCGCTCTACGGGCGGAGCTAGAAGGTTTTCTCAGTCCTTTGTGTATCCAAAGCGGCCGATCTTTTTTCATTTTTTCGGTTGGAACCAGCCGAGAGAGGGAGTGTAGCCCGGCCACGATCTCAACTCGAAAGAAACGATTAAGTGAACCGGAATATCCAGGCCCCGTTGCTTTGGGCCAGCCTCTTTCGGCTCCTCTGCGGCCCGTGGGCCCCTAGCACGAGGAAAAAAATGTCAGAGTAGCAGTAAGCCGACCGGGTTGCGACTCGTGTCTGGAGATTTAACAAAATCTAAAAGAAACAATTCTGGAGAACTCTGATCATTTTGAGTACGAGCTCAAAGCTCAGAGCTTGGAACTTGAATTCAGTTCAAGGTTGGGTAAACTTCAAAGATTTGTTCAGAGTGCCTTTTTCTCCAGAGCGAGAGGAACCCCTAAACGTCAGACCCCTCGACGATCCAGCTGCGGTCTATTGCGATTCGATTTGCTCGGACTCGTTCTACGTCTGTCGTCGACGGAAATGCGACGCACGAGAAGTACCAACGACTCTCTGTCAGCTGTGGGTTTATGTAAATTTTCCAACGACCATCGTTGGATTCGTATCGAAAGCAACACTCGAGTAGTCTAGGCGCCAGGTGAACACGCCATATGTCGCAAGGCGATAAGAGTATTCCACGGAAGATAGGCGACAAACTTCGTTATTATCCTCGCGATAATAACGGTTGATGGTCGTTTGACAATAGGTAGACGAGTGAAATGAAATGGTCCAACCGGAAGTGGGAGACACGAGCATCTTGGAAGGATCACAGAATATTCCCAAAAGAAAAATCATCGTTAGACTGTGGATTTTATGTGGATAATCAAACGTTACATGCATTTATGCAAAATAAAATAACGATATCATTATAATAATTGTAGAATATATTCAACATACATTATGTATATGTTATGTATGTTAAATATAAAATCTGCAGCCTAGTCATCGTTCTCTTCGCATGAAACTCTTCATGTACCCTTAGAGGATCATCCTGTCGAGCCGAGGAAGATCATGGTCGTCCGGAGAGATCACAGAGCGAAAGGACAACGAGGTGTCTTCCTTCTCTTCTCATTTGTATACCGTCGATGATATTCAAGTCCTTTTCCACTTCGCAATCCGAAGCTTTCTCGTCGAGATGCATACGAGCAGTTCAAGTTTTTGTACAAACACCTGCGCGGAAACGAGTGCGCAACCCAAAGACCAGCTGACTGGGGCCACAAAATGGCGGTGCGTTGGGAGTCGCGCTTGCTAACTTTAATCGCTTGCATTTAGGTAACGAGACTTTGGATTGTAAAACGGCAAAGGACTTTTCGATCTCTTTTTGTATGAAAAATTGCTTCCGAGCGACGGTTCCGCGATTATTGTTAAAATTTTGTACAGTTCTGACAGCTCGAGACGCTTCCCTTGCAAGTAAATGAAAGGTTCGAAGAGCGCGATATTTTCCGAGACACCCTAATGACACGTTTCGTCCGTTAATACGACATTTATTCCATCGATAAAGATAACATAGTGCACGTGCACAGGGCGTCGTCAGGGTGCACCATATGCCGCACATATTTGCCGTATCCATCGGCGCTGTATATCATTAAGAGTAGCAACGCAAGAAGCAAAGCAGCCTAACAGGTGCTATTAAGCGCCATTTAACGGCTAATACGTCCCTTTGTTGCAATGATAAAAACCTAGCTGACTTTGTAGCGGCGGTATCGGCGGTCCATTTTCTCTAGGGGGAATAGAATTTCAGTAACGAGACGAACAAAGGGCTACGACGTTCAACCAAATTACCGCATCGATGTCCCAGTGCTCCCCTCGCATGCACGTGAGTGGTGTCACGTGCCATTTTAGCCTTTTGTTCGATTCAATTTTTCCGTTTTTTATATGTAAATAGAAGAAATAGGGGTGTCGCGTCCGTGGAACTTGGTTTCACCGATCTTGGACGCTTACCAACTTGACAACAACTTGAACTCGACAATCCGAAGACGCAATTTTTCTTTCATTTCATCGTTAGAAGAAGCCAATCGTTTTCGTTAATAATTTCCCTAGGACCTTGCACGTTAACTTATAAAGGTATAAAGAATTCTCGGTTATAAAAAAAACTGAACAGGACGAGAGAGGCTTCAGGATGATGCAGCGTTCGTGTGTCCACGGAGAAACCCGTTTACCTTTAAACTCCTCTGCAGTGGAAGCGGCTCTCTCGAGAAACGGCAAACGCAAAAACCGTCGAGGCGAGGGACGAAGGAGTCCGCGAGAAGCGCGTGCACCGTTCGAGACAACAATGTGATCAAAAGCTGGCTTGAACGGGGTCAGACGATCTCTGTGCGCGCCAAGTTTAATAATCCCATCAGTGAGTCGCGAAATACGGCTGTAATCAACACCGGTGTAGGTTACTTTCCTACAGTTACGGGTCTACCGATAGCCTAGATGCCGATCAAAGTTTTGTCTCTGTCGAATACGGACGGCAACCGTTTTGTTAGCATCGAATCTAACTCGAATTATTACGTATTTGAACTATTAGCGCTAGAAACAAGGATCTAGGTGTGAGTCAAGTCTTTACATAACGAGTCAAATAAGAACGATGAGTAGTAGGGTGTAGTAATGGTCCAGATAGTTAAGGCGTCGACTGCCAATCTATGGGTAACGAGTTCAAATCCTCGTGGCGTGTTTTTCAAGGGACTCCTGGGTATATAAATTTGATTCTTAAACGTAAAATACAATCCGACGAGGAATATGTAACAATCAAAGCAAAACCCCGAAGACTTCGATTCTGCCTATCACACTCCAGCTGCCAACCAGTTTGCGAATATTACACCTACCCAATAGTCTAGAGATAACAGTCCACGAGCTCAGAGTTGGGGAACTAGTCTAACCAATCAGACCCCAGCCGGTTCTAAAGTTTTCTATAGCGTTGGAAGAGTCGAAGATCCGAAACTCGTTAATTCAGCGCGGCCGAGGTGGAGTTGGACCAGTCCAGTGCCGCAGGATCTCGTACGACGACTCCCACGACTAGGTTTCATCCCCAAAAACTCTCGATGGGCTCTCGTCGAAGCAAAATTGGACTTAGGCGCCACAAAGGCTCGAATTTATGCGTTTCGAGGAGGCAGCAGCTGCGCGTTTTCGATTTTCCAACAGCTGGTGCGGCCTCCGTGTCTCACGAACGTGTGGCCGCAGACTTTAAGGGCCGGTCGAGTGGACTAGCCCTTAAAAGACCTGGGTGCAACGACAAAAGGCGGTCCCTAGGGCGACGACGGACTACGTCAGGTCAAAACCCTGCGTCGAGTCTCGCCTCTCCTCGAAAATGCTTCCTTCGAATCTTCCAGGAATCGCCAGCTCGAGAGAACTCGAAGGAGCTCAGTCCTCTATCGATCCAGACCGCTTCGTATCACGAAACTGGCTGGCACCCCGGAGAGAGTCGGAGAGAGAGAGAGAGAGAGAGAGAGAGGACACGAAGGGAAGGAAACACGACGGCGGACAGGGAGAGAAAGAGCGATGGGGAAGAGAAATTTCCACTTTGGTCTTCAAAGGATGTACCGGTCAGGCAACGGCTTTTCTCTCTTCTCTTGAGAATTTAGCCCTGCTGCAAAGGTTGATTACTATTAATCGGTGACCAACACACTTCTATGCGACCAAGAGAACGATCGGAAGTTTACGATGTGATTACAGCAATGCTCGGTAGTCTTATTTCAATAAATACTAAGTTTACTATAAAAAGGCTTGAAATTAATTTCTATACCTAATCGAATATTCCCAATCAGCTGTGCAAACAATTATTCAGTCTCCCACATCGTCCCACCCCTGCCTTATCTTACGGGAGCGACTGGACGAGATTAACTCGCGACATTTTAATTTATGCGACCGACAGTATAACAGGTACGCTTAGCCCCGCTAAACTGGACCTACTGGTTTCACGAAATGAACGAACCGGGCCGCGTCTGCAATCCGGAAACGGCAGCCTGTTCTGCTTATAAGTACTGTACGCGTCGGTGCATCGCGTGTCCGCGTTTGTTTATAGTCGATGAAGCCAGTGCCGCGCTCGCAAATCCACCAAAGGGGGCTTATACTCGAAACTAATGAACGTAGCGTGCCCCATAATAGTTTGGGACCTTTATACGACTTTGTTAGAGAAGATAAAGAAAAAGTTTACCGAACTTTTTTCCGTAGAATTTCATTCTCTTGGAGATTTATTTGAAACATTTTTTGACATTTCGACGAATAAGGAATATATACCTGGAGCGACGAAAATCTATACAATATGTAATCATTGCGTTATTCGTGGACTCATTTTCCTGGATTATACCGAATTATTGTTAAATTGCAAGTTTTGTATATATGTATAGTTAATCACAAAAGTATTCGTACGCTCTATGACTATTAAACAAATTTGTCCTGGAACAAGGGAAAACTTGGCGAGCCAAGCTTCCAACGTTTCTTAGTCACAACCGATGACTAACGAGTCCTTACGCGTACGGTTTGCCTAAGGAAATTAGCGTCGTGACCTGGCGAGGCTGTACTTATACGTCCTTATACGATTCACTCGTCTCCGTCTACGGTTCACTCTAGCTACTGTTTTGCAAAGTAGGAGGCAAACCCTTGATAGGGAACCTTGGAAAGGTACGATCGTTAAACATATAAAATACAACTATACGAATAATTGTATGTTATAAAACGAGTCAAATTCTACGAATAACTTTTTTCCATACGAAGCTTGGTTTCTGAGAAAATGGACGTAGAAGATCTCGCGGGGCTTCTTGTAGAGCGCGAGCCCCAAGACTGTTCCAATTCGATTTTCTTGAAAACGAAGGTTGAGAAAAAAAGTCGTTCTCTACACTTTCGATGCATTTTTTCGAGAGGAATCATTTCTCTGCGGTCGATCTATATATTTGTAAATATTCCATGATATCAAAGGATTTTTCTAAACCAAAGCTATCGAAAACATACACTATAAGAGTTGTTTTTTTTCTACTGTGGATATTCATTTCAACCTGGAATTCCAACGCATCGTCGTCGATTTATAAAGCACGAGTGAGCCTGATTTTTGCAATTCGAAGAAGCATTCGTTCAGCGATCCGTGCTACAAGTTCCGTTGAAACGAAGTTCTTACTCCGAGGCAAAAATACACGGTCAGATAACTGGCTTTCCGGAGTTAGTATCTCCTAGGACTTAGCCCGAGGTACCCACGCGTTTTCCTGTGCAAGCGGAACGCGCGATAGGCGCATCTCGTACGTCTCGATTCGTTCGTCCTTTGAGCATAGGTGAGTGGCTCCCTCCAAGTTACAGCAAAATGAAACGGAAAAAGAAAATGACACGGTCGTATCCAGACGAATCTAAAAACGGTGCTGGATAGCATATACAGTTGCAAAAACAAAATTGCCAATTATAAATCATTGAATTGTAGATGCATTGTAACGAAGATTAGCTTGTGGACTCATATAAAGGTTGGTACTCTTATGTAACAAAATGACTTGTACATATTGGATTGTCCAGATAGTTCGTGCCAACTTTTAAGAAAGATTCAAAGACACATTTGAATTTTGATATATATTTATCGAATTATATATGTACATTTTGTTTCACAACTTTTCCACCTTTTAAGGGATGTACATATATTATTTGTTTTCAGCCATTCCGATATATTCAGACCTGTATCGCCTACTAAAAATCGGCATGGACTTTCCAGACGATCCAATATTTCTACTTACAATAAACAAACAAACAAAATAAATAATCAATATAAAGGCAACGAATTCATTTCTACAACTAACACAATGAATATACATGGTGTCCCAAAAATGTTGGAGGTCCTTGAAAAGAATGGTTCAGGGGGTGATTTGAAACAACTTTTTCCTTAGCGAAATTGTTGTCCGACGCTTCGTTGAGGAGATATTAACGGAAAACACTGACCAATCAGAGCGCGCGTATACCGTTGGAGCGACCGCGATAGCGATGGCTACGCGCTAGGTAGCCGCTCCCGTACGCGAACAAGTGACTCGACGTGCATCGAAGGATATTGACGCAGCTGCTCAGCGCGTAGCCTTCGCTACCGCGGCCGCTCCAACGGTATCCGCGCGCTCTGATTGGTCAGTGTTTTCCGTTAATATCTCCTCAACGAAACGTCGGACAACAATTTCGCTAAGGAAAAAGTTGTTTCAAATCACCCCCTGAACCATTCTTTTCAAGGACCTCCAACATTTTTGGGACACCCTGTATAATGAAATATTTTCAGACTCGCCGAACCACTGGATCGTTAAACATTAAAAAGCATGAAACGGCACCCACCCATTGACAGGGCAGCCCTAATTCCCCAATAAGAGCAGTTAACGAACCTCCATTAATCTCGCTCCCGAGCGTCTCCTTCGAATACTTCTTCCAACGTTCCTCGTACACGATTCTAAGCCATAACCTTAAAAAAACGCGCTACACGCACGCCCGCATATCCGTCACAAAGAACTACAAATTTCCACGGGGCTGCAACCCGAAGGGTACCCCAAGAGTTTTACCCGTCGTTTTTCCCAACCCCCAGCCCCTCGTTTCCTTCGTGAAACAAATGTAGGACTTCGGAGAAAGTGGGAGAAAGAAGGAAAGAAAGAGCCGCCCGTATGCGTCACCGTGCCCGCATGCCGCAGCAGCGAATTACAGAGAGAAAAATATGTACAGGGTGTCGCAATAATCGTTGCGTAACCGAGAAGGGCACGTTGATCGATGTCTCATGATTTCTGGTATCCTACTTTATGGCCGAAAGGAATTCTCGAAGAAGAAAAAAAAAGAAGAAGAAGAAGAAGAAGAGAGAAAATAACACTAGAGACTCGTCGACCTTCAAATAATCTCGAAAACCTCGAAAATATGACTTTACCAAAGAATTTCTGTTCGTCGAAATATCGATTACTTCGAAACAATCTTCTGTATGCAAATGGATGCTTGAGCAAATATGCAGAATGTATGCACTTATAGCGCATGGAAATATGTAGAATAGCAAAATGTACACGTGTCATTGCCATTATCATAGTCATCGTTAGCCAGCTTGCGATAACAGATCACATGTAATAATAATAATCATTACTATTTTATGTATACTATTCGCTTGTATATTTCGCATATTCCAAGTGCATTAAAGGCATACATCCTCCATGGAACGCTGACCGCTGGTTGGTCAAAAAGAATTAAGGTTTCGTATTACAATAAATGGCCATGTATTAGGTTGTCCCGAAAGTTTCTTTCGCGAGTTGCTGCACTCAATTGTTTGATGTGGTCGTGTTTCTATAAATAGACAAATCTAATTTCATAGATATTCATGTTTGAACAGTAATGGAGCAAAATGAATCGTGCACAATTCAATAATGTAACATAAAACATAAACTATTGCGCATGTATTACTTATTAATAAAACGAAAGAAACTTTTCGGACAACCTAATATCTAAGATAAATGATATGCGAGATACATAAAGTCCCGATTAAAAAAATTAATTTGCTTTTCAAATCTCCTCGACTACGCAACTAAATCAACCAGCCTTCGTGAAAATATTCCTTTGATAGCTTCATCCGTCGAGACATTTAATCATTTCGATCGAAACGAATCACCGTGTATATGGAGAGAGATGAGCCCATCCCCGACGTTTCCCCTGGCTCGTATAATGATAGATATTGTGGCCAGAGCCCTCGAGGTAGGCCCCGTCCTCTCCCTACGAGCAGGTCTGAGCGCGACAACAATCGTTCCAGGTAACGTTGTAGGTTCGTTCGAGAAAGGTTTCCGTGGCGACCCGCGTCTGCAGCCTTTTCACCTGGTGTCCGTGCACCTTCGCTCCTCCGCCGTCGTCAGGCGCGGGGGCGCTGGGTAGCGGTGCTATTCATAAATCCGCCCCGGACTTTCTACGTCGCGCTTTCCACCGACCAGGCCGAGCCTTTCGGTCTGCTCGACTACTTGCGACACCCAGGCAACCTGAACGCGAGAGTTCCACGACGACTCTAGCCTGCCCTTTTGTGTACAGGGTGGGACAATTACGGGACACGTCGTTCGGCCGAGTCATCGGACGTTAACGCCGCTCGAGGATTTCGGCCGTAAACTGTGTACCTGGGGAACGCGACTCGAACGTTCTTCCAGGTACACGGATCAACGTTTCTTACTTAGCGACTCGCCCACCCGATGAATCATTTTACAATTTTATTGTACTCATTGGGGTACCTTTATGAGTATACACACCTCGAACCCCGGAGCTTGTACCATTCCAAGGTTTACGATATAATCACGAATTTCGTTTTCTAGATATTCACGGTATTATTCCCGACAACATTGAAATTATTTCAATCTTGGAACATGAGGTTTTACTTTACGACACTTGTATTTTATAAGAACGCTACTATTTTCGATATTAAAGATAATAGGTCCCAAAGAGTGAATTTTAACCGAAAAAAAACCAGAAGAAATCCTTTGTAGGAGTTTGTACGAGAAATAAGTGTTAGAGGGTACGAACTCTGGTCTCGCGAAGTGACAGTCGACGCCTTAACCAATTGGACTATTCCGTACGCTACTTAGTATCGCATATGTGGAGGACTACAAATACTATAATAATTTTCATTCTCGAGCAAGCTACTATTTTTTTTCTTTTTCTTTTTGGAGGACATTCTTCTCCGATTTCAGAGAAAATACGGGGACTTCTGATAATTTCGCATTCACGCGATCAGAAAAGTTGAGCTGGTAATCGAACGTGAAGGCCGATAGCTGGTTGCATCGCGACATTTTATCGGGTTATTGACGAACGTCGCGGTATCATATCACGGCAAAGAACCGATGATGCACACAATTCTTGCGGTGTATAGATTTCGACGAATTGTGATGTTAATGTGCGTTGATATCAAGTAAAGTTACCAAATTCGACTAATACCCTCAAATATTAAAATGAAAAAGAAAAATATTCACTCCGTGAATGGATGCAAAATTACGCTTAGCATTTTTTTCCAATCGCGACACGGAAACATCAAACAGAATCGTACTCGCGATGCATATTCAAAAAGAAAAATATCGCAGATTAAAATGATCCAACTCTATGAATTTTTATGCGCGTTGCGCGAGGACGCTTGTTATAAATAATTGCATCTCATCAGGCAAAACGGAGAAATGACGCGCCGAATCTTTACGGAACTCCGTAAAAGAGTTCTCGAGTCGACAGTGAACTTGGTGAAGTGTTGCACACGCTTCCTTTCGCGAAGGAAATATGTGCCTGATTATTTTCGACTGTGACAGATCGACAAAAGGCGATCGTGGAAGATCTGATGACAATACCACGTGTACGTGTATAAACAGTATAAAGTGCTTAGTTTCCATATCGCTGCCGATGTTCCGGGCTGTGAAGACTCGAGTATTAATTCTTACGTTAACGTGCAACTGAACCAAGATATTCCGCTATCGATCATCGCGAGGAATCGAGACCACGTCGAGAATTCAACGATGACGTGATTTTACGTAAAAATTTAACGAATACTCAGCTGTAAGACAGCTTCTAAAAAACGAACTTTCGGTTGTTTAGTTTTATTGATTGAAAGAGAAACATAAAAAGTTACGTATGAATCGAATGCTTACAAAACTCTCACGCTAATAAATAAATAATACTTACTGCTCTCCGTACAACAAATAATGCGAAATACACGTCATGAAGATGCAAATATGTTTCGACACATTCCTGGAAATAAAATCTAGAGTCGACGAAGTCGATCGAACGATACAAGTGGTACGTTCGAAAATGTAAATAAAATCATGTACGATTAATGTATTAATGTCGAAAGAGCTGTTCGAGTTATCCGCATTTATATACAAAATTTCTTTCGCGTTTCCCTTGGCTGCGAAGACACTCTCTCTCAGTAATTACGTCGCATAGTTAGGCAAACACAGCTGTACAAGATCGCGCTGTTAGAACAAATCCTAACTTCTTTTAAAGAAAGAAAGAAAAAATGAAGCAGAAGTGAAATTGATCGATAAGACGTCGATCATTTCAATTTCTATTGCAACTTCGTTGAAAGGGCACGTCACAGATAGCAACGCTTCATTATAGCGAGCTTTCGAGCGAAATGCACGTCTTTCCACGAACGTGCAAACAGTTTCGAATCTGTTATCATTGTGCTACCGTCGCGTAGACGTCATCGGGAAGATTAATAACAACCACGACACGGGCTGAGCGTCGTACATGCAGAGACTGCGAAGCAAAGCTGTTGGAAAATGGCGTCTATTCGAAACGTTTCGAGAAGTGGAAAAATGGCGACGGATAAAAGCCAGATACGGCTATCGTAACGGTCGAAACGTTGAAAATTCTCTTTAGACACATTTCTTCGACAAACATAGAGAGAACGAATCTTGATGGGACTGGCTACTAGCAAAAATCGTCAACAGAGCCTTTTCCGTAGAATAAACAAGATGGACGTGTTTCGTGGGGCCCTGAAAGCGTTTCGACTGTGCCCAAGGAACGAGGGTCTGTTGACTCTATTCCTCGAATGATCAAACACAGTTACATTCGGTACGAATTTCAAGCTACTCGAGTGTTTCGAGTACATAGCCACTACAAACGCGTCATTTTCACGGATGAACCGCTCGCGATGCGAAAATAAACGGCCAGTGTATTCCGTCGGTCCTCTCTGTCATCGTCCAACGACCGTGTTCAAGGAAATTTCTTGGCTTCCAAAGGGGCATGTCCCAAAAGGGACAGAAGCATTGGGAAGGAGAAGAGGATAAGTCCGGGCTAGGTCGGAAAGTCGAAACTTGGTTCGATGAAGACCAGCGTGAACCGTTGGAGCTTAGAGGCCCGACAGACAATTAACAAGGGGACCTTACGATTAACAAAGGGAGGGTCGGCAGTAAACGACTTTTTCAATCGAACCGACGTAAGCTTATAGGTTTGTACCGGTAGATTACTACAATATAACCGAATAGCTTCACGAGAACACTGATTGTAAATAAAAGAAATATTTTAATACGTTCACTGTCGGGCCCCTTAGCGACGCGTTCAATAGCACTATGCTGTGACCCGCATACGGGTCACGGACAGTGACCGTGTTGAGGGGAGAAGTCACATTAGGAGTCCAAGTATTAACTGTTTCTTGTAGAGACTTTATGTAATGCTACTTGTAACTTTGAGAATATTTTAGACATGATTTCAAATATTCGGTTGTCCGGAATGTCCATGGCGATTTTCGATAGATGATGCAGGTCTGAATACGTCGAAATGGCTGAAAATAAGTAACATGTATATGTACATCCCTTAAAAAGTGGAAAGGTTGTGGAACAAAATGGTACCTACAGTGGGTGTAGAATGTATTTGTATACCGATCAATTTCTCAAAAAACTATTCTGCGAACTTTCTGTTTACTTTCTTAACTTCTTTTTTTTTTTTTGTAATCAGTGATACTTTATATATTCTCGAAAGTCTCTAAGATAGATATAGTTCAAACGACATTTACTAGTTAATATAATTTGTGAAATTAACAAAAAGATGGGAAAAGCGGGCGAAAGTATAGATGCAATAAGTATTTGGACGACTCTTATGACGAACCATTTACAGCAGAAATTGTAACGTAAACACATTAGTTTATTGCTCCGTGCGAATTAGAAAACATCAAATTTCCAGTAAAGTACTTTTAAACAGTTGTCCGAATACTTATTGCTTATATATTTCTATCGATTAATTGTTTTTTTTTTCTTGTTAATTTTGCAACTTACACAAATAGCTATTTTTTCCTTTTTTCTTGTAATCTATCTATTTTAGACATTTCCGAGAATACGTAGAATGTCGTTGTTTATAAAAAAAAATAAGTTAATAAATTACAATTTTACACAGTTTTTTGTTCTTTGGAAATTGATCGGTGTACGAATACTATCTACACCCACTGTACGTAATTCAATAAATATATATCACAATTCAAATGTGCCGTTGAAGTTTTCTTAAAAATTGGCACGAACTTTCTGGACAACCCGATACATTTACAAACCATTAAAACTACTCTTACTAACGTAACGTTCCCCAAATTTTACTTTTCAAATTTACTGCAAATTCACGCGAATCCTCATCGAGAACCAACCAACTTTTCTCCACCCCGTACGGCTCGCTACTAATAGAGGCAATCCGAGAACTACGTTCGCGGAGTTGTCGTTAATATTTCGTTAGATCGGAACCGAGGCGCACGGCTACGGTTCACCCGTTCGTTCTTGCTAGAAAACGCGAGGGGAATCGAAAACGTTTTCTTTATCGATCGACGTGGAATTACAGCTCACGCATTCTCGTTTCGAAACGAGACGGCAGGCCAGGCTGGATGAGGAATATCGTCTGCACGGAGAGCGCGCGCTGGCGAGAACGGCTTGTTGCGAGGGACGGGGCAGGTGGTAGCCGAAGAAAGGCGGCAGGGTCCACCTGGGTTTTTTCAGGAAGTGGACATCGCCCATCCCGGGGAACGGTGCCTACGGTTCTCGCATCCTTACAAGGGAAGATCCCTAGATACGAGTCGAGTCGATCGATGAGGCTTTGCACGCCGATAGAGCTTGGAATAACGAATAATTGCTGCCGCGGCTTGTCGTTCGAACAACCAAGGACAAATAGAGATCAGGTTGAGGACTTGGAAGGTTGGTACTTTACCAAAATTACGAGTAAGTACAGTCAGTGTAATAAGTATTCGTACAGGAACCAATTCAAAATAAGACTGCATATATTTATATGATTAATAAATTTTAGGGTAGAGAAATAATTAACCAACATTCCTACGTATTTTTCGAGCAGATTTTCCGTAAATCGAAGTTTGTTACTCTTAATGTTAACCTCTTATTTCTTTTCTCTATTAATTTTATTTTAAATTGGTTGCTGCACGCATACTTCTTACACTGACTGTATATCTGTTCAAATCGGGGTAATAAACGATCGAGTATAGAGCCACATAATTAATTGATGAAAATCCTAACTAGAGTATCGCCCTCAAGATCATCTGATCTCGTTTACTACGCAACAGAATCAAGAAGGCAACGTAGACCAGAAAAATTCCATGTTCGGGAACGTGACGACGCGCGAAACAGAAGAAGAAACGTTACGAGGGAGAAGGTGAAGGCACATTGTTTATCGCGACAGTATCGCATTTCTTTCGGCGGATGGCCGGATGGGCGAAGCATGGATCGCCGGTAGAATCCTTCTGATGTGACAAAGGAAAGAAAGAGAAACCGCGGAAGGAAAGCGACGGAAGAAAGAAACAAACGGAGCACAGAGACGCCTTGTATGCACACCTTGTACTCGAATCCATAGTCTACTGCGCGTCAAAAATTGTCCGCCAACAATGGTCATTGTATTAATTTTTACTATCTAACTTTTGTTCCGGTGAATCACGTTCCAAGGACGTCCGATCACGTTGGCTATTTAAAAATAATATTAACGGAAAAACTTGAGCGAACAGAGATAAGGACTACAATTTGGCGGTCTTAAACTGGCATTTATCGATGTTTCAATTATCTGAATGTTAATATTCGATGATAACCCAAACGTCGATAAATGCTCGAATGTGAGACGTAGAGAGAGCGTAGCGATTGGATATTTAATAGAATTCGACAATATTTCTCATTTTTCGGAAATGCTTCTTAATTGATACTTATATTATGTTTCACAATTCTTATAAATTATGAGAGCACGCGATCTTGTCTCAATAATAGCTGACGAAGTATTGGTTGCCATGGCAAAAAATCGACTAATCGCTACCAGACGGCTACGCTAGTGTCCAGATTTATTTTTGTCTAAGCCGTCCAATTAATTCCAATAAATCATAAAAAACATCCCTAATAAAAAAAAAAAAACTCTACGTAAACCTGGCCTTAACATTGTTCACTAACACGTCCTACTTTCAATCTGTAATTTCTCGCAACCCAGATCCTGATCAAACTCGATCATCGAAAATGTTAAAATTATTTCCCTCGAATAAAATGACGCGAGAATTACGAGATGTATTCGTGCCCGTTAATTCCCCAACGGTTCAAGGTAGTTATCGTCGCGCGTTTACCCTTCACCAATGACGAATACACTTCGCTTACGGGTTAATGTTTCACGAAGCAGTTTCAGAGATGACAGAAATAACGCGCAAGAATATATACCTGGTAACCTTTTCGGTTCGTGTCACTCGGTCACGCACACAATCGGTTCGATTCCCTGTACACTTCGTTATCGATAGAAATAAGAACGACGCAACAACGAGCACACGACGAAATTATGGCTTCGAACGGATTCGAGTCTCGATACGAGACTATCTTCACGCCGGTACACACCGGTGGGTGCATTGGCTCAAGCTTCGAGTGAAATTCAAATTATTCTATCGAACAGATCAGAAATTATTTGTAGAAATTGCAAATATTTTTAAACGTTTTCAATGTTCCAACTAAGAGAAGGTATACACGAGACAAAAAAAATCTATCGAGATTTCGAAAAAAAAATAACGTTTGGTCAAAAGAAAAGACAATATTCTAGCAATACTGCACAGATGTATCTCTAAACACTCCTGCTTGAACTACACTCCTTCCATCGATCTATATTTCTATCTACCCTATCGATTATCGCAAGCAACTGGAGAAACTTTACTTAATTCATGATTCATAAATCTTCGATAACCTGTAGGGAATTCATTCTTACATCGAGCATCGCTAACTTTGTTCTCGTAGGTAGCTCTACGTACGCCGTATCTTTCGAATCGATGCTTCTTTCTAACACTTTTTTTTTTTTTGTATCATAGAGGAAAGAACACGATCTTGAAAAACTGACGAAACGTCAAATATTAACGATGAACAAAAGCTGGCAACGTAGTCGTAAAAATGTACGTCTTAGGTTATGTTCGAATATACTCAAATTCAAGAATCAATGAAATGAACGATAATCCTGAAAAAGTTCTAAATATTTGTCCTAAAAATACAATAGCACCGATGACCCAAAAACATAAATTCCTACATTAGTTTTCACGGTTCTCTGATAAACCACTCCGGAGATATTCAGCAAACCAGGGACCAGTATACACGCGTACCTACGTACTCTAAATTTCGCAACCGGTTTTTTTGGCATTTTTGGCCTGAGCGCGCCTCGTAACACCGAGAAATGTAGAAAGAAAAAAATAATTGGGCAGAGTGAAATTTCGTTCAATGGCAACATTCCCATGTTAATAACGATGAATGTGAATCGTGTGTCATGCAACTATCCTTAGCGAAGTCTGTTTGCAGCGAGCCTGAACGCGTGACGAGCATGAGTTGAGAGAAGCATTGACGTAGCGGAACAGAGTCTGGCGAAACGATCGACGGATAACCACGGTAAAGGAGTACCAACGCGACGGCGAGATACGTGTCAGATTATGACGAGGTGTTTATCTTTTGTCACATTGTTTCGAACTCGTGTTCAAGGAAAAGTGTATATCCGGTGTACGGTTCCGCAAGATACGAAATGCCCGCCGGAGGGAGTATCGATTCGGATAAAACATCCGTGTGGCCAAGTGTGCCCGTTCTCGGAACACGTTCTAACTAGACGAAGGAGGTTCGAGTTTTTTTCTAACCTGGCAACGTTCGGAGTTGCACACGATCGACGGTCGGCGTAAGAAGCACGACAGAACCAAGTTTTTCCTACCGTATGGGGTAACACTCCCGCGTTGCTGTCATGCCTCGATGTCACACCGTTTCTGTGTGCGAACGGTTGAAAGCAGAGGCCACGATGATAGTATCAGACGCACGTACACACTGTGGCACCGTAGAAGGCACACGCATGTACGCACGCCAACGCGCACAGGGGCACACACACACGCACACACGCGCGTCCGTGAACAACCACCACCGCACACCGTGAACGAAACACACAACCAGACCCGTTGGCGGCGCGCGACAGACTGAGACGAAACGCGGCTCGCTAGACTCGTAGGGGAGGTACCCGCGGAGTGGGGACAGAGAATCGCGTGGTGGGGGTAGACCCGTCGCACGACCGTCCGATACGATCACGGTGCCCCGCGCCTATTGCTCTTGCTACGATACGGTCGATAAGTACTTTGTCGACGTGGGTTCTATAGAATTTAACTTTATTCTCGCCGTTTTTCTTCTCAACTATCTCTGTTGGCCTATGAGAGCGCTTTTGGTGATACGAGAGAATTTGACCATGTTTTTCAATGTACGAAGTAGGTTTCCTTATGCGATTTAACTTGATCGAATCAATGGGCAAACTGTGACCCGGTCAGTGTCTATTTTACCTGTATAATATCATTCTTAATCGAAGAGAAAGTGCACTGCGTGCATTGAATTGCGAATTTTATACCACGTAACTTATGTCCTCTCCTACATAATGATGCTATCGATTGACATTAAACGTAAAAGTACGATGACAGTATCGCTATGTAAGTAGTTTTAACGGGACAGTGTACACCACTCGTGTATACACGACTACACGAGGTCTGTTTGTTTAAAAATATATTCCCAACAAGCAAGCATTTACGAATAGCTTAAATTTGCTTCACGTTCTTGAAGGTTAACGACAAGAATATATTCGCCAACGGGAACCATGAAAATGCTCCGCGTTGTACATCCCTGGATCCTACAGGGTTTAATATCGTGAAGGGTAGCCGAGAGGAAGGAAGATAGGGGCGACCCTACATCGAGGGAGTGCTGATGCTAAAGCCGCGAGCATGAAGGGACCTTCAAATAAAAAAAAAGGTTGGACCTACTGAGCGAACGACTGAACAAGCAAGGAAGAGAGAGAGAGAGAGAGAGAGAGAGAGAGAGAGAGAGAGAGAGAGA